>NC_091286.1:87943894-88308894 GCF_032444005.1 Ranitomeya imitator
AAACACGTTGTCAATGTTTTTTCAGCAATTTTGGGGGCATCTTTTTCTTGATGATTTTCTGATGTTTCTTTAAATACAATGAGCAATTAATAAAACACTTGAGATTTACAAAACGCTCAAAAAAAAAAACAAACAAAAAAAAAAAAAGACACCTTGGCATCTTACTAGACTTTCCATTAAGGGTAAGTTCACACAGGGCGTTTTTGTTGCTTTTTTTTCTGCAGCAAAACCTGATCTTCTTGGCATGAAAGAAACGGTGTCAAAAACGAAGGTTTAGGTGCGTTTTTTGGTGCGTATTTGGTGTTTTTTTGCTGCGTTTTTTTTGTCTCTTTGTCTGAATGTCCTTGGATTTTCAGCAGCAAATAATGATACCTGCGTTTTTTTCAACACCCATTCAAGTCAATGGGTGAAAAAACGCAGCAAAAACGCTGAAAGAACTGACATGCTCTATGTCCAAAAAAACACAAAATACTGATCAAACAAAAAACCAGTGTGTGTGCATGAGATTTCTGAAATCTCATAGGCTCATGGTACTGTAAAAAGCAGCTGAAAATTAGCATAAAAAAGGCAGCAAAAATGCCCTGTGTGAACTTACCCCAACAGTTATTGCATAGTATGTAGCATCTTTCCAGGGAAAACCACTGAAAAACGGGCACGTCCCGGCTTAGAAACGCACGGCGTCTGAAAATCTGAGGCAGTCAAGAGGTTTGAACACCTGAACATATGAACAAGTGTCGTTTTTCCATTGAAACCAATAAGGACCATTCTTTTGTGAGCTTTTTCTGTTTTTATGAACAGGGTCGCTGAAAAAAAAAAAAAAAAAAAAAAAAGGCAGGCCGCACTTGGATGACAAAAGTGCGGTCCGATTTTCAAGGACAGTCTGAATGCAGCACATGGCGAAAGTTTTTTTTTTATTCTCCACATCAGAAAAAAAAAAAAAAAGAAAAGGATCACCATCATCCTGTGATTACCACAAGCAGCCTGATTTCTCAGATGAGAAAAAAAAAAAAAAAAACAGTTGTGTGACCATGGCCTAAGTGTAAGTGTTCTCAAAATTAGGGTAGGGCGGCATGAGCGTATAAAAAAAAAAAGTCCAGAAAAGTGGGACGATTTGTTTCTCACGGTCCGTTTTTTTAGTGCAGCAGCCATTAATCATGTACAGTTTCCTATGTAACAAAATGGCAATGTTTATCCTGATCCTACACTGCGGCATCCCATTTTTTCATCGCTCCCATAGACTTCAGATGGCAGATGAGGTTTAACAATGATAAATGTAAGGTTATACACATGGGAAGAAGGAATCAATGTCACCATTACACACTGAATGGGAAACCACTGGGTAAATCTGACAGGGAGAAGGACTTGGGGATCCTAGTTAATGATAAACTTACCTGGAGCAGCCAGTGCCAGGCAGCAGCTGCCAAGGCAAACAGGATCATGGGGTGCATTAAAAGAGGTCTGGATACACATGATGAGAGCATTATACTGCCTCTGTACAAAGCCCTAGTTAGACCGCACATGGAGTACTGTGTCCAGTTTTGGGCACCGGTGCTCAGGAAGGATATAATGGAACTAGAGAGAGTACAAAGGAGGGCAACAAAATTAATAAAGGGGATGGGAGAACTACAATACCCAGATAGATTAGCGAAATTAGGATTATTTAGTCTAGAAAAAAGACGACTGAGGGGCGATCTAATAACCATGTATAAGTATATAAGGGGACAATACAAATATCTCGCTGAGGATCTGTTTATACCAAGGAAGGTGACGGGCACAAGGGGGCATTCTTTGCGTCTGGAGGAGAGAAGGTTTTTCCACCAACATAGAAGAGGATTCTTTACTGTTAGGGCAGTGAGAATCTGGAATTGCTTGCCTGAAGAGGTGGTGATGGCGAACTCAGTCGAGGGGTTCAAGAGAGGCCTGGATGTCTTCCTGGAGCAGAACAATATTGTATCATACAATTATTAGGTTCTGTAGAAGGACGTAGATCTGGGGATTTATTATGATGGAATATAGGCTGAACTGGATGGACAAATGTCTTTTTTCGGCCTTACTAACTATGTTACTATGTTACTATGTTACTTCAATGGGCGAGTCTCCTCCGATTTCCGGAGTGAAATCTTCCATGATGTTTGATTGCTTTTCACTGACTGAATCCGCATGTGAAAAAAAAAAAAAAAAAACATTCATCTGCCGTGCGACGTTGATTAAGTTGGTCTGAGTGAGATCAGATTTTTTGACGGATAGCGCTGGGACCAAACATACGGTCGTGCGTGTTCATCCTTAACGGATGAATGGGATATGAAGAAAGACTACACTCGCACTGCATCAGATCGCAATGCACACTAGTATTTATGGGAAAGACCAGTCCGTAATACCGGGACTACACCGGAACAAAGTGATTCCAGCAAGTGCGAACGTTTGTGAACGCTATTTTCCATTGTATTTTAGCCATTAAGAATTTTAACTTACAAGAAAAAATCAAAAGCGCTTTTCTCTTTTTAAGCTTTTTTTGAGCTTTTTTTTCTAATGCAGTATTTCGGAAAAAATGACTTTTTTTCTTGCCTTTTAAATGCCAATATTGTGGCCGTACGTGATGAAATTTGCTGATATCCGAAACGATGAGCATCGCCCTGCCTATACCTTATTAAGAGGCCGAAATGGAGCTCCCTGTATGATGCATCAATTTTGTGCAAAGGTATGTTCACATATCGGCTTCGCTTTTTTTTTTTTTTGGCAGAAGGAAAAAAAAAAAAAAAAGCACGCACGCACGCACGCACGCACGCATGCATACACACACACACTTCTGTGAAAACTTCATGTGAACATACCATAAATTAAAAAGGGTGAAAGAAATTATTATTATTATTTTTTTTACATTATTTGCACTATATAGATACGATTTATACTTTATTTTTAAACTCGTACTTTGTTTTGGAATACATGACAGCAGTAGAGTCCTTCAAGCTTTGCTCCCAGGGTAATTTTCCAGAGATCCAGTGGAGCAAACAGTATGCGAGGATTTCCAGGTCCCCTCGTCTGGATGGGGCTAGGAAGAAAAAAAAAAAATTAAAATAAAATAAAATGAGAAAAAAAAATAAAATAAAAGGAGGGATGTTTAAAAATGATGGAGTATCAGAATACATTTTTGAGGAATGCATCGACGATTAGTGATGAAATATGAAAAAGTAAAATAGGCAAAGTGTTTTGTTTGTTCAGCTGTATTAAGAGCGCGAACGCCCAGTCGTTTTGGCTTTACACCACAGACAGCCGAGTGACTTGTTGCCGGGTCAGTTTTCTTACCTCCTCTAACTTCATCCTTCCTCTGTCTAGCCTGTCACATGAACTTGATCCCCATGGCCTCTGACATGATCCAGACAGCCCATAACCCAGCACCAACACTTTCTCAAAAGAGCCAGGCAGTAAAAACAAAGAAAGAAATGTCTGCGACTAAATTGCTAACACATGTTCCAGGAAGTCCATGGGGTCCACACTGGTCATACAGAGACCATTTGAGTGCAGACTAAACACTGATGGCCTTTCCTGTTCCATCATGTTCACAAGCTGGACCGTAAAGGTAAGACAAAGCTGCCATCTAGTGGACAAGAGCGGAACTCGCTCCACTTTACCACTAAACAATGCACTTGCTCCTCTAAGATTTCCTAGAATCAGCGGCCGCCGACCCCAAATAATTCACCCCCTAATAGAAATCTAACAAAAAACACAATGACAATCATTTTTTCCAAGGTTATACTTTTTTTTTTTTTCTTCCACTTAGGCAAAAATATAAAAAAAATAATTGCTTTATTCAAAAGAAAAGGAAGGAGTTAAACCTGGAGTGGGAGAAAAAAAAAAAAAAAGAAAAAACTCGCAGCGCGCAGATCTTCATTATGCCGTGTTTATATGCGAGATGCAAAGCAGCTGATATACACACCTATGAAAGTTACTCGCAAAATATTTCCAGCCATAATTTAAAATTTGTTTTATTGTGTTATGAATATTTGGAGAGCGGCTTCTGGGGGAAAGAAAAAAAAAAAAAAACACGAAGGAGGCGAGCCGTGTATCAATCACTAAGGCGAGATTGGAGATGGATATTTTATCTGCTGTTGCGATTGGAGAGAAAGATGTGATCTCGGCGGCTCGCGGCTGGTAAACTCGCGGCGTAGTTTATGGGCTTTCGTGCAGCGAGAAGTCACTCGGCAAACTTAAGAGTTTCATTTAAAAAGTCGCCTATTAAAAATGGTCGTGTCGACGTCACAACTGCCCGTGTTACTGTATAACAGTTATTATGGAGGCAGGGGACAGGACACACGCACGCGCCATTAGGGTAAGCCATTATTAAAGGCCCTTCAGCCTAACAGAATGCTCCTCCGTCCCTTGGGGGCCGTTTATTTTCTGCACTGGCTTCAACATCGTCCTAATGTAAGACTTGGCTCTCGTATTAGAATAAAAACACAATCTCCACCACTTGCTGTTCTGTACTCATTTTATCAGTCGTAAATCTCCCGTTAACGGTGGAATGATTCCATTCATACACATGTGTTCACTAGTCCTATTTCCATCAGGTCAATACCGGATTACAGCCTTGGAAAACCGGCCCATATTCTTACAGATCCAGGCAAGTGCGAGTCTACCGAAAATACTACTGGATGGAATAGAAAGATAGAAGAGAAAGATAGATAGAAGCGATAGATATAAGCGATGAAGAGATAGATAGATGTGATAGATAGATAGATGATAGATAGATAATAGAAGCGATAGATAGATGCGATAGATAGAAGCGATACATAGATAGATAGATAATGGATAGATAGAAGCGATAGATAGATCGATAGATGCGATAGATAGATAGAAGCGATAGATAGAAGTGATAGCTAGATAGGTAGATAGATAGATATGAGATAGATACAGTGGGGCAAAAAAGTATTTAGTCAGTCAGCAATAGTGCAAGTTCCACCACTTAAAAAGATGAGAGGCGTCTGTAATTTACATCATAGGTAGACCTCAACTATGGGAGACAAACTGAGAAAAAAAAATCCAGAAAATCACATTGTCTGTTTTTTTAACAATTTATTTGCATATTATGGTGGAAAATAAGTATTTGGTCAGAAACAAAATTTCATCTCAATACTTTGTAATATATCCTTTGTTGGCAATGACAGAGGTCAAACGTTTTCTGTAAGTCTTCACAAGGTTGCCACACACTGATGTTGGTATGTTGGCCCATTCCTCCATGCAGATCTCCTCTAGAGCAGTGATGTTTTTGGCTTTTCGCTTGGCAACACGGACTTTCAACTCCCTCCAAAGGTTTTCTATAGGGTTGAGATCTGGAGACTGGCTAGACCTTGAAATGCTTCTTACGAAGCCACTCCTTCGTTGCCCTGGCGGTGTGCTTTGGATCATTGTCATGTTAAAAGACCCAGCCACGTTTCATCTTCAATGCCCTTGCTGATGGAAGGAGGTTTGCACTCAAAATCTCACAATACATGGCCCCATTCATTCTTTCATGTACCCGGATCAGTCGTCCTGGCCCCTTTGCAGAGAAACAGCCCCAAAGCATGATGTTTCCACCACCATGCTTTACAGCAGGTATGGTGTTTGAAGGATGCAACTCAGTATTCTTTTTCCTCCAAACACGACAAGTTGTGTTTCTACCAAACAGTTCCAGTTTGGTTTCATCAGACCATAGGACATTCTCCCAAAACTCCTCTGGATCATCCAAATGCTCTCTAGCAAACTTCAGACGGGCCCGGACATGTACTGGCTTAAGCAGTGGGACACGTCAGGCACTGCAGGATCTGAGTCCATGGTGGCGTAGTGTGTTACTTATGGTAGGCCTTGTTACATTGGTCCCAGCTCTCTGCAGTTCATTCACTAGGTCCCCCCGCGTAGTTCTGGGATTTTTGCTCACCGTTCTTGTGATCATTCTGATCCCACGGGGTGGGATTTTGCGTGGAACCCCAGATCGAGGGAGATTATCAGTGGTCTTGTATGTCTTCCATTTTCTAATTATTGCTCCCACTGTTGATTTCTTCACTCCAAGCTGGTTGGCTATTGCAGATTCAGTCTTCCCAGCCTGGTGCAGGGCTACAATTTTGTTTCTGGTGTCCTTTGACAGCTCTTTGGTCTTCACCATAGTGGAGTTTGGAGTCAGACTGTTTTACGGTGTGCACAGGTGTCTTTTTATACTGATAACAAGTTTAAACAGGTGCCATTACTACAGGTAATGAGTGGAGGAAAGAGGAGACTCTTAAAGAAGAAGTTGCAGGTCTGTGAGAGCCAGAAATCTTGATTGTTTGTTTCTGACCAAATACTTATTTTCCACCATAATATGCAAAAAAAATTATAAAAAAACAGACAATGTGATTTTCTGGATTTTTTTTTCTCAGTTTGTCTCCCATAGTTGAGGTCTACCTATGATGTAAATTACAGACGCCTCTCATCTTTTTAAGTGGTGGAACTTGCACTATTGCTGACTGACTAAATACTTTTTTGCCCCACTGTAGATAGATAGATAGAAGTGATAGCTAGATAGATAGATAGATAGATATGAGATAGATAGAAGTGATATATAGATAGATATGGGATAGATAGAAGAGAGATAGGAGAGATAGAAGCAATAGATAGAAGCGATAGGTAGATAGAAGAGATAGATAGAAGTGATAGCTAGATAGGTAGATAGATATGGGATAGATAGATAGAAGCGATAGATAGATAGATAGATAGATAGATAGATAGATAGATAGATAGATAGATAGATAGATAGATAGGAGAGATAGATCAAAGCGATAGATAATAGATAGAGATAGATAGAAGCGATGGACAGATGTGATAGATAGATAGATAGATGCAATAGATAGATGTGATAGATAGATAGATAGATGCAATAGATAGATGTGATAGATAGATAGATGCAATAGATAGATAGATAGATGCAATAGATAGATGCAATAGATAGATGTGATAGATAGATAGATAGATAGAAGCAATAGATAGATAGATAGATTTTATCTATCATATAAAATCAGGCTGCAAAGTCTCCCAAGTTTAGACCAAACCTTCAATATAAATAAAACTATATATTCTGCCCACAGACTTGCATTGGTACTTTTCATCCGTGACACTGGAGTAGGTGTGACATGTCTGAGTTTTGCACAGACACACGGTCCATGAAAAAACACGGACATGTGAATAGCACCATACACTATATTGGGTACGTGTGAATGAGGCATAACAACGCATTTAATTCACGCTGGATCCTACCTGCCCTTTAAATTTATAGCCTGGGAGAGGGATGTATTGGATTTAGGGTCCCATCAAAGAAAGGTCGCCTTGTCGCGGCTGGTGGGCTGGCATGAATTGGTCAGTTTATGGGCAGATTACCTTCATTTTTAGAAGTATACTCTATATGGCCGAAACGCAGTTCACTTTGTATATATGAAAGTTAGATCGAGAGATTAAACAAAGATACGACACAAACAGTCTTTAGCACATGCCGGTAACAGCTCTAAAATATAGAGAATTGTTGAGCACTATGTATAACGAACATAAAAACACAATACAAACGATTAATTCTCACCGGCTTATTGCCTCAACCCACATCAAATTCCAATACTAAATGGCTAATGAGTGAGATTACACGCAAGACACTCATCGCCACAGCCACACTATTCTTTCACAAGGCCTTATTCACATTTTTTCTGACAGTTCATGTCCTGGTTTTCTTCCATTTATCTACACTTCCATCAATCCTTCCTTCTAAAGTCTCATTCAGACTTTCAATCTTTTTCAGTACGAGTGCTATCCGTGTTTTTCACAGAAAGCACTCGTACATGGTCTATGGAGCCATTCACATCCAATTTTTTTTCTTCGGACCGAGTGATCTGCAGGAAATATCGGTGACCTGTCCGATTTTTATCTGAGAGTCGGATTAAAATCAGCCATGCGGCAGCGACTTGGTCTGAATCCTTCTAGAGCCTCCAATGGTCCTACTTGAATTGTAGTCCCGCCTTATGTATAAAACATTTATCCTTACTTCACCTATGAGCTACAGCTATATTACTTCCCAATAATTAGCTTTGATATTGAGCCAGACTTTATGCCCACATAGTCACTGGACCACCGAAGGGTGTTCCCGTACAAGACAAGCTACCATCTACCATACATCAAGCTTAAAGTTCACGACGGGCTTTCATATTCTACTACTTACTGGTTACTAGATGTTTACTTAGCGAATCTACACAAAGCCATTTTTATAGCCTACCTGCTAATGTTTATTTGGCGAATCTGTACATAGTATTACTCATGTTAGTTTATAGCCTACTACGTCATTTTATTTTATGACAGAACTAGATGCTTACTTAGCGATTCTCCACAAAGCATTACTTATGCTATCTTATAGCCTACAATGTACATCATTTTAAGCTTTTATGTTTATATTAATCTACTATATGTTCACCTGTCTCCCCTATTGTTATAGGGGCTTATTTTCCCTTACCTCCATATCCCACCCTTCCCCTCCGTCCCTCCCTAGCTTTTCCTGCCCGGTTAAAAAAGTTATAATTCCAATAAAAATCATTTGGGAAAAAAAAAAAAAATCAGCCATGCAAGTCAATGGGTCTGTGAAAAGGAGAAAAAAATAATAATAATTGGACCTTCATGGACCCTTTGAATGGAGAAGGTGGCGATTTCTTTCCCCTTTTTTCTCAAACAAGAAAAATCAGAGGACACTCAGAGTGTCAGGTGGCAGCATCAGAGTTCGGTCAGAGTGTCAGTTGGCACCATCAGAGTTCGGTCAGAGCGTCAGTTGGCAGCATCAGAGCTCGGTCAGAGCGTCAGTTGGTAGCATCAGAGCTCGGTCAGAGTGTCAGCTGGTAGCATCAGAGTTCGGTCAGAGCGTCAGTTGGCAGCATCAGAGCTCGGTCAGAGCGTCAGTTGGCAGCATCAGAGCTCGGTCAGAGTGTCAGCTGGTAGCATCAGAGTTCGGTCAGAGTCAGTTGGCACCATCAGAGTTCGGTCAGAGTGTCAGTTGGCACCATCAGAGTTCGGTCAGAGCGTCAGTTGGCAGCATCAGAGCTCGGTCAGAGCGTCAGTTGGTAGCATCAGAGCTCGGTCAGAGTGTCAGCTGGTAGCATCAGAGTTCGGTCAGAGTGTCAGTTGGCACCATCACAGCTCGGTCAGAGTGTCAGTTGGTACCATCACAGCTCGGTCAGAGTGTCAGTTGGTACCATCACAGCTCGGTCAGTGTCAGTTGGTAGCATCACAGCTCGGTCAGAGTGTCAGTTGGTACCATCAGAGTTCGGTCAGAGTGTCAGTTGGTAGCATCAGAGTTCGGTCAGTGTCAGTTGGTAGCATCACAGCTCGGTCAGAGTGTCAGTTGGTACCATCAGAGCTCGGTCAGAGTGTCAGTTGGTAGCATCAGAGCTCGGTCAGAGTGTCAGTTGGTAGCATCAGAGCTCGGTCAGAGCGTCAGTTGGTAGCATCAGAGCTCGGTCAGAGCGTCAGTTGGCACCATCAGAGTTCGGTCAGAGCGTCAGTTGGTAGCATCAGGAGTTCGGTCGCAGTTTTTCTCAGATAATTTAAAAAAATAAAATAATAAAATATTGCTTAATATGATGGTTTCTTAAGCTTTTACTATTAAACAGCCCATGAAAAATACAGCATCCGAGTGCGATGCAATTTTTTTCGCCGACTCGTAGACTTGCATTGGTGCGTTTGATCTGACACTTGGCTAAATATTGGACAAGTCTCGGTGCTTCTATGAGGACCGCTTGATACGTGGAGATAAACCGGACACGTAAACAGTCCAGGGACAATCATAGGTACGGGTGCACAGACCACACTTGTGCAAGAAAAACTGAACGAGCCCTTATTTCTCTCTGTGTGAATATCCCAACCTCACTTGTAGGTCTGCGCGGCGGTTTCTGCGAGTGTTCAGGCCATCCATCACAATTACAGGCTGGGAGAAATGCTTATTTGGCTGGGATTAAGCAGCAGATCCATTCTCATCTCCTAGTTAAACTCGGAGTATATGATAAAAGTGTGAGAGCACCAACGAATCCTTCTACAGATCTTTTTTTTCCAAATTTCTTCTGCGTAGCAAGCTAAATTAACATTTTAAACAGTACCGAGGGGACAGATCTGCTGCTGCATTCATTTAGGCCTGGGAGAGGAGACGACTCTCCAGCTACTGTAGTGCGCAGCGCATTATCAATGTACCAAGCAGCAGCTAAATGCATCAATAGGAACGTGACAACTTAAAGTGATTTTTTTGGATTATTTTGCTGAAGGATGCATAGAGCCTGCCCAGTGCTGCGACTGGCACCGCCGCTAACGAGCAGGGAAAATAATGAAAGGTCTGGTCCGGGTATTCTGCATATCATCACCTCGCACGCAGCTTACACCTATGTGGATGCAAATACCAAATACACAGAACACTTAGACGACTTTTTTCTGGCCTTTTATTTATTTATTTTTTTTTTTTTAACTATTTTATTCAACATATTATGTGTGGTATGCCTACAAAGAAATTAGATATTGACTGCTTGGCTTGCAAGGGAAAAATTCTGCAAAAAAATCTATAGCCTGCATTGATCCAAATCTTACTTTTAGCACAAGTAAAAATGTAACGAATTAAAATGGTCATTGTGACGCAGAAATGATTCTCTAATTTACAGGAACGCTGACAAAATGCAATTTATGTAGACAGGGTCTTAAAGGGAGTCGGGCCCATTTATCAATTTCAGAAGACGGCGTACTAAACCTACATTTTAATATATATATATATATATATATATATATATATTTATTTAACAGCACTATTTTTTTTTGCGCCCACATTACTTGACTGCAAAAAATAATAATAAAAAAAAAAACCAAAAAAAAAAAAACCACCACACTTCTATGGACAGTAATGCAACCAATAAGATAATGGGATCATATAAGCCTTTTGAAGTTTTCCATATGGTGCCGTTCAGGTGGACTAGTAATGGAAGAATAGCATTGCCCCAGGCGCCATTCCCATGCTCGTATAGGCACTGGCAGCTCGGGTCAAGCGTGGTCAACAGCAAAGCATGGCAAAAACTCTACATAAGCAAGTTCCCTTCTGTGAGGATCAGTGATCCCAATATGTGCAGAATTGTCTTCACGTCTTCTTCCAATACAGAAGAATACAACAAAGACGTTTATTTTGGAGAATTAAGAATACATATTTTTTCCCTGGAGAAAAGCTTTGATTTGGATACACAAATAACGGATTAAACAACTGAATAAATAGCAATTACCAAAACAGTGCATTGTTATAAGCAGAGGGAGCAGTGCGAACCATAAAAATGGCAACCTGAGGGATGGCATAACCAACAAAACCCATCCGCGGACTGTTGTACACCAGTCTACAGTACGCATCCAATTTATCTCTAGAAGACTAGGTGTCTTGTGCCTCATAGTCCAACGCTGCCCCCACCACAGCTTTCTGCGTACACTGTATATTGACGTCCAATCAGTGATGTGGGCGGGGTTATGCAGAGCACAGGATTTAGGGTACCGCTACATATGCAGCAGAGAAAACTATGATTCTATCGCGACTATGGCACCCAGTAAACAATATGATACATCACTGGAATCAGAGTTTCTGCCCCTACATTATGCTGCTTCCTCATCCGAGAGCAAAAACCTGGTGACAATTTCCCTTTAAAAGCCGCCATCCTGTCCCATGCTTTGGTTACTCCATCAGGAAGCACAAATAACTTAAAAGGAATGGATTGTATGTCGGAATTGCTAGCTGTTCGGAAGTGCTCACGTAACTGAGCAACTGTATGTCCAATATGCATGGCGAACCGATATCTATTCCAGAATGGATAATCCGGCCACTTGACGTCATGGCTAATACAAGGACTATATGTTGCTAATAAAAGTGTCAAGGTATCAAAAAACTACCACAAAAACATTACCCAGTTACATAAAATTATTACAGTTTGCAAAAAAAGCAGCAACATTAACGGAGCATTCCACCGAGGGAACCCGATGACCATACATCCTCTAACTCCAGTCCTCATGGCCGACCAACAGATCTTTTCAGGATTTCCTTAGTATTAGGCCGGGGTCGCACTTACCGTAAGGAAAAAAAAATCGGCCCAAGTCTCCCTGCCGAGAGTTGCACCAGTGTTCTCCGTATGGTCATCCATGTGTAAATGTGTTTGCAATGCGATTTTCACGCACCTATGCATCCGTATGACACGCGTATGGCTTTACATTTCTCACTGCTTTTCTTCTTTGAATTTTATGGCTCAATGGGCTGAAATGACAAAAACGTGTGCGTATTTCTCGCAAGCTACACTGATGGTTCATGTGGTGTCCGATTTTTTCTCGCACCCATAGACTTGCATGGGCAAGACTCGGCCGATATACGTGTGCAATCGCAGCATGTAGCGAATTTACACCGCACGTCGAATACGCCCGAGAGAAAGAAAGAAAAAACTGATGGTAGCTGCCCCCATAGATTAACACTGGTCCGAGTGCTATGTGATGTTTTCTCGCATATCACTTTCCTGTATTCTACGCTAGTGTGACCCCGGCCTTACACGGGTGATGGCATTATTACGGGTGCAAGACTAAGGAAATCCTAAAAAAGTGACCTGTTGGTGGGTTGTGAGTCTTGGAGTTGGGGGAACACTACTGTAAATGTCATAGGGAAGATCTCCTGCCGAGGAGTAGAGATGAGCGAATTTGATTGGGTCAGGGACTATTCGGCAAGCTATAGCGCTTACCAAATAAGCTGCAGAGGGAACCTCAATACATGGAGCATGCCGGCTGATCAGTTCGGCGCTGCATGTGTCGTGGCTGCACATGCAGCTGCAGTGCCCGACAGCTGATTATTGGGAGCGCTACAGGTATCTGGGTTCCAGATGCAGCAGATTTTGCTTTGGATTACATTCAATCGAAGGGTGAATTCCGCAGCAAATCTTCACCCTTTCTACAACAAAATCCAGAGCAGTATTTACCACTGCAAGTTTTGCTGCAATTTTCCTGCTTAGGGAGGTCCCTTGGGAACGTACCCTAAATAGATGTCAAGATGTAGAGAATTTGAAGCACTGCTTTTAGACGAAAGTCCAGGGTAAAACTCACATTTTCAATAGATATTTTTTCCCCACAAAAATTAGCTTTTGATTTTTAATGCATCCTATGAAGTGGATATGCTGTGGATTTAAATTTACATGCAGATTTTTTTCCATATCATGTGGATGAGACTCGTTAAAGTTTCTTCCACTGTGCTGCTATAACATACTGCAAGGTGCTGCAAATTTATGGAAACCCCTTTAAATGGGTTCAACAGTAGACCCAAATTTCATTGACATGTGCTAAAAGAACTGTACAATATCCCGTGTTTTACTGCTGCGCCCCAAGATCAGTGCTCAGACACCGAATTTTTGGAACATGATGCACTACCTGTGCCCATACTTTTAGCAATATTTGTATAAATCTATAGAAGTCCCATGATTATTGGCTCACAACATAAAAAAGTAGCGAAAACGACTAACATCTGTGACACATAGTCAATCCTACATGCTGAAATATATTCTCCACAGTCACAGATCAGGACCGAATATCGGAGAACGGGAAATGTTTCCACAGTGCCGTCTTCACCTGTGAATTTATAGTTCTACCTGTATAAATGGAAGCAGCTCCGGAGCCACTCGAAAATGATTCACTACTGCTTGAAAGACATGAGGCTGCAGATAATGTGTAATTTATTTCTCCATTCTTCCCCAGTCTCCTAAGTGACAATGTTTCCCTGCTGATAGACATCCTTAACATACCCATGCTCCGTTATTTTTCGCTACAAGAAAAAAAAAAAAATGGCACTTGATTCTACATCTGCCACACTGGGCAGTCAGGGCACAATGCTTGGACTATGGGAGCCCTGCATGTTATTTTAGTGTACCGTATGTCTTCTAACATTGCCATTTGATATCTGCCAGCTATATGTTAGGTAATAAAATACAGTTTGCATTTGCAACTTTAGATTTCATTCATTGATCAAACAGTTGCCTTCTGCATGCAACCACTGATAGCACGTAGTGATATCATAAGAAACATTGCTCTGCTGCATCAGTCCAAACAAAACCCGAAAGAAGACCTGTCATATGCTCAAAAATATGGAGTTAAATTACCTTTAAAAACAATCCCTGAGCTCCTCTGAATTTCCATTTTGTGCTCTGCGGCTTCATTGCCGAGATATTCACGTTTGTTGGTGTGCAAACAAAGATTTCACATACTGCACTTCAAAAGCAAATGGATTTCTTTAGAGTCTTCTCTGGTGGCACGTAGTTTCACATCTCTTTCCCAGGCTCTGCCAATCACAGCTCAGCATTAGCAGCTGCCGAGTTGTGATTGGCAGCATCTGCAAGAGAGGGGTAAACGCACAAGGTCCCAGAGAAGACTCTGAAGAAATGCTCAGTTGTACTACAAGAAGAGATTTCACATAGTAATCTCCAAAAGCAATAAGTGAATATCTCTGCACTGGAGTGGCATGGGGAAAGCTGAAAAGAGCTGCAGTATCAAAAGAGCTCAGTAATTTTTTTATGGCATTTACCTTAATTTTTTGAGCAAGTGACAGGTGATTTTTAAATGGTCATTGTCTCTTTCATAAAACGCATCTTGAATTCATAGCGTGTGTACTAAACAGCTAAATTATTAGTCACTTTATTAACAGAAAATGTTTTATCCCTGTAAAATGCCCCACTAGGAGTCTTCTCCTCTGTAACTTGCTGTCCATTGCCGCTTACATCACAGGACGTTGGGGTGGGACTTGGCTTCGGTTAGCTGTGAACTGCTTTACACAGAGCAGATAGAGCTGGTGATCTCTCTTCGATGAAGAACTCTTCTGTCCCTACTTTTCTTTTCACTGCGCTGTGCCACATCTCCTATCATAACTCTTTGGTTTTGAGCTGGTGATCCATTGCACATGGCAACATTAGCAAGGAAGTTGTAGCATGTATAGTCCTAGCTGACTGTTCAGTATAGGTCTAAGAAGCAATGTCCTCCGCACTCTTAAAAATCAAATTTTGAAAGATAATCATCAGAATAATTTTGTAACTGCAAGACTTTGCAAAGGCGCGGCACGCACCTGCATTACTACACACTGCTTCCCAGCTGAACGGATTACATCCAGCACTCAACCATACAAGTGTATGCCTCCAAACTCTACATTTGTGATTCAGATATTCTGCGACCTATGACAAGGACCTGGGATTAGTCAAAACATTTTATTATTTTTGTCACTTCTTGTTCTCATCTAAATCACCTTACCTTATTGTATATACATCATTGAATACAATTATTCTAAAGATAATCATCTTGGAAAATTGACAGAGAATGCAGTGGGCATTGCTTCTTAGACGTTTTGGGATGACAACCCACTCCTCCAGCACCTCTACTCCCTTTTTGAGTGTAGACCATTCCTCCTTAGGCTGGAGTCAATAGCATTTAAAAATGTTGATGTTGATCCAGAAAAGTAGGATGAGGGTCATGCGAAAATAATGCAATTTTTAGCAAGTAGCATTTGTCGGACACATGCTGAAATGCAATACAAAGTGTTTTTAACATAAGCTTTTACATATAGTAACGGTCATTTAAAGCTAGTTTTCTAACTAGTAAAACAATTTTAAATACAGATATAGATAGAGGTCATTGAGATATATAATCATTGCTTTACGTGTGTAGTTTTCTGTACTTGTATTGATTTTAAAATTAAATAAATTTAAAAAAAAGGACAGAGGACCCCCTAATTTTTATTAGCTCAAGGAAAGCAGGCAGCTGGGAGCTGATCTTAATAGCCTGGGAAGGGGTAATAAACATGGAGCTTCCCAGGCTATTAATATAATATCACAGCTGTCTGTGTAGCCTTTGCTGGTTATTAATAATAGGGGGTATCCAATGTGTGTTTGTTTTTGTTTTTTTTGGGGGGAGCTGGTGGTTCAGCCCTTGTTAATAACCAGTAAAAGGCTAAGTAGATGACTGAGTTGATATTAATAGCCTGGGAAGCGCCATGATTATTACACCCTTCTCAGACTATAAACATCAGCCCCAGCTGTCGGCTTTCCCTCAACTGGTTAAGAGAAATATGGGAGACCCCATGACATTTTTTTATTCTATATATATATCTATTCTGACAGTTCTGGCTGTGAATTTACTGTACTCGGCTGATGAAATATCAGGATTTTTAGGAGCTGGCTGAGTGTGCCATGCTTTTTTTTCCTCTCACCCATTGACTTGCATTGGCAATTGCAATCCGAAATTTGCATCATGCTGCAATTTGCAATCCGATAAAAAATAAATAAAAAATAATGAGATGAGAACTAAATCATTGAACAACATTGGTCCGAATGCAAATCTGATTTTGTATTGGATTTCACTTGTCCGATTTATTCCCTCATCAGCACGAGCCCTTATTGTTCAGGATAGGTAGTTGTCTGATGAAAAGGAGTTATCCGGGACTTTAGTTACCAACTACCTAACTGTTCAGCACCGATCTCTCTTGGCTAAGAGTGGTCACGGAGCGCTCCTGCTGCTTCATTTGACCCCATATCAACAGAGAAGCTCTTCCTGTCTGCTCTGTCAAAAGGGGTGTCACTGCTAATAGTATGCTGATTGACAGCCGGCTATCTGCAGTTAGGCTGTCAATCAGCATGACGTCGACAGTGTTGAGAGCAAAGCTCTCTGTTGACGTGATGTCGCCGGCAGCCGCAGATTCATTGTATAGAGTGGTCTATGAATGCCCTTAGCAGGTAGAGATTGGCAAAAGGCTAAGCCCCATAGAGAAAAAAAAAAATAAGCCAAGTTCCACATTACCCCTTTAACGAGAGAGTAGATATCCATTAACCGTGAAGTGCAGCAAAGCAGTCAAGACATCAGAAGTACCAAAGCTCCAAGCCTGCATTTAATTCATCTTTTGATGAAATGACAAGCTTGCTTTAATTTAAGTTACAAAATGTATAAGAAAGGAAAGTGCATTAACAACAATTCCTTAAGGCCTGGTGCACAGATCCATCCATCACTGCACCCACATCATGCTAAGGAGTCTAAACTGGAACTATACGTGCTTCTTCATAATGAAAAAAAATATATTATGGATATATTCTTTCCTGGAAGCATTAGCATTCCCATGCATGCCCGAGTCTACGCTACCTATTCTCCCTAGGAAACATCCTAACACCGATACACCTGTATCTACACAGGAAAATGTATAATGCAAGAATGGCTGAGCTTGCGCCTGGGCCAATGTTCTCAGGGGAGTTCTCTCTAAGCTGGGTAAGATAACTGCATTTACCAAAAATGTATGTATACATAACACATCGTGTTAAGCAGCATCCAGGTAAGGTAAGCATCGCTGGCAGTAACCAACATCAATGAGTCCAATTTAACATCAGTTCCATAGTTCCCCCATACATTGGATTATAGAACTAACTCTGGGGGTCCATGATGCAAAGAGGGGGTGGACTGAGGCCATATTATCTGGAACTGTAAAGTAATCCAGATGTTTTTGAGAAACATTAAGTTAAAAAAGTGACCATCTTTGAGCGAGAGGGCACTGTATGCCTATTAGCGCTAATGATAGATGTTAGAACTATTTGGCCCATTATGGAGTCTATAAGATTCGCTTTGGCTTGTCATCTTATAGTAAAAAAAAAAAAAAAATGGTTCTCTCAATCTTTCTATTATCTGAGAATGGTTCGACTTCATTTTAAAGGTGTAAAAAGCGTGTGGACAAGTAAACATGGATGTCATCAGAGTAAAACGGAATGGTTTTGAATAAATGACATTACTGACACTATTTTTTTTCTCTCCCTCTAACTACCTCAAAAGGATGGTTAAATTGGAAAGTGTTAGCAGTTTTTTGCCATTTAATCTGAGAGTAGCAGAATATAGGACAGGAGACCCTGATTACAAGGATATGTCACTTATTAGGCTGTGTCGTAGTTTAAATGCAATCAACGGGAGAGGATTACTATCTGACTACAGCTCAGAGGCAGCCCAGTCAGGCTAGTTTGTGTAACCCCATCCCCACCGCTGAGTAGCAGCTTGCTCACAATGCACAGTGTACACAGGAAGCTGCGAGTCAGGAGTGCGATCTGGGTTATACACCATTTAGCTCTAAGGTCTGCTACATCTCCATCAGAGAAAACAGGTATTCAATGAAAACTGCCCCAAGCTGATCGGTAAGCGATAGCCTGACTCCAAAAAAAATACATCTTTAATGGTCTGGATCAGTACAGGAGTTAAGGGGGTTGTTCTCAAGTTGTCTCTTGAGCAGCACACAGCTTTCCAGTCTCTTTCACTTGATGGTAAATCTGGGGATTTATTATGATGGAATATAGGCTGAACTGGATGGACAAATGTCTTTTTTCGGCCTTACTAACTATGTTACTATGTTACTATGTTAATGTAATAACTTGAGAATACCCCTTTAAATGTCAGAATCCTGGGTACATTCAAGCAGTGAAAGGTTTAAAGTAACCGGTCACATTCAGAATTGCCTGTTAACTGGAGATATAGTGCTAATCTGCAGTAAATAGCATTTATACCATGTGGCCAGTTTACTGGAGCAGCGGATATATGGAAAAAATGAGGTTATATTCAGCCGCAGCCGCCCACTTCTAGTCATTGGGATGGTTCACTAGTACACAGCGAGTGTGGCTTTATCCACTCACAAGCACTTTGACAGCCAGCTCTGCAGCGTGTGCGGGGAACATTTACTGCGCATGCGCGACATTTACAGTGCGTGGCCTGGGGCATGCCACTCAAAATGCCCATCGCCCCACTCCCCCAACGATCTCTTCTGGCTTTTCCCCAGATTAATTTCACCTCTCGTCAACACAGCAGCTCTTCCTACTCCGGTCTGCTCTGTCAACGGGGCATCATGGCAGACATCATGCTGATTGACAGCCTGCTCCCCGCAGTTAGGCACAATATCGGCAGAGATGCCTCATTAACAGAGTAGTGTGGAAGAGAGGACACTTCTACGTTAACGCAACATCAGTGGAAGAACGGGTATGGCCGGTAGGAGCGGTTCGTGCCCACTCTGAGCTGGCAGAAAACAGCAGCGGGCAAAAGGCAGGTTAGTAACTAGCTGCCCGTTAGTTCTTAGCCCCATACATAAAAATATTTAAAGTCCCGGATAACCCCGTTGATGTAGCGATCCTTGGTAGTCTACAACAGTGAAGCGATTTAAAAAGATTCCCGATGCTCTAGGGCAGTCCAGGGGTCGATGGTAGCATCCTTTTTGGTCTAAGGAAGGGAAGCGGGTTACTTTACGGATCAGTGGTGATCGAAAGCAGTCAAATGGGAAGGCATAACATTAATGTGAAATGATACTAACTATAATTGCACATTTATTAGTTTAGGCTATTAGTTTGTGCCACATTAATGTGGTGAGAAAATAAAAGGCACTAACATAAAATATGCATTTACGTATCAATCGCTTTATTATTAGGTGCAGCAACACACAAATACGGTACATATAAACTAATTCAGTATATACTACAGTATTACCCTTTATTAAATAAAGAGCGAGTGGAGCTGTCCAATTATCTCACAGGGTAAAGCAGAGATATATTTTTTTTATTTTTTTTCCCCCTCATTCTTCCTAATATGTGATACTAAAACTACTCCAGTTTTCTACACTGCTGGCAAATTACTAGGACCTTGTTCATTACATGGTCAATGGCCCTTTTAATAGAAAAAGCAATAATATGTAGCCGTTTACACCAACTAGGACACGAAGGAACAAAGCAACAGGCTGTAAAGCAATTGAGACGGCCAAGGTGAAAAGCCTGCAGTGCCATATTCCAATGTACTTCATAGAAAATATCTTTTCTGAGGCTTAAAACATGTCTACAGTCAGAGCGAAAGTACAGTTTTGTAACTCTGGTCATTAAAACAAAAAAAAAAAAAATTACTTATTTTTCCTTTACGAATAATATTTCAATTGACTTTTTGTCTTGCCGACAGAGCAACTGAGAAAGCATTGCTGCATTGACCACATTGATTCTCAGCCATTCTGTCAACAGTAAAACTTTCTACGATATATTCCGAGCGTTGACCTTCCGTGCCATCACAGTCCGCAGACTCTTCTTCCGCGGGTTCCTGTGGCTGTCTGTTGGATTGAGACCGCAATGTAATAAACAACTAAAGGTTTAATTAATGGTAAATGAATACAAGACATAGGTTATGACTTGAACTAATTAGGGAATTGTTGAATTAAGTCTGCCTGGGAATGCAAGGCAGGCCAATCAATATCCAATAAAAGGGCTATGTATGTAATTTAGCTGGAAATGTGTTTCCAATACCGTCAAAGTGAGTTTAAGTAAGTAGAATATATGAAAGACTAGGAGAACAGTTTAAAAATGCAATATGTTAAAGATTCAGAGGATGTCTCGCAGGAGGGAGATTGAGATAAGAAATACAAGTTTTATAGTCTCTTTTCTTTTTTTATATTCCTTTTTTTTTGCACATTTTTTGCTTAGTAAGTTGAGTTTACTGGAGAATTCTGCCCATAGCGAGTGCCGATTTAACAAGTTAACCGGCGCTTGTTTAAAAACCGGTTTAGGCCTCCTACAGATGGATCCTTTTTTTCTGGGGGAGACGGAGTATGCACACCCAATAATATGGACAATTTTTTCATCAGTGTACCTGAGTCAAATTTCAACCATTTTTTAGTTTGCGTCTATTACAGAGTACACAGCATGAACTTCAACCCAATATTGCGGCCAGCATGCAGCCAACGGGTAAGGAAAGGGTGAATCAAACACCCGAAAACCCCGCCCATATGACCGCAAACCTGTCCTGCCAAATTCAGGTGATAACGTTCCCTTTAAAATAGAAATGCATATGCTCATTCTTTTGAGGAATGTTTTCTGAAAGCATTTTTTTTTTTAAAAACAGATCCTGCAAATGTGCTCGCAGGATGCGTTTTTTACCCATAGACTTGAATTAGCGACGGATGGCCACACATCACGTCCGTCGTGCAGCGGATCCGTCGTGTTTTGGCGGACTGTCGGCACGAAAAAAACGTTCAAGTGAACTTTTTTTTGTCCGTCGCGTCCGCCATTTTCTACCGCACATGCACGGCCGAAACTCCGCCCCATCCTCCCCAGACTTCAGAATGGGCAGCGGATGCGTTGAAAAACTGCATCCGCTGCCTACGTCGGGGCACAAATTTCACAACGTGCGTCGGTACGTTGGCCCGACGCATAGCGACAGACCCGTACCGACGCAAGTGTGAAAAAGGCCTTAATGAGCGTTGAATTTAAAAAAAAACAAAAACAAAACGGCGTGGGCTCCCGTTTCTGCGCCAGAGGGGAAAAACCGACGGCCGGGGGCCAATATTTTTAGCCTGCTATGAATATCAGCCCGCAGCTGTCTGCGTAGCCTTTACTGGCTATTAAAATAGGGGGACCCCCCCCAAAAAAAATGACGTGGGGTCCCCCTATATTTTATAGCCATAAAGGCTATGCAGACAGCTGCTGGCTGATATTCATAGCCTAGAGTGGGGCCATGGATATTGGCCCCCCGGCTACAAATACCAGTCTGCAGCCGCCCCAGAAATGGCACCAATTCCGGCACTTAGCCCCTCTCTTCCCACTCCCGTGTAGTGGTGGGATATGGTGTAATAAGGGGTTAATGTCACCTTGCCGGGTTAATAACGGAGGTGACATTAAGCTGGGTTAATAACGGAGAGGCGTCAATAAGACGCCTATCCATTAGTAATCCAATAGTAATAAAGGGTAAATAAAACACACACACACATTAGGAAAAAAGTATTTTAATATTCTTCATTTAACCATACTTCGGGTGATGTCACTGATCTATAGGAGCCTCAGTGACACACTGATAGGAGACAATGGCTCCTGCAGTGCATCACTGAGGTTACTATAGTTCAAAGTCTCACTTTATGGCAATTGCTGCATGGGAAAATTTCTCACACAGCAATGCCAAAAATGAGACTAGGGACTATTTTTTTACAGCGGCGGAGGAGGAATAAAGTGCGGAAGGATACCTTCCTCCCGTCATTGTGTTCCTGGAGCCCCCGGTCGTATCAGCTGATGCTGCCGTTCTCCATGGAAGATCGTCGTGAGACACTCGTGGACTTCTGACGATCAGGGAGTATATTGGTTGCTTGTTATTTTAATATTTTTTACAGGTGACACTGGCTTCGGGGATCAAAATGACAAGTAATGGTGAGTATGTACTCTATGTTTAATGTACTGTATGTATGTATGTACTGTATGTAGTATGCATTTTTGTTTGTTTTTTTTTCTTTTCATTCAACACGTTAGCGGATGATGGGACTACTACTGTCCTATCATTGGCTAATGTGTCAATCAGTGTCACTGTAGGAGGCATCGTAGTCCCATCGGACGATGCCTGCACACACGCACAGAGCCCCGGGCAGGCCCGCACAGAGCCCCGGCAGGCCCGCACAGACCCCCGAGAGGCCCGTACAGATCCCCGGCAGGCCGGCACAGACCCCGCCCGCACACACAGACACGCACAATGTCCGCCCACACACCGCCCACACTCTTCCCCCCTCGGGAACAGGATGTAGAAGGACAGAAAGGGCTTATTTACATTTCGATATTTGTGTCCCATTGACTTGCATTGGTATCGGGTATAGGTATCGGCGATATCCGATATTTTTTGGATATGGGCCGATCCAATCCGATACTTCTGTATATCAGAAGGTATCGCACAACAATACTTATTAAAAATTTATTTATAACCAGATGATAAAAGAAATAGTTCCTTCATGATGATATGATGCCTAATAAACTCTGGGGTGCAATATTAGGGTAAGCACTTGTTTATTAAAGCAAAAAAAAAAAAAAAAAACACGCTGCCTAATTAGTTGCCGCCTTTCAAACTTTCTCATAGTGCTTTTATAAAATCCAAAAAAAAAGAAAAAAAAAGTAGTAATAATTTTCATTAGGAAATTTGAAAGTTCTGACATTTTACGCTATTTCTTCTATATTAATATTTCTCAGAAATCTCAGGGTACATGCTTTGACCATGTAGCTCCAATATGAGTTAAAATTATTTATGCTTCAGGGCCACTTCAGCTATTTTCATTATGTCGAAGCAAAAAAAAAAAAAAAACACAAACATGAACAAAGAAATGATGGAGAAAATATTGAAACTGAAGACGGCAAGGGTTAATATAAAAAGAAGCTGCATATAATACCTGATGCAGTCTGAACTGGTTTTCGCCTTATTGTTGGTGGTCAAACAAAGGGCTGAGGCACCATTATGGAAATAAAGTCAGCCATAAGCGGCAGGAGAGTCTGGAGAAAGAAGCCCGATCTTACCCGCTCTGAATACTGAAGTGATTGCAGTATGTACATTATTTTATTTTCTTGTGTCCTTTGCTAATATAACCCCTTTGTGACCAAGTGAATTTTCAGGGGGTTTCACTTTTTTTTCCTCTTATTCCTGCAGATTGAGTTGTAGTTTTGACACCTTTCATTTTGCCATATAAGGTACTTAAAAATGGGAGATAAAACATGATATTTTTATTATTATTAATTTACAAATGTGGTGTAAGGGTTTTTGACACGTTCTTTTGCCACACTTTTTCCAGTGAAAACAAAATGCAGCATTTTACTTTATGAAAGTGAGAGATTTCTGAAATCTCATACATATGTTGCTTTTTTTTTTTTTTCCTTGAAGCAGCATGTCAACTCTTCCTTCCAAATGAATGGAAAGGAAAAAAAAAAAAGCACGAGAGAGATAGAGAATTTTAGTGGTTAATAAGTATGATGTTTTAAAAAGAGAATTTGTCACCCCCTTGGACGTATGTAAGCCTATTAATATGGGCATACAGATCCTAGAATACTTAAAATAGTCCTGATTAATAATAATAAAAAAGAAGAAGAAAAAAAAAGGGAATAGCCCTATTGACTCATAAGTCCGTCTGCTGTCAATTTTTGAAACACTCCAACAAGACGAGCTGTCATGTGAATAGGACCTAATGCTTCAGGTGAAGTTCCTCATTCAAGGCGCTTAGGGTAAAATCACAAGATGGTTTGATGGAGAAATGTAAGGGAACCCATCACCTGTTTTCGCCGATATTAGCTACAGCCCCCGATCCGACGTGCAAGCGAAGAAAAATAAGTTAGATTATGCTAACCTGGGGGGCGGTCCGGTCCGATGGGTGTCACAGGTCTGGGTCCGGCGCCTCCCATCTTCTTGCGATGCCATCCTCCTGCTTTTTCATCGCTCCCCGGAATCGCGCTACTTCTCTGAGGGCAGAGCACAGTACTGCAGTGCGCAGGAAAGGTCAGAGAGGAACGGCGCCTGCGCAATTCAGTGCTTTACTCTGCCCTCAACAGGACAGAGAAGTACGCCTGCGCAGGAGCACCGATGCTGGGGAGCGAGGATGAAGCAGGAGGGTGGCGCCACAAGAAGATGGGAGGTGCCGGACCAGGACCTGCGACACCCATCGGACTGGACCGCCCCCCCGGGTTAGCATAATATATAGGGATTTTTGTGTACTCACCGTAAATCCTTTTCTCCGAGCCATTCATTGGGGGACACAGACCATGGGTGTATGCTGCTGCCACCAGGAGGCTGACACTAAGTAATACAAAGAAAAAGTTAGCTCCTCCCCTGCAGTATACACCCTCCTGCTGGCTCCCAGCTAACCAGTTCGGTGCAAAAGCAGTAGGAGATCAATAACGACATATAAGCGTAAAGCATGTCACATTATATATAAGAGTATAACATATCAAAAGATAAAAACAAAGCATAAGCTAATAACAGGGTGGGAGCTGTGTCCCCCAATGAATGGCTCGGAGAAAAGGATTTTACGGTGAGTACACAAAAATCCCTATTTCTCCTTCGCCTCATTGGGGGACACAGACCATGGGACGTCCCAAAGCAGTCCCTGGGTGGGGACAACATCACTTCAGGCCGTGTAGCCGCTACTTACAAGTGCGCCACCGCGGCCTGCAAAGTCCACCTGCCCAGACTCACATCTGTGGAAGTGAGTGAATTATAGTGCTTCAAGAATGCATGCGGCCTGGAGGAATTCGCAAGCCTGCGGTCATGCTTGCCGACGTCTGGCGCCTAGAGCCCTCAGACAGGGAGATAGGCTGCCATCTAGCGCGAAAGGACTCCTGGATGGAGAAAAGAATCCACCAGGCTAACGTGGCCGAAGAAAAATGGCTAAACCCTTCCTGCAACCGTCAGGAAGCCTACTTACCATCGAAAAACCCGAGTAAAATGTCCAACCTTTGGAAGGACGTCGTCCTCGATACGTACCCACTTGGAGCACTCGCTTCTTCCAGATTATGGAGAACCCATTCTGCTTTGTGGACTAGAGCCGAAGGAGATGAGAGGACGATGCCCCTGCAACAGTGGAGATATAATACCCCTTGGCAACGAGGGAAGGGGATGGCTAGAGGGCAACCTTGCCTTGAAGGTAATAAGGAAAAAAGATAAAGAACAGAGCGTCGAGATCTGAAGACTCATCAGGAGGACAAGAACGCAGAGAAAGAAGGGGAGAGACCCTCCCTGATAGAAAAGTCTATCCGGATCAGAAAAGGAGTCCACTGTAAGATGCCCAGGACCATTAAGGTCCCACGGATTTAACGGTACGCGGTAGGGAAGAACTACAGGTTGAGGCCTGCAAGAAAGACCATATTTCCAGCTTGAGACAATAAGCCGGAAAAATACTAGCACCGCAAGCGAGAAAAAAACCTGACATGGTCAGTGCGGGTCTCCCGGGATCACTGGGGCCCTACCCGCTTCCGAAAAGGTTTCAGACGTAGTGGAAGAGGGGTTATGGAAATTGGTACCATGGAAGAATAGATCATGCACTGCAATGGTCTTGGATCGCGAGGCCAAACCATGAACTGGAGTACATTGGCGTTCAGCTTGGACGCCATCCGAACTACCTCTGGAGTACTCCAATGAAGGCAGGTCCGATGGAAGATTTCCGAGTGAAGTTCCCACTCACTTGAGGAAAAACCCGGACGGCTGAATATGTCTGCCGCCCAGTGTTCTACTCCAGCGAATGTACTGTTGAGATCACCGAAGATAGAACTCGGCCCATCAGAGAGTGCGAGGTACCTTAGCCATGGCGCTTGACTGAGGGTACTTGCTAGATGGCTAACTTGGGGCACAGCCGAGGCATTATCCAACTGAAGACCCGCCAGAAGGCAGAGGGCCTGCTGAAGGAATAGCCGTACCGTTCAGATCTACAGAGAGATGATCGGGAGAAGAAAACTGGCAATGGTATCTCCCAATAGCCCTTGGGCCGGGAGAAGGCTCTGGAAGAGAAAGGAGCTCAGAGACTACCCTTTGAGAGCCTGATTGACTTGCAGAAAACGAGCGCAGCGAAGGAAACTGCTTCCGTAGACGACCTTTCCCTCAGAACCCTCCTAGCGAATTGAAAGAACCGAGGGAATGAGAGATCGAGTGCGCAAGCTCCCTGTAGAAGGGCCACGACCTAGACCCGAGAGAGAATAACCATCCTTCTTGGGCAGGATCATCCTCAAAGAGGATCTGCTGGGCTGAGAATGAGGGAAAAAAACTTGTCTAAGTTTAGCTGCTAGCCCAATAGAGAGGTAATTGCAAGTGATATGGACGACTCAGCGTAGTCCTAGGAGAGCGGCTACAAAGTCGACCAAATAGGGCAGGACGACCATGCTTCTAAGGTGCAAGAAGAACATGACAACCGTCATGACCCTTGCGACCACTCTGGTGTGGTAGCCAGGCAGAAGGGCCAGGTCGTGAAAATACTGTTCGCGAATGGAAAGGCGAAGAGATTATAGTAGAGAGGAGAAATAGGTATGTGAGGGTAAGAATCCCGAATGACGATGGATGCCAGAAAACAACCACGTTTCTCTGTTGAAGTAGTGGCTGAGCGCAGGAACTCCATCCGAAAAAAGAAAGGGCCCTGTCAAAGGTTGTTAGAAGTTTGGGGTCCAGGAATGGAGATACTTTTCATTCCCTCCATTTTGGAACCAAGATCCCTTAGATCTAGACTGTCCTGGCCAATGCTTCCACTGCTGGTTGAGCCTGAAGAAGAGATACGATCCCTTGCTAGTCTCCCGCTCAGAAGATTTGATTGGCCAGCTATACTGTGGAACGAAGTAGATAAGGTCTGGGACCTGGAGATTTTCATTCTCTCCCTTTGGTCAAGCAGCCCATGTGGCGGCTAAGGAAGGGTAGAGCGCTGAACCCGAAACCACAAGACGGAACAAACTAGATTTGCTATCCGACCGTCTGTGGAATCTTAATTGATGATACACCGGCCAGGATACTGGTAGGAATACCGCAAGAAATTCTGCCCGGCGAGTCTGCCAAGTGACAGAATGCGGGACTGTAACCAGCAGGTCTCTGCCATCGTCGTGCAGAGAAGAAAATAAGGAAAAACCTCGATCCACCATCTTCTTAACAGGGAAGTGGAGAGGAATCGTCCACTTTCTTGCATCTGATACAAAGGGGGGAAAACCTCCTTGTTGGGACGCCACAAATGTGGACGCCACATCCCCAGAATTGAGGTTTCCGAGTGGACAGGGCAGGTTGTGGCGATAGACCTGGATGCAGAAGAAGATACATGGAGGCGACACTCCGTGTGCTCGTCTGTTGAAGGTGTGGGGGGAAATCGGAGCCCTTTAAGGGACCCGTCGCCCATAAAATTCCGACCAGGTATGGTATCCTACTTAGAGGTCTTCCAGTGTATCACCGTCAAATGTTGATGAGATTTTCTAGAACCTGTACGTTTTTCTAGAATACTTGCGGCCCCTGCTAGCCGACGGCTCCCATTGTAGGAGAGGGAGCATGTGAGTGCTCCAGAGCTCAGTTAGGGTGACCAGCTTAGGATAGATGATGTGCCCTTAAGACCAGTAAATACTGGTCATGCGCCTTTAAGGCTAGGGGTTACTGGCCATGAGCCTTTAAGACCAGGGAATACTGGTCTTGTGCCTTTTGTAAGATGACATACTGTTCATGTGCCCTTAAAACCAGGGTATGCTGGTCATTTGCGTTTAAGACCAGGGCGTACTGGTCCTGAGCCTTTAAGTCCAGGGCATAATGGTCACGTGCCTTAAAGACCAGGGCATACTGGTCGTGTGCCTTTAAAAGCCAGGGCATACTGGACATGAGCCTTTAAGACCAGGGCATACTGGTCATGTGCTTTGAAAACCAGGACGTACTAGTCATGTGCCTTTAAGACCAGGGCATACTGGTTATTGCGTTTAAGACCAGGGGATACTGGTCACGTGCCTTTAAGACCAGGGCATACTGGTCATGTGCCTTGAAAACCAGGACGTACTAGTCATGTGCCTTTAAGACCAGGGCATACTGGTTATAGCGTTTAAGACCAGGGGATACTGGTCAAGTGCCTTTAAGACCAGGAAATACTGGTCACATGCCTTTAAGACAAGGGCATACTGGTCATGTGCCTTTAAGACCAGGGTATACTGGACACGTGTCTTTAAGACCAGGGGATACTGGTCACGAGTCTATAAGACCAGGGCATGCTGGTCACGTGCCTTTAAGACCAGGAATACTGGTCATGAAAGGAATGTTGGAACAAGTGCCTTAAAGACCAGCAAAGCTGGTAATGTGCCTTTAAGAACAAGAATGCTGGTCATGCTCCTTTAAGACCAGGGATGCTGGTCATGTGCCTTTAAGACGAGGGCATACTTGCCATGTGCCTTTAAGACCAGTGCCTACTGGCCCTGTGCCTTTAAGACCAGGGCATACTGGCCTGATTAAGTACTAAGGAAAAGGAGACCGGCTTCTGGCAGAGCAGAGAATGCTGGGGATGTGACCCTTTTAAAACTAGGGGACCCTTAAGACCAGGGAATGCTGGTCCTGGGTTTAATAAAAAGGCATGGAAAGCTGGGGATGCACCTATGGGCCCAGCGACTACCGGGCAGAGTATTAAATACCAGGGAATGAGTCACCAGGGAAAGAGTCACCAGGGAAAGAGTCACCAGGGAAAGAGTCACCAGGGAATGAGTCACCAGGGAAGAATGAGTCATGAGAGCTTCATTGCTGGGAACTCACAGCTCTCTGTTTGCAAGCCTGCACACTGTACTATACATTCTGTAGTGTGCAGGAGCACCAGAGATTGCAGCCTTAAGTATATAAAAAACAGGGAAAGCTAGTCCCTTAATGCTGCCGGGATGCGTGCCGGGGGGGGGGGGGGGGGGTGGAGATATTGGGGCGATTCACCTTACTCAGGTTCTGAGTCCCCCGTCTGGAATAGCGCTGACTTCAGCGCTGAAAAACCGCCGGCCGCAGCCCCCTCCAGAAGAAATAGTGACCGCAATGGAGGAGGAAGAAGATGGCCGCTGAGATCTCATCTGGAACGACAAGCGCCTGAATAGGGGGGCGGAGCCGCTAGAAGGGGACTAAATTTATGGCTTCGGCCGGCGCGCACCCGCAGACTGAGGGGAAAAGTGCCGCGAAGCTCTGTGGGGACCCAGTCGCTATGGAGCCCTCCTCTGACCGCCGGAAAACCCAAATCTCACGGAGCACTTACCCCAATATGGAGGGGGTGGCAGATGCTGCAGGTAGGAGCTGTGCCCGGGTAGATAGGACGGTGCAGGGTTGGGGAGCCTCCATCCACCATCCCTGCAGAAGGGGGGTGGAGAGGAACCGTCTGCCTCCTTCCATCATCCGCTTTTTCAGTGGTGATGCAGTGGGGGCTGCTCGGACGCCACGCTGGAAGGTGCCTCTGTACAGCCGAGGGTAAAACCTGGTGGACAGGGCTGCATGTCCGGCAATAGGCCTGGCTGCAGAAGAGGATACTGAAGGTGAAACTCCAGTGCTCGTCTGATAAGGGAGGGGGGAGATCGGTGCCCTTGAAGGGGCCCGTCACCCCTAAAATCAGCTCAGGCAGTGGCTTCCCACGTCGCAGGAGAGGATACGGAGAGGTAAAACTCCCGTGCTCGCCTGTTGATGGTTCGAGGAGATCGGAACATGAAAGAATCAGTCGCCCCATTCGACCGTAGTAAAAAGTAAAAAACGGTAAAAAAAGAGTTCTTTGGGTCTGAATAGCAGACCCGTCCGTGTGCCTCCTACGGACACTAAGCAAGAACTGGTTAGCTGGGAGCCAGCAGGAGGGTGTATACTGCAGGGGAGGAGCTAACTTTTTCTTTGTATTACTTAGTGTCAGCCTCCTGGTGGCAGCAGCATACACCCATGGTCCGTGTCCCCCAATGAGGCGAAGGAGAAAACTTATTTTTCTTCACTTGCAGGTCGGATCGGGGGCTTAACTACAACATTATAGAATGCTGTACATAAGCCCTGAAAGGAAGTGGCCGCAGCCAATATCAGCCAAAACAGGCGACAGGTTCCCTTCAACTCTGTCTTAATTTTATTGGGAGGAATGTAACCGCTCTGCAGCATGTGAATTCTGATCTATTAATATTTTTACTTTAATTTACCGTATATAGTACCTAGAGATGATAATTACAGAATTCAACACGCCCTAAATATACTGATTTTGTACCTTGGATATAGGACATTAAACTGTAGCCAGGTGATAAGCTTTGATTTAGCCATGTATTCAGCTATTTCATGCAATTCCATAGGCTTTGAAAGGAGCGGCCAGTGCACATGAAGGACCACTATATAGCAAGAGGTCACTGCCGACAGTTCTGCCTTTATTGTGCAATTATCGTACTTTAGAACAACACCGCACTGTAATTTATACTACTATTGGACCTCTAGGCAGCACAGGGGCCTTTGGGACCCCGGAGACATCAAGTCCCAGAAGTGACAGCAAATCCCGCTCTCCTTACAGCGTCTACATTAATTACGACAAAGTACAAGGATGCAATAATGAATATATGCAGGTTATATTGGGTTAAATCAAAACTGGAGTCTTAGTATAACAAGCAAATACAGTATATAAATAACACACACAAATCAGACTGTACTGTTAACAACCTAATATGCTGTATCTTTTACCTTATGTATTGTGGAAGATACGCTCTGTATTTAAAGGCAAAGCGGGCCTAAAAAGGTGTTTCTAGTTTTAGTAAAAATGTTTAAAAATAAATTATTTTGTATTACCCAAATTGGTTAATGTCTACATACTTTCAACTAGGATTGTTTTTTCATTTCTATGTACTTCAATGGAAATCAACCTGTAGCTCTACTTGTTTGCATCAGGATCGGGAGTGGGCGCTACTATCGCAGGCTGCACTAATAATCCCCCTTCAGGGATACTTACTGGTTACTCAGCTTTCTGCAGGCTCTACTGCGCACGCACTCATATGTAGATGAAGCAACAAATAACGGTAAAAATAATGTGTACCATGTCCTTTTGTTGAATTCCATCCCACCCAATGCTCTATTCTTATCTCCCACTCTGCCTAGGATTACCGTGCAGTGACAGACCTACATGCGCACACAGCTCAGCTACAGCAGCTACACAGGCGCGCACACTCAACTTGTCATATCTCCAACAGAACCAGCAACGTCTGCTTCTGTCGCCAGGGCCACAATATTCGCTCTGCAGGCAGCGCTAGTGATAGAGATGTTGGAAACAGAAGCTCTGTACGGCGCAGGCTTTGTCCAGACACTAAGGTTATAGTGGCTCTGATCTGCAGTGCCGTCCAGTCTGGCAGTATATGTGTGTGCTCTCCAGCTATTAACTTCTGGGTTCAGCCAACTGGAAAGCATGACACCCTACTAAAGCTTCCAGCTTACTGCTGGAAGCAGTCAAATAAAGCTTTGTGCTTGCCTGGTTAAGGTTTGTGGTTTCTGCTCCAGTTTAGTATTTGTGTTTTCCTGTTTTGACCTCAGCTTGTTTATTGACGCTTCTCCTGCCTGACAATTTTGTACCTGTGCAGCCCTCTTGGTTTTGACCTGGCTACCCGACTATCTTTCTTGCCAGCTTGAATCACCGAACAGCAGCCGACTGTGACCCTTGCCCGGAAACCCTTTGTAAGTTCAGATCCATGTATAACGGTTAAAGGGTGAAGGCCAGGGCAACCCCGGGGTTTTGGGAAACGAAGTAGCTTGCACTAAGCCTGTTCATGGAAGCCATTTTAGAGCTGCCAAGCAACCACGGACTGTGTCATTCCACAGGTAAGCTACAACAGACAGACACACATATCCAATTGAATGAAAACACCAGAAAATCATATTTTTGACTCATCTGTCTGATTTGGTTCTCTTCATCTACTCACAGGCATATAACAAACTACTCTGTTGGGGTCAGGAGACCGTCGCTTGTCTCTACATTGCTGTGTGTACAGAGAATGCAAAATATGGCCAAGAGAAACCCTTTGTCGTTTGTAGATGGGATCAAAACTTGCATAAAAAAAAAAACTTGCATGGTAAATATGACCATGATGCAACATATCTGCCCATTCATTTCACTTCGTTAGCTGGAGCCAAAATACATGTATACTGTTGGATTTATAAATGCATATTGAGCATATACATTACTGTTCTACATGTACGAAATACTGCTATCACATCCAGGTAAATCACACGATAGTACACTGTTCTAAGACAAGACCGCGAACGCCACAGAATAAGTTACGAGTGGCAGAGCGCGGCTGTAAAAGATCCCCGCTCACTTTACACATTATATATTCTTTTAATTAAACTACTCATACAGTAATAATAATAAAAAGGAACATACCAACCCCCTTGTGAGCATCTCTGCTGGTAAACTCAATTGTCCCATTGTGGCATTTTTTTGGGTCTTCTTTATATTCTTTGTGCTTCCCATTGGGGCAGTATCTGTAAGAAAGTCCATAATCTGCAAGATAAACCTGGAAGCCGAGAACAGATAAATGAATAATGCTTTTGTCCTTTGGAAGTATAACCTTTATAATTAAGCCTTAAGAAACTTACAGGTTAAGGACAAGCTTTGATCTTCATTTTATTAAACCAAATGGTGCCTCAAGATAAAATATGCACATCTGGGGGCTATAACAGTTACCCTTCCACTTTACATCCTTCCCATCATAGTCATATCTGGTTTCTGAATTTAGCCATTTTTTTTTTCCCTCCCCTTTATCTCCCAAGTTTTCATCTCTCCAGGTGGGCATCTACACATCATAAACTGCAATGTGTCTTTTATGTGTCCTCGCAGTTTAGATCTTAGAAGCTCTCGCATTTCACCAAGATACTTTATCCGATTAGTACTTTTGGCTTTAATTGTGGAAAGGTTTGTAAAGTTTGTCATTTTCAACACACAAAGCAGAGCGGCAATATAGAATGCATAAAGTAATAAAAGAATAACATGAAGGCGGACAAAACATCATAAATTAGAATTTAAGGAGATTCATTTCCATAGGACCTCTCTTCTATAAAGACATCTTTTCAATATTTTTTTTTATTAGACAGAAATACATAAAAACTCCTAGACGTTAACAGGGTTGTTTAGTGGATAAAAGTTAGTTTTGAAAGTGTAAATGTAAATAAACTAGAAATGGCTGAAATGCCCACTAAGCCAGTTATCGGCTGAGCTTGATCATCCCCCCTCCATAAACTTTATTAGGAAGTCAGAGCTGAAAAATAAAAAAAAAATATGGAGGGTCCTGCTCTAGACAAAGTGGCACAACCATGTATTACACAGTTGCATTACATGGGAACATGGCCAAATTTAGGATCTACAATAGTTAATAACCGCTCTTCACATGTAAAGCGCCATGGAATAAAATGGCACTATAAAAAAATAAATAATAATAATCCAAAATCACAGGAGTAAGGACGACTCTTCCATACAACAGCGAGTCAGACCTAACGTCATCTTTGGGCACCAGTTGCCCCCTTGCTACCTGGAACCAATGTAAAGGAAGGGATCAATTTCAGCTCATAAACAAAATGCCAATCGACTGTATACAAGCCGACAGAAGAAGGTTTAACGTCTTGTTCACACCGGCAGAAAACAAACTGTATGGGGACAGAATGATTATTAATACCCCATACAGCCTCAATATTGGGAGCAGCACTCCCCCATTTACATGGGGCTGCTGACAATGATGATTTTTATGCTGGAAGAAAAATTTTGGTTGATCGTCAGCATGTCTTCAATTGTCAAGGATTAGGTTCTTCAGGCGCTCCTTAAAGGGAGTCTGTAAGCATAGAATGACTGTTCAAACAAAGACAAGGAGCTTTGTTCACCCTTGGTGGCGTGGCTAAACAGTTTAGTACACCTTATCGCCGATTTGTTGTCTATCCATCTCTGCCCAAATCAGGTGCTATAAAGCAAGAGATGTCAAAGAAGTGGGGGGCAGAGATCAAGGGGAAACAAGGAGGTGGGAAGGTGTACGGATAATGTTTGGCCTCACCAAGGGTGCACCAAGTGCCTCTACTTGGTTTGACCAGTCATTTTGTGCCGACAGGTCCATATATATCACCACACACACAGGGTAGAGTAGGGAAAAGAAGTAGGAGGAAGAAGGGGACGCACCTGAAATCTTAGCAGCTGGTGCAGTCATTGGCAGGAGCTGCAGACGATCGCCAAAAAGCAACCAAGGGGACTACCAAGGAATTTTATTTAAAACTTATTGAAAATCTCTATTAGATGAAAAGCACTTTAGGTGTTTAGGTGTTTAACCCCCAGCTCATCCACAGCTAAAATTCAATATTTATAGAAAACATCTGTAGACCCCCGTACACCGCTGTGGACCATGTTGGAGGTTTAGTAATGCTACTATAAAACAGAATTTAAAATTGCTGTGGGTTAAAAAAATAACAAAAAAAACGCATCTCTGTTTATGAGGTTAATCAGCGTTTACCACATACAATGTCCTTAAATTATTCTGCTGAAATTGCCTACCTGTTTTTTTTTTTTATTACGAAAATGCTATTTACTGCTGGGTGTGCTGCCGGGCGCACAATAGAAAAAAAATGTGAAAAGGAGTCAAAAACGATAAAGTCAATAAAGGAGGCAATGTTTTCATTCCCATTCAGATTTCCATAGCAGCTGCATATTCAAAGCAGCTCATTTTATTTGCTAAAATATGTTAAAACATGTTAAAATAGCAATGCATGGTTTTCCTGCTTGAAAATAAATCATCCCCCATTGTAAGCAAACCAATGGCATTATACACTGAAACATGTTTTATGGAGAGTCAGATTTGTTAATCTATGCTAATCTGCATAACACTTTCAAGCACTGAAAGAATACAGGGAATGAATCTCGCGCCTGGAAACTTGGGAAATCGCACTTCAGCTATAAATAGAGCTGTGGATCACGCCGAATAAAGCCCAGAAAAGCGGAATCAGCCGCAAAAATTAGGAACTGCAGAAATAACTGATGCCACTGAAATATGGTATAGGATTTATTTTTATTGCTCAATGTCAGTCATCTAGTTATAATAACATTAGCGCGATTGCTGCACTTCTCTTATGATCGTGTTCACAAATCAAGGGTAACCATGAAGTTGAAAACTGCTGTTACCCGAGTACATGTAGGATTATTATTAGTTTTATTTTTTTTTGTTTTTAAAGTGTACCTATCATTTCAGAATAAGCTGTACCGTGTGTACATGTAATAACACCATTTCTGGTTATTATATGACATATATTGCATTTTCAAGTCTCAGTGAGACATCTGTAATAGAGCTGGACGAACCCAAACCGTACAGTTCAGCGTCCGTACCAACCACCTACTGTTCAGGCACGGACTTTGAACACATTCATGCAAAATTTATTGAAATGATAGTGACCAAGTACTATCCCCTGCACTCAAACTATAAAGATGAGATGCCCACTGCAGGTCTATTATCGTCACAACCCTTGGAATTCAGTGTAGCAGGAGCTGCTCCTCACGGATTTCCCCCTCCCATATGGGACACAGCAGGGTGCAGCTCTCCCCTAGGTGTGAAGTCGAGAGGGCCTAGCTACGGCCGGTTTCACATTAGCGTTTCCCTGATCTGCGGCGGGCTGCGGACTTCCTCCGTGAAGCCCCGCCCTCAGCCGCTAGCTCCAATCAGCCAGTCTGCTGATAGTGGCTGTCTCTCTGCAGAGAACAGGGATGGTTTCACACTAGCGTTTACCTGATCTGCGGCGGGCTGCGGACTTCCTCCGTGACGCTCTGCCGCACCTCCGCCTACTTCGGCATGCGGCCTGCGTACCTATCTTTAACATTAGGTACGCAGGTAGTGCGGCTGTATGCGGATGCTGCCGCATGCGTCGTTTTGACGATGCGGCGACCAGCGTAGACGCAGCCTGTAGCATTTTTTTTTTTTCCGCATCGTCAAAACGACGTATGCGGCACCATCCGCATACAGCTGCACGACCTGCTTACCTAATGTTAAAGATAGGTACGCAGGCCGCATGCAGAAGTAGGCGGAGGTGCGGCGGAGCGTCACGGAGGAAGTCCGCAGCCCGCCACAGATCAGGTAAACGCTAGTGTGAAACCATCCCTGTTCTCTGCAGAGAGACAGCCATTATCAGCAGACTGGCTGATTACAGTAGTGTGCAGTTCCCTGCTGTTATGTCCCAGACAGAGGGGTGAGCAGTGAGGAGCAGCTCCTGTCACACCAGCAGGCCACTGGAATGTCTCCAGTCTGAGGTTTCAGGGGGCGTGGACTGCTCCCTGCTGGTAGCCCTGCAGTGAAGGAGACATTATCAGGGGGCTGCCTGCTACTAAAAATCGGGGCACGCAATGTTCCAGAGATGTGTGGGAGGGGAGCAATGAGAAGCAGCTCCTGTCAAACAGAAATAGAGGTGTTTTAAAGATAATAAAAGTGCACTGCTCATCTCATCTGTATAGTGGGCAGGGACACTACAACATTTGTCCTTATTTTACCACTTTAAAATGGTAAAATATCAAGATGTCCAAGTATTTTTTAAGACAATTGCATAATTGTATCCCAATAGTACATGCCCTGTCCATTGTATCACAAGGACAACATAGAAACATCAGCCAGAGGCGCTCCAATAACACGTTTATACAGTACCTCTTCATACAGAGTGCAGTCTGATGTCTAGCCTGCACCCATAGACTTTTATAGGTTAGCGCGATCCATGATGTAACTGTCATAAACGGAATAGCACTCTGATAGATCAGATGTGTTACCAAGCATGAGTAGAAGCGGCCAACAACATACAGGCTCAGGATGTCATCCACGTATCAGTCACAATGGAACAGGTTTATCAAGGGCTTGGTGTGCCATTATTAATAAATCTCCCCCATTATTCTTTCACAAGAAGCAGCTACTTAGTACAAACTAAACATCGTTACCTTGTCGGGATCCAAAGCGTGAAGTAGAATATTTCCTGCTTTAATATCACCGTGTACGTACTCATGTTCATGTATGTACTCCAGTATATCCAGCTGTAGCACAAGCAACACAAGGACAAGCTGAAAATACTGCGCAAGTCATGGGATTTATGTATGACTGTACACATGTACAAGTTTCCTACTAAATTATTCAGAAACGACGACGGAGTTCATTTATTCCATAATTCCTAACATTTTTACTTTTCGGCTCATTACATGGTCTCCAAAAATGATGGTGCTATAAAACATCTTCCTTCCCCCTTGAAGTTATCTTCTGACATTTCTCCATCATGCAAGTGAATAATTCCATGGTGAAATTCCCCTTTAGGGCATTCCCAAACCCTTCACTTACCATGCGGATGCCAATCTGCATTACGGTTTTTACAGGCAATCTGCCACCGTTGTTCATCTGCAACTTCTGAAGATCCGAGCCGAGGCGGTCTACCACCATGAATCTGTAATTGCTGATCGTGAGAAAAAGAAGAAGAAGGCGTAAGAAAAAAAATAAATAAAGAAATCTGCATGCAATACAACAATTGGAATAGGACATCCCAAAAGATTTTGTAACTCCAGGACGACACATACTCAGCTCTTAGATTGACGAGACAAATACAATGACAGATGGCCGGGAAGTGACCACAAAGGAACAATAACGAGAGTTATAATCTCAGGGAAACTTCCAGGATCATCAAGAGCCGCATCCATGACTACAGCTGTGTGAAAAAGTGTTTGCCCCCTTCCTGATTTCCTATTCTATTCCATGTTTGTCACATTTAAATATTTCAGATCAGCAAATTTAAATATTAGACAAAGATAGCACAAAATGCAGTTTTAAAATGAAGGTCTTTACTATTAAGGGAAAAAGAAATCCAAACCTACAGGGCACTGTGTGAAAAAATGATTGCCCCCTAAATCTAAACTTGTTGGGCCACCCTTAGAAGCAACAACCGCAATCAAGCGAGTGCGGAAGAGGAAGATCCACAGCACTAAATTTGATTGCAGAAAAATAAAATTTAGAGAGAACAAGAGTAAATATATATATATATATATATATATATATATATATATATATATATATATATATATATATATATATATATATATATATATATATATATATATATATATATATATATACATATACATATACACACACACATACATACATACATACATACACAAAACAGTGTCCACATTCTTTAAATACAGACAAACAAATCCCAAAACACCACACTGCAATGTGATGATAGCAAATCAGATGTGTCATTAGCCCTTTATGTTAAATGTACTTTAACCAGTTTAAGACACGGCCATTTATTTCATACAAGATGGTGGCTCGATTCTAATGCATCGGGTATTTTAGAATATGTATGTAGTTCATTTATGAAGTTTCAGAATAATGCAATTTATACACAGGATTCGGCCGGCCGCGACCAATTAGCGAAGCGTGGTTCAAATTCCGCGCCAATTCACGGGCGGACTGCACCTGTCGCTGATTGGTCACGCCCGGCCGCGAACAATCAGTGAAGCCTGGGCCGGCTCCAGGTTTTTGAGGGCCCCGGGCGAAAGAGTCTCAGTGGGCCTTCCTCTTTAAGGCTATGTGCACACGTTCAGGATTTCTTGCAGAAATTTCCTGAGAAAAACCTGAAATTTTCTGCAAGAAATCTGCATGCGTTTTTTGCGCCTTTTTTTGGCGGATTTATCCAGACATTTCCCAATGCATTATATAGTGGGAAATCCACAAAAAAAACCCGCAAAATTAATGAACATGCTGCGTTTTTTTTTTTTTACCGCACAGCCTTACACATACCACGATTCAGGATGCACAGGCCACGTAGCATATTGCTCAGCAACGTAGCATATAGCACAGACACGTAACATATAGCACAGCCAAGTAGCATATAGCACAGCCAAGTAGCATATTGCACAGAGACGTAGTATATAACACTGCCCATGCAGTATAAAACACAGGCCACGTAGTATAGAGCACAGCGATGTAGTATATTGCCCAGCCACGCAGTATATTGCACAGCCACGTAGTATATAGCACTGCCCACATAGTATATAGCACAGAGATGTAGTATATAACATAGCCCACGCAGTATCTAACACAGCCCACGTAGTATATAGCATTGTGGCACCATATCCCTGTTAAAAAAAGAATTAAAATAAAAAAATCATTATATACTCACCCTCCGTCGGCCCCCCGGATCCAGCCCAGGCATTTACCGATGCTCCGCGCGTCGCTCCGGTCCCAAGAGTGCATTGCGGTCTCGCGAGATGAAGACGTAGCGGTCTCGCGAGACCGCAATGCATGGACCTGTCACCGGAGCGTCGAGAGGAACGGGAAAGGCCTGGGCTGGATGCGGGGTGCCGACAGAGGGTGAGTATATAATGATTTTTTATTTATTTTTTTAATAACGTTTAACATTAGATCTTTTTACTATTGATGCTGCATAGGCAGCATCAATAGTAAAAAATTGGTCACGCAGGGTTAATAGCAGCGTTAACGGAGTGCGTTACACCACGGCATAATGCGGTCCGTTAATGCTGCCATTAACCCTGTGTAAGCGCTGACTGGAGGGGAGAATAGAGCGGGCACTGACGGCAGGAGAGTAGGGAGCAGCCATTTTTCCGCCAGACTGTGCCCGTCGCTGATTGGTCGTGGCTGTTTTGCTGCGACCAATCAGTGACTTGGGATTTCCATGAGAGACAGAAAGACGGAAGTGACCCTTAGACAATTATATAGTAGATTGATTTGTTCTTTTTGTAATGACTAGATAGACGCGAGTAACAGCAATTTGGACTGGGGAAGGGGGTTCTATTCAACTTTTAAATACCACTTTTATCCTATTTTCCATAAAGGGGGCTGCTATATTAAATATCAGCTTTAGGGGTAAATTCAATGTTACGGCTGCATAGTAAAGACGGAGTGAGTCTCCTAGGACCTGTTACACCCAGTGTAGGTGAGGGCTTGTTAAAAAAACAAATAAAAAAAAAAATACACACGCATATATATATATTTTATTATTATCATCATCATCATCATCATCATCATCATCAATTTCCTATAGGAGCAGTTTTGTGCTCAAGGGCATTGAACGTTTCCCTTTCTGAATATTGATGCAGGACAGGTATATAAGATGCATCAGTTGTATCCAGCTCAGGCGAAAAAAAAAAAAACAACCTGGCCAGACATAACCGTAATGCGAACCAGCCCTGAGCATTACTTGGAGCTTGATACTTTGCGCAGTGACTAACTGCAGTTTAACCCATTAGAATTATTAAATCCACAAGCCTCCATGAATATTACTAACCACAGATCCATTACAGAAATATCACTCAGACAGCTTTGCAACATGCTCACCTTGAATTATAATTTATTTCTCCGGTTCCCCAGTATCTGGGAATCCCTAAGTAGTCCAGTTTGTGACCATGAATCCATTTTTTAACTGAAATGAAAAGTTACAGAATAATGAAACAAAATACCCTGCCTACATAGCATCAGGAACATATTCATACCCCTCGTCCTAAGTGTATGCAAGCTGGATAGTGATACTGTGTAAGGCTGGAGTCACAATAGCGATTTTAAAAATCAGTCAATTTTGTTCCTCTAAAGTCAGACGAGTGCAATGCAAGTATAATCCGATTTTTCACACCTGGTCTTCACCAGTTTATGCTCCCTATCTAACTTCACAACCTTCCCTCTCCCTCTATCTGACCACCATCTACTCACTTTCTCATCCCGGTCCTCCTCACCTGTCACCCATGTCCAGCACCATGCGCACCCACGCAGGAACCTCGCACACCTAGACACTCACACACTCTCTGACTCTATCCTACTACTGTCCTCTATAGCCTCACTCCACAACACAGACACTGCCACTGTTTTCTACAATGCCACTCTTGCACCAGCTATTGACATTGTCGCCCCTGTCATGTATAGCAGAGTGCGACGAACCAATAGACAACCCTGGCACAATAACATCACTAAAAAGCTTCGGCAAGTATCGAGATTTGCAGAACGGCGTTGGAAGAAAACGCATTCACAAGATGATTTCACTGCACTCAAACAAGCAACACTGGTATTCAAATCAGCTCTCACCTCTGCTAAACAGACCTACTTCACAACCCTCGTATCTTCCTTATCCCACAACCCCAAACAGTTGTTCAACACTTTTAACTCCCTCCTCCGCCCACCACTGCCCCCTCCAAGTTCCCTAATCGTTGCTGAGGACTTTGCCACGCACTTCAAAAATAAGATAGACCAAACAAGGCAAGTCTTTGTTGTACAACCACCACAACCCCTTTGTATGAGAGACCAATGCCCAAACCCCATAACTTTACTCTCCAAAATCTCTGAAGAGGAGCTTGCTCATCTTCTCTCCAAATCACACCTCACTATTTGTGCACTTGACCCCATCCCATCCCACCTCCTCCCCAACCTCACCACCACCCTAATCCCATCCCTAACACATCTCTTCAACCTTTCACTAACTTCTGGTACCTTCCCCTCTGCCTTCAAACATGCCACAATCACAACTATCCTCAAAAAGCCATCCCTTGACCCAAGCGGTATGTCCAGCTATCGCCCCACATCTTTGCTCCCATTTGCATCCAAATTCCTTGAGCAACACGTCCATGCTGAACTTTTCTCTCACTTTGCATCTAACGCTCTCTTCGACAGCCTACAATCTGGCTTCCGTCCCCACTAGGGTTGAGCGAAACGGATCGTTCATTTTCAAAAGTCGCCGACTTTTGGCAAAGTCGGGTTTCATGAAACCCGACCCGATCCCTGTGTGGGGTCGGCCATGCGGACGCGACTTTCGCGCCAAAGTCGCGTTTCGTATGACGCGCTTGGCGCCATTTTTTTCAACCAATGAGGTTTAGCATTTAGCATTTCCTACTCCCATACCAGATCTTCATCTCGCCCGCTCTCTGTTGGAGTCCCCCAAGGCTCTGTCCTAGGACCCTTACTCTTCTCAATCTATACATTCGGCCTGGGACAACTCATAAGGTCCTATGGCTTCCAGTACCATCTATATGCCGTTGACACTCAGATCTACCTCTCTGGCCCAGATGTCACCTCTCTGCTCTCCAGAATCCCAGAGTGTCTATCAGCCATATCCTCCTTCTCCTCTCGCTTCCTCAAGCTCAATGTGGACAAATCTGAACTCCTTATCTTTCCTCCATCACACATATCTTCCCTACCTGATTTATCTATCAAAATAAATGAAATCACACTTTCCCCTGTCCCCAAAATCCGCTGCCTCGGAGTAACCCTTGACTCTGCCCTGTCCCTTCAAACCGCACATCCAAGCTCTCGCCACCTCCTGTCGCCTCCAGCTCAAAAATATTTCCAGAATCCGTCCTTTCCTCAACCCTCACTGTACCAAAATGCTCGTGCATGCCCTCATCATCTCCCGCCTGGACTACTGCAACATACTCCTCTGTGGCCTACCTTCTAACACTTTCGCACCCCTCCAGTCCATCCTTAACTCTGCTGGCCATCTAATTAATCTCTCTCCTCACTACACTCCTGCTTCCCCTCTTTGCAAATCCCTTCACTGGCTCCCAATTTCCCAGCGTATCCAGTTTAAATTACTAACACTGACCTACAAAGCAATCCATAATCTTTCTCCTCCGTATATTTCCACACTAATCTCTCAATATTGTCCCTCACGTAATCTCCGGTCCTCCCAAGACCTCCTCCTCTCCTCTACACTTATTCGCTCCTCACCCAATCGTCTCCAAGACTTCTCCCAAATATCTCCATCATCTGGAATTCAGTGCCCCAACACATCCGGTTATCCACTACTTTTGGATCCTTCAAAAGAAACCTGAGAAACCCACCTCTTCAAAGAAGCTTACAGCCTGTAAAGACCACACGGCCACCTCAACACCATTGGAGCTCCTGCAACCCTCGACCTACTGTCTCCTTCCCCATAATCCTGTAGAATGTAAGCCCGCAAGGGCAGGGTCCTCTTCCCTCTGTACCAGTCTGTCATTGTTAGTTTGTTTACTATAAGTGATATTTGTATTTTGATGTAACCCCTTCTCATGTACAGCACCATGGAAATAATGGTGCTATATAAATAAATAATAATAATATTATAAACTTCATAAAAGAACACTGCTTATGAGGGCTTACAGGTGCTGGCCTTCCTTCATATGGGACAAACCTGATGGCGGGGTCCCTTTAAGAGTTATTTGCAATCATGTTACGTGGAACAGTTATTGAAGTATGAAAGGAGAAAAAAAATAACACCCTCAGAAATTATGTTGCGCAGCATATTAAATACTTAGAACACGTTGCCTACCATCATCTTGTTTTGCTGCTCTTTGATAAAACTTTAATTCACAAAACAATGGCCCATTTTTGAAGTTTTCCTAGAAATAAAAAAATTTAAAAAAAAAAAAAAAAAAAAAAAAAAAAAAAAACACACGTTAGCTTAACATAGGGTTTCTGAAACTTTTTGTGGTCAAACCTGTATAGCAGCACTACCGCCCCAGCCCCACAAAGCAAATAGAACAATGCAGAGGAAACGGCAGCAGCATTGTCCTCCTGCCCATCCTCTCTCCACTGATGGTCCTGTTCACATTCCAACCCCTTCCCCCCACTGGCAATGACATGGTTACAAGAAAATGTAAATCCTATGGTCGGATGGTTGCCATGTAAAATCGATCATTGTTTACCCTGCATGTATGTGGTGCTGAGCGCTTCCACCCACCGACATGGGCATGGTGCCAGGCCACAACTGAGGAAAAGGGGAAAGGAACTTCTGGAAGACTACTGGTAAAAAGAGGTTGGACAGAACACTAGGCTGCTGAGCAAGGTTCTTTAGTGATAAACAGTGTCTACATTTGGTGGTTATCCAATATCCAGGAGTAAATTTGTCTGGGTCGGCCTCCACCGTTTCTGGGTGTAATGGTGGCCAAATGTCACACCGGCTTAGCCAGCCGGCAGGTCGTCCTCAGCAAAACAAAAAGTTGTGAAAGGGATGCAGGATCAGCCTGTCTCAATAAGGAGTGTCCAGACCTCAGGTGCAGTAGGATGAAGAACTCGCTTTTACTGGAGCAGATGATGATGTTTACGGCTCTCTAGTTATTCAGTACACCGAGCCAACAGCTCCTCTTGGTGTGATGAACCCAGCTCTTTTCTGGCAATGGGTAGTAGCTCCTCACCCCCCATGGCATCTAGCACTATATGTGCACTATAACTTCGCCTCTTAGCCTGGACCTTGGCATCCATGGCCCCTCAGGCTCAGCTCTCTTCCCACCGCTGACAACTAAGGATTATGTTAAGACTTCAATTGTCTGAAGCCTTCTGACAGTTGGGCACTTCTTGAACCGCGCAGGACATTATGTTCCAGGCAGCTGCACGGGTGCTTAGTAGTTCTCCTGTAGTGGCTGCTATCCAGACATTTGTGACACCCGTCTTTGCAAGGTGACACATAATATTTTACTATGGACCTAAGAACTAACTAGTTGCTAACTAACTGCCTCTTCTACCCAGCACAGATCTGTCGGCACAAAAACAGTCACAGACTGATTCTGCAGCTTCCGGTGAAATGTCAGCAGAGCAGCAGCTTCTCTTCCTTGCTGTTAATAGGGCGTGACAGCCGACATCATGCTGATTGACAGATATCCATCCGCTGCCTGGATACAGAAATCAGCATGACGTCGGTACTCATATCCCACTGACACAGCAGCCCAGAAGAAGAGCTGCTCTGTTGACATGGAGCAGATGAATCACCAGCAGGATCAGTCAGTAACCGTCCTGTGCCAGATAGAACAGGAAGTTAGTGGTCAAGTTGTTGGGTTTTTTTGCAGCCAAAAAACTAATATAGTCCTGGATAGCTCCTTTAAAAGGCATATCCAAACCATCCTCCATTACCCAGAACAAACAGCTTTCATGCTTTTCAAAAGGCTTCTTTCCTACCCTCTGATTTAGCAGAGGCCGCTCATCTCAAAATTAAGGACATCCAACATGGAAACAGGTTATTCAAGGTGGACAACCCTTTTAATAATAGAATTTAAAGGCAGAGGAAGGGAGAAAAAAAAACACACACACACACACACACACACACACACACACACACAAAAATGCCAAATTACCACTTTAATGACGTAGGCAGCCTCATCAGGAACGGTCACGTCACAATCTGCAAATGCTTAAAAAAACAAACAAAAAAACAAACAAAGAAGAATGCAGTATGTAAATATATGGTGCACCAAAGAAGGACACACTGCACCATCACACCGTACCCACCCTCCCATTTTCTCTGGCGTGGCAATGTCTATGACTGGGCATCATGGCGGGCAGCATATGGCCCCCCCGGCCACAAGTTGTGCAGAAGATGTAACTGGGCTGATTTTTAGTATCAAACACAACAAATGTACAAGGCTTTACAGGAGCAAACTAGGAATCTGCTGCGATCCCCACATACAATTGATCTGGGGTTCATATTGGGGGCAATGTGTCCATACCTAAGAGCCATGGTCCTTCGGGACGTACACTGCACCCTGACGGGGGGCTCTATAGGATGGTGGGCATCAATGCGTGCTATTACAGGTATTTGGAGACATGCGCCAATATCGACTCCGTTCCTTCCCGCTCCATATCCCGACTGCCCGTATTGTGTAATATTGGCAAATTAACACATTATTACCTGAATATATTAAGCCGAATCCCCCTTGGCCGAGCTTTCGGCCCAGCCTCCACGACTTTTTGCATGTGTCTGCTATGATGAGACCCTCCGGCAGAGGAGCAGGTAGTTGGCTTCTTCTTATCGGCATTTTTTTTTTTTTTTTTTTTTTTAATTCTTGAAAACCTTAAAGGAGAACTGATTGTAAAGAAGAAATAACAGGCGTCAATACAAACATTTCCACTCAGCGATAACTATCAGAAATAGGAAAGCCCCTTGTATTCCCTCCGAGTACAGAACGCAGGAGCAGCTCCCGTCCTCCTATTATGTGGAATATTTCAATAACAGCACATTTATACAAAGGGTCTTCGAGTGCCGAGTTCATTTTCTTTCTCCATCTAATCCGCCCGCTGTAAAACTACTTTACTGAAACAATATCGTTATCGACAAAGAGCTGAACTCTAAAACCAGGTCTAGAAAGGGACTTCAATGGCCGGGCTGATAGGATTGTATTCCTCGAGTCGTACTCCAGACCGGTAAAAGTGGCGCGGTCGGATCCACACAAGATTAAATCCTGATCTCAGCTGTGGTAAAATGTCACCGCGACTCCCAAAAGTCGCATTGAACAGCAACTTGGCGGCCACATTGGTACACAGCATGCCCATCATCGGGACGGTCTAACTTCGGAAGCAGTACATGTCAGTGAAGCTGTGACTGGCGGTGGTCCGGAGACTGGAACCCACCCCACACAATATAGCAGCGGCTGTAGCCTTTCTGCGGCAAGGGCAACATCTGTAAGGAGTTTGTAGGTTCTCCCCGTGTTATGGTGGGTTTCCTCCGGGTCCATCCCAAAGACAAAGCAGTAGGGAAATTAGACTGAGCCCCAATGGGGACAGTGATGATGTCTGTAAGTGCTGTAGGATGTGGCTATAGTAGCGACCACAATAAATCATTACATTTACGAGCCCCCACACCCCAGAAGACAGAATGTATACCTCCAACAAAAAGCCCACAAGGCATCTCACGGCTTTCATCGCCATCAAGCACTCCGCTAGCTGCTGCCTGGCATTAGTAGGGGTCACTCACAGGAGGAATTTGTCATGCCCTTTGTTGCTAGGGAAGACACGTGACCCCCCAATATATCATTGTCCCTTCGTTACACAGGAAGGATCACCTCTTAATAAATTTGGTGAAACGCCAAGCTGACAAAGATGGCCACTATAGCTCCTGGCATGGCTGGGAATTATATTACATCTGACAGGCCCTCTCCACCTAAGCCCCTCTTACTTGCTTAGGAAGGAACATTGATGAAAGAGCTGCTCATTTTAGCTCCATAATTAGCATTCAGGCCTTCATCAATTTCTGCTCGGTTACAGTGGAGTCACCTATCTCACCGCAGTCACGGCAGAGCCACCATCACACCGGTCAGAGCAATGTCCGCCTTCACTTACTACAGGAGCCCCTGGTGGAAGCAGCTCTGCACGTTCTTTCCCTCAGGCGTCATAGCGGGGTCTCACCTTTATACCACTCACCACATCAGGGTCTTTCCTCCTGCTCTCCAGAAGCCACAGCAGAGACAACCATCATGGCCAGGTCGTGTCCCTAGGATTCCGCCAAGTCACCAACTTGCACCAATATTTCAAACCTGCCCCCTTCTATTCAGAGCAATGATTGCCCCCTTTCCCCACCACTGGTAGTCACATGGCCTCCTGCTTTCACCCTACAGATGCCACCAACAGAGGTCTCCCCTCCAACAGTCACATTTCCCCCGGAGTTCCCCGAGGGGCAGAGAAGTCAGGAGTGGTTGCAGAGGTCTACCTTGTTCCAAAACAGCACCCCCCACAATCAGTCACAGCTCCTCGGGGCTCAGGACAAGTCTGCAGTCTCTCTATGTGACTCCAGAATGCCAAGTCGTGACCCGCTGGCACGTGGGGGGCGCACTGGCACGATTCCCCCGAGCAGACAGCCTGGTGACCTCTGAGGACTGGACTGCCCACCTTTGCTCAGTAGGAGAGTAGAGAAACGTCAGATGAGTCCGGCCAGACGTGACCACAGATACCCACATCCCACACAAGCGGCCCCGTGGGCACCCACCCGCAGCGTGGAATCGTGACAGTGCGCACACATCACGCTGTCACAAGTCATCAGTCACATAGAAAGACTGCAGACTTCTGTCTCAAGTCTAGAGAGCCCCTGTAAGGCCGTGTTCACAAGTCGCGGAAAATTACTGGTGGGGATAGGATTCAAAACCCACAACCCAATCTGCAGGAGTTACATAGCACTGAATAGGAAGAAATGGCAGTGAAAATCCACACTGCAGACATGGATTTCTGATTTTAGTGTGGGGTTTTTTTTTAACGGCCACAATGTATTAATTGGATATGGAAAACCCAATGTAGATTGCTGCACATATGTGGGGAAGAGTAAAAACTGCAAAGTGTGTACTGAGCCTGCGCGCAGCCCCAATAGTCACAGCAGGACCCCCAGCGGCCTCGGCTCTCCCTGCGCCCTCTGCTGGCCGGAAGCTGCATGTTATAATATACCGCACTCTTCAGGCAGCTCCCGGTCCTGCACCGACCTCACGCAGCAGCAGGGCCGTCTATGACAGCGCGGATGGAGCCGCCGTACAGCCTCCCGGCACACACTGGTCCTCAGACCTCCGACCACCACGGCGGGAGCGTCACTACTTACACCGGAGTCTTCCTCCCTCTCAGTCCCGCGCTCTCCGCCGCGGATGATCCAGCAGCTCCGGGACACACAAGTGTAACTTTTATGAAAGCGTCTCTCAAATTGGGGGAACTCCACTGAGTCACGTGACCGCTGTCAGGCACCATCAGCAAAGAGCCGTACCCTGCACACAGGACAGAGGCAGCGTCTGCAAAGTGCTGCGCTCAGCGGGCGGGGAAACCTCAGCCGGGGAAGAGAAGCCTAGATCTGAGAAATGAAAGTGAGGAGAGAAAAGAAAGTGAGAAGAGAAAGTGAGGAGAAAGTGAGGAGAGAGGAGAAAGAGGAGAGAAGAGACAGTGAGGAGAGAAAGAAAGTGAGGAGAAAGTGAGGAGAGAAAGAAAGTGAGGAGAGAAGAGAAAGTGAGGAGAGAGGAGAAAGTGAGGAGAAAGTGAGGAGAGAGGAGAAAGTGAGGAGAGAAGAGAAAGTGAGAAGAGAAAGTGAGGAGAAAGTGAGGAGAGAGGAGAAAGAGGAGAGAAGAGACAGTGAGGAGAGAAAGAAAGTGAGGAGAAAGTGAGGAGAGAAGAGACAGTGAGGAGAGAAAGAAAGTGAGGAGAAAGTGAGGAGAGAAAGAAAGTGAGGAGAGAAGAGAAAGTGAGGAGAGAGGAGAAAGGAGAAAGTGAGGAGAGAGGAGAAAGTGAGGAGAGAAGAGAAAGTGAGAAGAGAAAGTGAGAAGAGAAAGTGAGGAGAGAAAGAAAGTGAGGAGAGAAGAGAAAGTGAGGAGAGAGGAGAAAGTGAGGAGAGAGGAGAAAGTGAGGAGAGAGGAGAAAGTGAGGAGAGAGGAGAAAGTGAGGAGAGAGGAGAAAGTGGGGAGAGAGGAGAAAGTGGGGAGAGAGGAGAAAGTGAGGAGAGAGGAGAAAGTGAGGAGAGAAGAGAAAGAGAAGAGAAAGTGAGGAGAGAAAGAAAGTGAGGAGAGAAGAGAAAGTGAGGAGAGAGGAGAAAGTGAGGAGAGAGGAGAAAGTGAGGAGAGAAGAGAAAGTGAGGAGAGAGGAGAAAGTGGGGAGAGAGGAGAAAGTGAGGAGAGAGGAGAAAGTGGGGAGAGAGGAGAAAGTGAGGAGAGAGGAGAAAGTGAGGAGAGAGGAGAAAGTGAGGAGAGAGGAGAAAGTGAGGAGAGAGGAGAAAGTGAGGAGAGAGGAGAAAGTGGGGAGAGAGGAGAAAGTGGGGAGAGAGGAGAAAGTGGGGAGAGAGGAGAAAGTGAGGAGAGAAGAGAAAGTGAGGAGAGACGAAAAAGGGGAGAGAAAAGAGAGTGAGGAGAGAAGAGAAAGGGAGGAGAGAGGAGAAAGTGAGGAGAGAAGAGAAAGTGAGGAGAGAGGAGAAAGTGAGGAGAGAGGAGAAAGTGAGGAGAGAGGAGAAAGTGGGGAGAGAGGAGAAAGCGAGGAGAGAAGAGAAAGTGAGGAGAGACGAAAAAGGGGAGAGAAAAGAGAGTGAGGAGAGAAGAGAAAGTGAGGAGAGAAAAGAAAGTGAGAGAGGAGAAAGTGAGAGAGGAGAAAGTGGGGAGAGAACAGAAAGAGAGGAGAGAAAAGAAAGTGAGATAAGAGAAAGTGAGGAGAGAGAAAGTGAGAAGAGAAAAGAAAGTGAGAGAGGAGAAAGTGAGGAGAGAAATGAAGTGAGGAGAGAAGAGAAAGAGAGGAGAAAGTGAGGAAAGAAAAAGTGAGGAGAGAAATGAAAGTGAGGAGAGAAGAGAAAGGGAGGATAGAAGAGAAAGGGAGTAAAGTGGAGAAAGTGAGGAGAGAGGAGAAAGTGAGGGGAGAAGAGAAAGTGAGGAGAGAAGAGAAAGTGAGGAGAGAGGAGAAAGTGAGGAGAGAGGAGAAAGTGGGGGGAGAAGAGAAAGTGAGGAGAGAAGAGAAAGTGAGGAGAGAAAAGAAGGTGATGAGAGAAATGAAAGGGAGGAGAGAAATGAAAGTGAGGAGAAAGTGGGGAGAGAAGAGAAAGGGAGGAGAGAGGAGAAAGCGAGGAGAAAGCGAAGAGAGGAGAGAAAAGAAAGTGAGGAGAGAAGAGAAAGAGGAGAAAGGAGAGAAGAGAAAGGGAGGAGAGAGGAGAAAGTGAGGAGAGAGGAGAAAGTGGGAAGAGAGGAGAAAGTGGGGAGAGAGGAGAAAGTGGGGAGAGAGGAGAAAGTGAGGAGAGAAGAGAAAGTGAGGAGAGACGAAAAAGGGGAGAGAAAAGAGAGTGAGGAGAGAAGAGAAAGGGAGGAGAGAGGAGAAAGTGAGGAGAGAAGAGAAAGTGAGGAGAGAGGAGAAAGTGAGGAGAGAGGAGAAAGTGAGGAGAGAGGAGAAAGTGAGGAGAGAGGAGAAAGTGGGGAGAGAGGAGAAAGCGAGGAGAGAAGAGAAAGTGAGGAGAGACGAAAAAGGGGAGAGAAAAGAGAGTGAGGAGAGAAGAGAAAGGGAGGAGAGAGGAGAAAGTGAGGAGAGAAGAGAAAGTGAGGAGAGAAAAGAAAGTGAGAGAGGAGAAAGTGAGGAGAGAGGAGAAAGTGGGGAGAGAACAGAAAGAGAGGAGAGAAAAGAAAGTGAGATAAGAGAAAGTGAGGAGAGAGAAAGTGAGAAGAGAAAAGAAAGTGAGAGAGGAGAAAGTGAGGAGAGAAGAGAAAGAGAGGAGAAAGTGAGGAAAGAAAAAGTGAGGAGAGAAGAGAAAGGGAGGATAGAAGAGAAAGGGAGTAAAGTGGAGAAAGTGAGGAGAGAGGAGAAAGTGAGGGGAGAAGAGAAAGTGAGGAGAGAAGAGAAAGTGAGGAGAGAGGAGAAAGTGAGGAGAGAGGAGAAAGTGGGGGGAGAAGAGAAAGTGAGGAGAGAAGAGAAAGTGAGGAGAGAAAAGAAAGTGATGAGAGAAATGAAAGGGAGGAGAGAAATGAAAGTGAGGAGAAAGTGGGGAGAGAAGAGAAAGGGAGGAGAGAGGAGAAAGCGAAGAGAGGAGAGAAGAGAAAGAGGAGAAAGGAGAGAAGAGAAAGGGAGGAGAGAGGAGAAAGTGAAGAGAGAAAAGAAAGTGAGGAGAGAAGAGAAAGAGGAGAAAGGGAGGAGAGAGGAGAAAGGGAGGGGAGAAGAGGAAGTGAGGAGAGAAGAGAAAGCGAGGAGAGAAGAGAAAGCGAGGAGAAAGGGAGGAGAAGAGAAAGTGAGGAGAGAAAAGAAAGTGAGGGGATAGGAGAAAGTGAGGAGAGAAGAGAAAGTGAGGAGAGAAGAGGAAGTGAGGGGAGAGGAGAAAGTGAGGAGAGAAGAGAAAGTGAGGGGAGAGGAGAAAGTGAGGAGAGAAGAGAAAGTGGGTGGAGAGGAGAAAGTGAGGATAGAAGAGAAAGTGAGGGGAGAGGAGAAAGTGAGGAGAGAAGAGAAAGTGAGGGGAGAGGAGAAAGTGAGGAGAGAAGAGGAAGTGAGGAGAGAAGAGGAAGTGAGAAGAGAAAGTGAGAAGAGAAAGCGAGGAGAGAAGAGAAAGAGGAGAAAGTGAGGAGAGAAATGAAAGCGAGGAGAGAAGAGAAAGTGAGGAGAAAAATGAAAGTGAGGGGAGAAGAGAAAGTGAGGAGAGAGGAGCTTCTGTGTGAAAGGAGCAGGTCTATTAAAGACTTGTGCAAAACAAGAAAACCCAGTGGCATTTTAAATGCAAGTTGTGGGATACTAAGCAGTACCCCACCATAATCCAAATATTGTGAACTCCATTATACAATTCAAAAATAAGAGAGAAACCGGAGTAGGCAATATATAATAATAAAGGTAAAAAGGTATACATTTTATTAGAACATACGTTTAAAAGAATCAAACATGACAAACAACAGGACAAGCACAAGATGATACACTCGGGGCAATGTGCACAGAGTAGTAATAACAGCTAGTGATAATCTATAATAGGGATAAGCTGTGTAGATCTAAAAAGGCAAGCCCGGCCACAACCTAAATATAAGGGTACTAGATGGTGGCCCGATTCTAACGCATCAGGTATTCTAGAATATGTATGTATATAGCAGCCACATAGTATATAGCACAGGCAACGTAGTATATAGGAGCCATGTAGTATATAGCATACAAATAGTACGTGGCCTGTGCTATATACTATGTGGCTGCTATATACATATTGTAGAATACCCGATGCGTTGTATATAACGCAGCCCACGCAGTATCTAACAGGCCACGTAGTATACAGCAGCCATGTAGTATATAGTACTGCCCACGTAGTATATAGCAGCCATGTAGCCAACGCAGCCCACGCAGTATTTTGCAGTATGGGCACATATCCCTTTTAAAAAAAAAAGAATTAAAATAAAAAATAGTTATATACTCACCCACTGGGATCCAACGGCACTGTGGCGATGGGCGTGCGGCTGCCGCCATCTTCCGTTCCCAGGATGCATTGTGATATTACCCAGACGACTTAGCGGCGAGACCGCTAAGTCTTCTGGGTAATTTCGTAATGCATCTCTGGGACCGGAAGCTGGCGGAAGGCGCGAGCGCATCCTCGGACTACGGAGGGTGAGTATAGCAGGGTTTTTTTTTATTATTATTTTTAACATATTTTTTTTACTATTGATGCTGCATAGGCAGCATCAACAGTAAAACGTTGGGGACACACAGGGTTAATAGCAGTGGTAACGGAGTGCGTAACCCGCGGCATAACGCGGTCCGTCACCGCTGGCATTAACCCTGTGTGAGCGGTGACCGGAGGAGAGTATGGAGTGAGCGGGCGCCGGGCAGTGACTGCAGGGGCGTAGGGAGGGACTAATCGGACTGTTCCCGTCGCAGATTGGTCGCGGCAGCCATGACAGGCAGCTGGAGAGACCAATCAGCGACTTGGATTCCATGACAGACAAAGGCCGCGACCAATGAATATCCGAGACAGACAGAAAGACGGAAGTGACCCTTAGACAATTATATAGTAGATGTGCACACGATGCGGATTTTGCTGCGGATCCGCAGCAGTTTTCCATGAGTTTACAGTACAATGTAAACCTATGGGAAACGAAATCCGCAGTGCACATGCTGCGGAAAAGCAGCGTTTTATTTTCCGCAGCATGTTAATTCTTTGTGCGGAATCCGCAGCGTTTTTACACCTGCTCCAATAGAAAACTGCAGATGTAAAACCGCAGCGGAATCTGCAATAGAAACCGCGATAAATCTGCGGGGAAAACCCGCAGCGGTTTTACACTGCGGATTTATCAAATCCGCTGCGGAAAAATCCGCAGTGGAGCTTTCTACGTGTGCACATACCCTAAGTGTGAGATAGCCAGAATAAATCGCCACAAAATGGAATAAATAGTCAATAAATGAGGGCAGAGCTTACCAGAATTGTGCACAGACCTAGAGGCAGATGGCAGGAGCCCCGACGCGCGTTTCGCGTCCACACTGGCCGCTTTCTCAAGCTTCAACTCAATCCACAAAAAATCAAGTCCCCACTCAGGTTCTTCACCTGTCAATGAAAACATAGCAGGCTGACATGTTATTGGTAGCACATAGGCTTTGAAAAAATAAAATGGCTCCTCAATCCCCAAAAGAAATCCATTGAATTCTGCACTCCCAAATCCTAATGCCCCTCTTGCTTTTGAATCGCACAGTAGGCCTAAACCGCAGTTAGCATTCCCGTCTGGCATTTCTGTAGTGATGAGAGCCCACTAATTTTATGGGATCCATGTCCTTAGAAACACAAGCTGGGCACAATGTATGGGCACTGCAATGTACGGGCACTACAATGGCAAATTTGCAATTTCTTGTTTCTGGAAAACACCCATGGATTCAAAATTGTCACTACACCTGTAGATAATTTCTCAGAGGGGTGTAATTTCCAAAATGTGGTTACTTGAGGGGGGATTCTGCTCATTTGGCACTTTGGGGCTCTGTATATGGAGCCTGCTAACTATTGTATGAAAATTTGTTTTCCAAGAATCAAATCGCGCTCCTTCACTTATGTGGCTAAACAGACGGTAACCACATATGGGGTATTGCCACATTCTGCAGAAATAGTGTGACAAATTTTGGTACATTTTTCACCTATTTCCCCATGTGAAAATGTAAAATCTGTGACGAAAACAAATTTGGGGGCTAAAAATGTAATTTTTTTTCTCCACTGCCCAATAGTATAAAATTCTGTGACATACCTGCGGTGTCAATATGATCACTGCACTCCCTAGATGAATTCATTGAGTGGTGTAGTCTGTAAAATGAGGTCACTTATGGGTTGGGTTCTGCTTTTTTGGCACTCCAGGTGCTCTGCCAATGTGACATGGCACCTGCAGACCATAGCAGTAAAATCTGCACTATAATATGGCACTCCTTGCCTTTGGAGCTTTGCACTGTACCACAAAAGCATTTCCTGATTACATGTAGGTTATTGGCGCATTCAGGAGAAAATGCACAACAAACCGAGATCATTTTTTTCCTATTAGCCCCTATGAATATTAAAAACTTGGGGTAACATTTTGGTGGTAAAATTGTAATTATTCTTTCTTCACCGTACAATGGTAAAAATTTCTGTGAGGCACATGTGTTGTCAGTATACTGACTGCACTGCTAGGTGAATTCATGGGGGATGTAGTTTGTAAAGTGGAGTCACTTATGGGGGAGGGGGTTTCTGCTTTTCTGGCATCCCAGGGGCTCTGCAAATGGGACATGGCACCTTCAAACCATTCCAGAAAATTGTGCTTTCTAATATGGCGCTCCTTCCCTTTTGAGCTTTGCATTGTGCCTCAAAGGTAGTTTTCGACTACATAGCAAATTGTACACCCCCGAGTACTGCAGGAATTAAGTACAGTCATTGATATACCATTATTTTTAATCTTTAAAGAGTCCATAATAACAGGGTCTGTACCACAGGACTGGTGTATAGCAAATGTGGTGCCAATATTCAAAAGGGGATAAAAACTGAACTCGGAAATTATAGGCCAGTAAGCTTAAAGGGAACCTGTCACCCCGGTTTTTCAGTACGAGATAAAAATACTCCTGAAGTTGAGATGCGAACACCCGGCTTCAGGAAAATGGCCGCCGCAATCTCCATCTGCGCACGCGCGGCATCCCGTGGCCATTTTCCTGAAGCCCCGGGCAGCAGAGGACTCCATATGCGCACGCGCGGCCTCAGGAAGATGGCCTCCTCCACAGATCAGCAGGGAGATAGCGCCGATCGCGCGTTTTTACTTCTCCTGCCCAGTGGATTCAGAAGATGGGCATGCGCAAACCACTACACCACCAACGGAAATATATGCAAGATCTGGGGGAAGAACCAGCGATGTCGCCACGCCCATCTGACCTGACCAGCCTGATTGAGGGTGGTTTCACACTTGCGTTTTTGTCTGCAGCGTTTTTTGCACAAAAAAACGCATGCGTTTTTTTTCCTATATTTAACAGTGAAAACGCATGCGTTTTTTTGTGTACGCGTTTGGTCGCGTTTTCAATCGCATGCTTTTTTTACTGCATGCGTTCATTTTCAAAAATGCAACTTGTAGTATTTTTGAGAGGCGTTTTTTGGACACATAAAAACACATGCGTTTTCATGCGGTTTTTTTTGGGTCCAAAAATACATTGGAGTCAATAGGGACGCATGCGTTTTTTTGTACATGCGTTTGCATGCTTTTTTTGACGCATGCGTTTTTTTAAACAAAGGTTGAATAGACTGTAGATAAGGTTGTCTAGACACTGATAAGCCTCCCCCATAGCAGCAGGGTTATAAAAGGAAGGTTGGGGGAAGTTTCTGGTCACTTCTCATCAGACTCCAAAGAAGACAAGACCCTGCCCGGACGCATTGGTGGACAAGACCCAGAGCAATGTGAGTATATCCTAGCCAATGCATTTATTTTAAATTTTTTGGATCTACATGTCCTAATTTCTTCTTTTTTTTTATTTCAACATGCATCAGAATGTCTTCTGCGGAGTCTTCATCTGATGAGGAGTTTGAGCCACGTCAGTCAGAAGTGGATCATGTCAGTGAGGTTAGTTTTTTGTCCTTCAGCTTGGTAAGTATTGACTGTCACATCGACACATGAGACAATTTGATTTTTTTTTTTTTTTATAGAGCACTTCAACTGAGGGACAGAGAAAGACGGAGCAGCGGAGTCAAGGTCCGGTGGGAAGACGGCAGCGGGTATGTATACAAGGCAGACTGTCCTCATTGTAATATTCTTGAATCTTCCTTTCTGTACCCTTGATTTTCTTTTAATTTTTCATGTATGATCCTTTTCTGAAAGTTGACTTTCATATTCCTGCCCGTTCTCATCTTCTGGTATTTTTTTTCTCCCATTGTGATTGAGCAAACTTATATGATTTTCTTTTACTTTTAGGTTTCACAACGGGACGATGACCGGATCGATAATGACCTCCTGATCACCCTGGTCCAGGAGCGAGTCCCGTTGTGGGACAGCCGGGATCCACAGCACGCAGTCAATAGTACGCTCCGTCGGTTGTGGAGTGAGGTGGCCCAAGCGTTGTGGGATGGCTGGGAGAATGCCCCGCCACGGGTCCGTAATGCATTTGGTAAGTATTGCACTGCAGTGTGAAGCAGCAGAGACCTTGGCCGGGCTCTCTTGACTGTGTGTGATGAAAGAAACTTTTCGTAGTTTCTGTCATCACACACAGTCAAGAGAGCACGGCCAAAAGTACTTTTTCTGACCATTATATGTTATTGTTATTTCACAGTGGACAAAATAAGAACACGTTGGCGTTCCATGAAGGACCGCTTCAACAAGGACCTTCGTGCAGAGAATCGTGCAGCAAGTTGTTCCGGAGCAAGGCACCGGCTGTACAAATATCACCGTGTGCTTGCCTTTTTAAGACCGGTCCTTCCCATGAGAACGTAAGTATTTCTCACATGCTTCCGGTTGTATTGCATTGACATAATCTGTAATTTTAAATTCCACAGGATGTACCATCTTGTTATATTTTGGTATTAATTTTCTGTTTTCTTTTTTCACAGCACACACTGCACGACTGTCGCAACAGGTTCTGGAGCGGTCCTTCAGCTGGCAGCCACGGACCCGTCAGAGCCATCCAGCAGCGCAGCAGCAGGTGGGCCTTCCACACTCACTGGAGACCAGGGAGCTGGCCCATCAGGTGTTCCCCTTTCGCAGTCCTCTTTCACTGCACCCATTTTTACGGGCTCATCCCGGCAGCCAGGGCCGGCTCCAGGTTTTTGAGGGCCCCGGGCGAAAGAGTCTCAGTGGGCCCCCCCTTTAACACATACCCCGATTCATGATCGCATATAAACACAGCCATGTAGTATATAACACAGCCCACGTAGCATATAGCAGCCCACGTAGCATATAGCAGCCCATGTAGTATATAGCACAGCCCACGTAGTATATAGCAGCGCAGCCCACGTAGTATATAGCAGTGCAGCCCACGTAGTATATAGCAGCGCAGCCCATGTAGTATATAGCAGCGCAGCCCACGTAGTATATAGCAGCGCAGCCCACGTAGTATATAGCAGCGCCACTCACTCAGGCACTGGAAGGACTAGGAGCTCCTCCTGAATCTGCCTCATAACTTCAGCAGCACGGCAGCCAGCCAGGGGCGGAGATCAGAGCAGAGAAGGTGCTCTCTCCGCCCACAAACAATGTCACACTGGCTGCCTTCTCTTAACCCCTATGTGTGCCTGCCTGGCTGCACTCACTGAGTGAGAAGATGCTTGTGTCAGAGCTGGCACATAGGGGTTAAGAGAACGCAGCCAGCAGTGACTTTGTGGGTGGAGAGAGCACGTTATCTCCTGCTCTGCTCTCCCAGCTGTATCTATGATAGCTAAGTGGGCCCCCCTCTCTCCCCAGGGCCCCGGCATTTGCCCGCTGTGCCGGGTGCTGACGCCGGCCCTGCCGGCAGCGACAGAGGGCTTCGGATAGGTCACTCATGCCCGAGTTTTTGCACTTGAGCTCGGTTTTACACGAAGCAATCAAGGCTTTAGGTGACAGAATGGATGTGTCACATAACCTCTTAGATTGCCGGATCCAGGATGTCGCCAAAAGCCTTGATCAAGTGAAAGCCGACCTCCAGAGGCCAGCTCATCATTTTTTTAACCAAATACAGCAGGGCATGTCGGAACACCTTAGCCCTGATCTCCAGCTGAGTGTGATGCAGGCCTGCAATGTTGCTTTTGTGCAGGCTGTGCAGCAGAGTCAGAGTCGTAATGTGGCGGCATATCCAACTGTGCCGTCACTGTCACGATTAACCACCATTCCTACCTCTGCTGCATACCACTGCACGGCCACCTCTATTCCATCCACAGGTGTACTCCACTACAGCGCCAATACGATGACGAGTGCTGTTGGACATCCCACCGCCACCACCGTGACAACCGCATCTCCGGCTTGGACCTCCTCCGCTGACACCACGATGACGCAGGACCCTGGCGTGGCTTATCGGCCCGGCCCCCTCCCGATACAGCAGGACCCAGGCATGGCATATCGGACCGGCCCCCCCCCCCCCGATACAGCAGGACCAAGGCATTGCTTTCCGGGCAGGACACCCCCCGATGCAGCAGGACCCAGGCCAGGCATATAGGACGGCCCCCCCCCATGCAGCAGGACCCAGGCATGGCGTATCGCACCGGCCCCCCCACGATGCAGCAGGACCAAGCCATAGCTTTCCGGGCAGGACCCACCCCGATGCAGCAGGACCCTGCCAGGGCTTTATGTTCCCCCCCACCAGCAATGCAGCAGGACCCTGGGAGGGGTTTAGGTCCCCCCCCCAACGATGCACCAGGACCCTGGTATGGGCTTATGTTCCCCCCCCAACGATGCACCAGGACCCTGGTATGGGCTTATGTTCCCCCCCCCAACGATGCACCAGGACCCTGGGAGGGTTTTATGTTCCCCCCCCCCCAACGAGGCACCAGGACCCTGGCAGGGCTTTATCTTTCCCCCCCACTACGATGCAGTTGGACTCTGGCGTTGCCGAGCGCTCCACAATGGAAACGGACTGTGTTATTGTGGAGCCGGATCCTGACGTGTCTCCCGCCAACACTCAACATCCTATTAGCCCAAGAAGACATCCCCCTACCAGGAAAACCCAAAGGAAAACCCCCAAAACACACAAAAAACTCTTAGTATTCCTCCCCCATCACCTACCGATGTGTCTGTATTGTCTGTTGTGTCTCACCCTTCCAGTGTGTCTCAAGCCCCTCATGTTTTAAGCCCCATCCCCGAACTTCCAGACCCTTCCAGTTTTATTGCCCCTTCTCCTGCCACCTCTGCCTCCTCCACGGTGAGCCAGGCTTCAGTTCTCAACACCCCCCAGTTACGTCACTCTACCCCAAGCCGTCGCGGTACAACCCGTCGCGGTACAAAAAAATAAATGTTTAAATTTGTTTGTTAACTCAATAAAAAAAAAGTTTATTTGCAACAATTATGCTTGGTTTATTGTGTCTTTCACCGCTCTCAATACACACCAATAAACTTCGCCACACACTTATTCTTTTGGCCAAAACATATCTCCAGTAGTATAAAATACAAGACTACATCTATATGTGTTTCTTCAGTATACAGATATGAGTTGGCCAAAAAAATATTAGTTATTTCCATACTCTTATTTTGTACCTAGTGTAGTGTCACTGTACAAAGAGAAAATGGTGGAAATCAAGTTCAGTACTCAACTGAACCGGTCAGATGTCAAAATAGACACCTGACCTATTGAGTTGATTACTGCCTTGTATATTCACCATATTCTCTTATTTATATAGCAAATTATGTGACAATGGTTGTCAAACTGATGGGACAATGGTTGTCACACGCTACATATCTATGCTCCCCTGGCCAGGTGTAAGAAATTGTGAATTAATGAGCATGTATATGTTTATCATGAATTCATTATTTCTTACACTTGACTTGATGGGTATAGAGAGCGTGACAGTCTTGACGCAATGACGTCAACAAGATTACCAATAAATCAACATTTTTTCCATTATTATAAGTATGCGGCCTGTGTTTTATATCATTATTTGTAAACCAAAATAGGGAGTGCAACAATATAAGAGGTCAATTATGATAAAAAAAAATAATAACTATTACCTCATCATCTATCACCCACTCCTGGTTTTGGATTACAAAATATGATATACATATCTACTGCCCATCTTTGGGCAACCTTTGTTTAGAGATGAAAAAGATAGGAGACATGGTCAACACAACCAACACTCAAGTTTATTAATTTGAAAAATTTGTATCAGTATTTAAGAATTGGTAAAGATAAACATACAACAGGACATTTACACAACATTGTCCTGCCATGACACCCGTCCAATATCGGACACAAAATAGGCCGCAAATTGGTCCCTCATAAGACCAACGGCTGCAGTTGACCGCATCGGGTGATGCTGAAAATCAGGCAGTGGGTGTGAAACTGGTTCATCAAGTTCAATGTGGGGTCGCTCCTTAGCAATGAGGTAATTGTGTAGAACCACACAGGCTTTGACCACCTCGTCCACTGTTTCCACTTTTAGATTGATGGCTGTTGCAAGAATGCGCCATTTAGCAACCAGAATGCCAAAGGTGCACTCTACGGTTCTTCTGGCCCTGGTCAGTCTGTAGTTGAAGATTCTTCTAGTGTGGTCCAAGTCCCTACTAGAATATGGCTTAAGGAGATTTTCACACATCTGGAAGGCCTCATCCCCAACCATAACAAATGGCAGCGGTGGGCCTTGACTGTTGGGGAGAGGCTATGGAGGGGGAAAATTAAAATTGTTGCCATACACACGACGGCCCATATCCGAGCTCTTAAAAGTCTGGGAATCATTGCCACGGCCAAAAGCTCCAATGTCCATGGCGATGAAGCGACACTCCGCATCCGCTATTGCCATGAGAACTACCGAAAAATATTTTTTGTAGTTAAAAAACTCAGATCCGGTTCTGGCAGGTTTGATAATGCGGATGTGCTTTCCATCCACCGCCCCTATACAGTTGGGGAAATCACACACGTTCAAAAATTTATCAGAAATTTCACGCCAAATCTCCACGCTGGGTACTGGTATAAACTCCTCACGGAGTACATTCCATAACGAACGACAAGTGTCCACAACAATTCCGGACAGGGTTGAGATTCCAAGGCGGTATTGGAAGTGGAGGGAAGATAAACTCTCTCCTGTGGCAAGAAATCTAGAAGAAAAAGAAACAAAAAAACCATTTAAAATCTACTCTTTTTATGGTGTGTTTAAAAATAAGAAAAAGAAAAAAACAACATAAAATACATGTCATAATCAAAAATTTGACGGTCATTGGTTTAGTTTTGGAACGTACCGTAATGTCACTAACAGACGTTCCTCGGGTGGAATCTCTCTACGGAGCCGTGTGTCCTGTCGCCGTATGGATCCTTGGACACGAGACTGTAAATCCCGGAAAGATTCTTGTGACATTCTCGTGTAATCCTGGAATTTCTCCGGGTTGGCATTCAGCTCCGCATAGAGCGTGTGATATGCTCCACGGCTCTCACGCACTTCAATGATGGGGTGCCTCCAAAAATGCCTACGCTGTCTCCTTCTCCATCTTTGGCGGTTTCGGTCTTTCTCCCAAGCAAAAACACAGGCAAGGAAAATCTTGAAGCTGAACTCCAGTTTGAAATAAAAGCTCTCCATGGAAAGATCCATCATGACACCGGAAACAGTAGCAAGCTGTGAAAATTTCTGTACCCCTAGGGTCAATATATTGAGAGACAATCATATACGCCCTCTCTATTCCCATTGGTTGTGTCTGGTAACCTTTTTTTTGTATTTTTTTTTGGGGGGGAAATGCTTTAAAAAACGGAAACGCATGCAAAACGCATGTAAACGCGTGTAAACGCTGCGTTTACACGCGTTTACATGCATTTTTGCACCATGCGTTTTTTTTTTATAAAACGCATGCGTTCAAAAATGCAAGTGTGAAACCAGCCTGACAGGCGAAAACGGTAACTTTGGTAAGTTATTTCGGCAGCTTAGGGGTGGAATCAGGGTACACAAAATACACTATAGTAATGCACAGCTCAGGCCCTATTTAACAGTACTTTTATCTCGTACTGAAAAACAGGGTTGACAGGTACCCTTTAACCTCTACTGTGGGTAAAATCCTGGAGGGCATTCTAAGGGATGCTATACTGGAGTATCTGAAGAGGAATAACCTCATGACCCAGTATCAGCACGGGTTTACTAGGGACCGTTCCTGTCAGACTAATCTCATCAATTTCTATGAAGAGGTAAGTTACGGACTGGACCAAGGGAACCCAGTGGACGTAGTGTATATGGACTTTTCAAAAGTTTGATCCATAAAATGAGAATAATGGGGATAGGGGAAAATATGTGTAAGTGGGTTAAGAGCTGGCTCAAGGATAGGAAACAAAGGGTGGTTATTAATGGAGCAGACTCGGACTGGGTCGTGATTACCAGTGGGGCACCACAGGGGTCAGTACTGGGCCCTCTTCTGTTTGACATATTTATTAATGACTTTGTAGAGGGCATACAGAGCGGAATTTCAATATTTGCAGATGACACTAAACTCTGCAGGGTAATCAATACAGGGGAGGACAATTTTATATTACATGATGATCTATGTAAACTAGAAGCCTGGGCTGATAAATGAAAAATGAGCTTTAATAGGGATAAATGTAAGGTCATGTGTTATGGACCTGGTGGTTAGGAGCACCCGGAACGACCTGATGGTTAAACTCACACAGGACAAGCTCTGGGAAGTGGGAAGTGGGAGCTCTGCTGACCGCAACCCCTAATCCTATCACACAACTAGAAATAGCCGTGGAGCGTACCTAACACGACCTAGACGCCTCTTCACAGCCTAAGAGCTAACTAGCCCTAAAGATAGAAAATAAAGCCTACCTTGCCTCAGAGAAATTCCCCAAAAGGAAAAGGCAGCCCCCCACATATATTGACTGTGAGTTAAGATGAAAGTCACAAACACAGAAATGAAACAGGTTTCAGCAAAGGGAGGCCAGACTTACTAAACAGACTGAGGATAGGAAAGGTATCTTTGCGGTCAGCACAAAAAACTACAAAAGACCACGCAGAGTGTGCAAAAAGACCTCCGCACTGACTCACGGTGCGGAGGTGCCACTCTGCATCCCAGAGCTTCCAGCTAGCAGGGCAAAATCATGATAGCCAACTGGACAAGGAAACAATGAACAAATAATAACTAGCAGGGACTTAGCTTCTGCTGGAGTAGACAGGTCACCAGAAAGATCCAAGAGCGAACTGAACCAGTACAAGAACATTGACAGCTGGCATGGAGTAACGATCTGAGTGGAGTTAAATAGAGCAGCCAGGCAAAGAATAAACTACGTCACCTGTGGAAGGAACCTCAGAAGCAGCAGCTCCACTCACAGCCACCAGAGGGAGTCCATGAACAGAACTCGCTGAAGTACCATTCATGACCACAGGAGGGAGTTCGATAACAGAATTCACAACAGTACCCCCCCCCCTTGAGGAGGGGTCACCGAACCCTCACCAGAGCCCCCAGGCCGATTAGGATGAGCCAAATGAAAGGCACGAACTAGATCGGCAGCATGAACATCAGAGGCAAAAACCCAGGAATTATCTTCCTGACCATAACCCTTCCACTTGACCAGGTACTGGAGTACTACGAAGGCAAATAAAATAATGGGATGCATTAAAAGAGGCATAGATGCTCATGAGGAGAACATAATTTTACCTCTATACAAGTCACTAGTTCGACAACACTTAGAGTATAAATATATTTATACATTAACATAAGATCGCCCCTTAGCCTTTGTTTTTCCAAACTAAATAGCCCCAAGTATAATAATCTATATTGGTATTGCAGACCCCCCAGTCTTCTAATAACCTTGGTCGCTCTTCTCTGCACCCGCTCCAGTTCAGCTATGTCTTTCTTATACACCGGAGACCAGAACTGTGCACAGTATTCTAAGTGTGGTCGAACTAGTGACTTGTATAGAGGTAAAATTATGTTCTCATGAGCATCTATGCCTCTTTTAATGCATCCCATTATTTTATTTGCCTTTGTAGCAGCTGCCTGACACTGGCCACTAAATGTGAGTTTGTCATCCACCCATACTCCCAGGTCTTTTTCATTGACGGTTTTGCCCAGAATTTTAGAATTAAGCACATAGTTATACATCTTATTACTTCTACCCAAGTGCATGACCTTACATTTATCCCCATTAAAGCTCATTTGCCATTTATCAGCCCAAGCTTCTAGTTTACATAAATCATCCTGTAATATAAAATTGTCCTCCTCTGTATTGATTACCCTGCAGAGTTTAGTGTCATCTGCAAATATTGAAATTCTGCTCTGTATGCCCCTACAAGATCATTAATAAATATGTTAAAAAGAAGAGGGCCCAATGCTGACCCCTGTGGTACCCCACTGCTAACCGCAACCCAGTCCGAGTGTGCTCCATTAATAACCACCCTTTGTTTCCTATCCCTGAGCCAGCTCTTAACTCACTTACACATATTTTCCCCTATCATTATTCTCATTTTATATATTAACCTTTTGTGTGGCACCGTATCAAAAGCTTTTGAAAAGTCCATATACACTACGACCACTGGGTTCCCTTGGTCCAGTCCGTAACTTACCTCTTCATAGAAATTGATGAGATTAGTCTGAAAGGAACGGTCCCTAGTAAACTCATGTTGGTATTCCCATTGGAAAAAAATAAAGTTGGATCCAAAATGGTCGACTTCAAAATTTTTGTAAAATTTCTGATATTTTTTATAAACACAAAACATATTGACCTAAATTTACCATTATCATAAAGTATAATGTGTCATAAAAAAACGATCTCCAAATCAATGGCATATGCTGAAGTGTTCCAGAGTTATTACCAGTACCATATAAAGTGACACTGGTCAGATATAAAAAATTAGGCCGGGTTACTAAAGGGATATACTGCTCTGGCAAAAATTAAGAGACCAGATCAAAACCCCATCATGGGCAGCCCAATCTCCAGACCTGAACCCCATTGACAACCTCTGGAATGTAATCAAGAGGATGATGGATAGTCACAAGCCATCAAACACAGAAGAACCGTTTACATTTTTGCCCCAGAATCAGTGTGAAAGACTGGTGGAAAGCATGCCAAGACGCATGAAAGCTGTGATTAAAAATCATGGTTATTCCACAAGATATTGATTTTTGAATTCTTCCTGAGTTAAAACTTTAGTATTGTTGTTTCTAAATGATTATGAACATGTTTTCTTTGCATTTTTTGAGGCTTGAAAGCACTCTTGTTTTTTTTTGTTTTTTTTTTGTTTTTTTAATTTGGACCATTTCTCCTTTTCTTAAAAAATAACAAAAATGTATTGCTTGGAAATTCAGAGACATGTTGTCAGAAATTTATAGAATAAAAGAAAAATATATCCAGTAGAATGTAAGTCCGCAAGGACAGGGTCCTCTCCACTCTGTACCAGTCTGTCATCATAAATTTGTGTACTGTAAACGATATCTATAACCCTGTATGTAACCCCTTTCTCATGTACAGCCCAATGGAATTAATGGTGCGTATGGTGTATAGAGTGTGTGTTTGGTGCGACGGTGTTCTGCTTGTGGTACCGCGTAATAGGTTGGTACCAGCAGCAGTTTCCATATTAAGACACCCATCACTTGGGTTTCCCAATATGGCAGTCTATGAACTTCCTCCGCTTGGAATTCTAGGATACGGTGACATCTGGACAAAAAAGGAAATGACAACATTACAAGGTAATTATATAAATAGATTATGGTAATCCTAATGGACCTAAAGTGGGAAAGGTTTATTCCGATTTAATGTCAGAAATTGAGAAAACATGCATCTGTGTCTTTTTATATAGTGTATGTAAACTTCTAGTTTCAACTGTATATATTTTATGAATTTTTGCTGGGCAAACAGCACAAAGCAAGCGCAGGTGCCAGGTGTCTTCTGGGCATGATGATAAGAGTAGGTGTTCGGTATTTCTGTAGGGTTGCGGGTGGGATATAAAGTAAACTTTGAGTGGCCTAACTTAAAGGGAAGGTGCCGCATTTTATTTTTTGTAATAAAAATAATTGTTTATATAAACAATTATTTTTAATACAAATTTACATTTTTTAACTTTAACTTTTTTTATTATTATTTTTCAGCCACTGGGCGCCGCCATTTTGCTTTGCAGGAGTGTAAGTGTAGCTGCACGACACTTACACTCTGCAAATACAGCAGCCCTGGGCATAGAGATCTGCGGTCGGCATCCAACCCTATATTTTACATTGAGCTGCTCCCTGCTGTGTTCTGGCCATGCCCCCTGAGCCGTCCACATCACAGCAGAGGCAGGAGATCAGCACCATCTTTCTGGAGCTCACAATGCATCTGTGAGCTTCACTTGAGAGCTCTGCTGATATAGGAGGAGGAGACCAAGGACGGCACAGGAGGGAGAAAGGAGCAGCGTCGGCAGCAGTGAAGTAATATCGGCGGGGGAGGGGAGAGGTAATCTAATCCTATCCTTTGTGATGCTGACTCTCAGCAGTGTATCTCATCCCATGTGTGTTACTGTGCTGACTGTGTATCTAATCCTATCCTGTGTGATGCTGTCTGCTGAGCCATGTATCTAATCCTACCCTGTGTGATACTGTGTGCTGAGCTGTGTATCTAATCCTATTCTATGTGTTACTGTATGCTGAGCCGTGTATCTAATCTCCTGTGTGATACTTTGCTGAGACATGTATCTAATCCTCCCCTGCGTGATCCTGACTGCTGAGCCATGTATCTAATCCTATTCTGTGTGTTACTGTATGCTGAGCCGTGTATCTAATCTAACCCTGTGTGATACTGACTGAGCTGTGTATCTAATCCTCTCCTGTGTGATGCTGTCTGCTGAGCCATGTATCTAATCCTACCCTGTGTGATACTGTCTGCTGAGCGTGTATCTAATCCTACCCTGTGTGATACTGTCTGCTGAGCCGTGTATCTAATCCTATTCTGTGTGTTACTGTATGCTGAGCCGTGTATCTAATCCTCTCCTGTGTGACACTTTGCTGAGCCGTGTATCTAATCCTATTCTGTGTGATACTGACTGAGCTGTGTATCTAATACTATCCGGTGTGAACTGACTGCTGAGTTGTGTATCTAATCCTCCTATGTGTGATACTAACTGCTGGGCCATGTAGCTAATCCTCTCCTATGCACTCCTCTCCCCCCTGTTATGTGTGATCTATATGGCAGTATTATGTGAGAAGTATATGGCGGTGTTTTGTGTGAAGTACATGGCGGTATTGTGTGTGATCTTTATGGCGGTATTGTGAGAACACTGGTGGTATGTGAGATCTATATGGCGTCGTTATGTGTGAAGTATATGGTGGTATTATGTGAGAACACTGGAGTCGTTATTTGCGATCTATATGATGGTATTATATGAGAACTATAGGACAGTATTATGTGTGATCTGTATGGCGGTATTATGTGAGAACTATAGGACAGTATTATGTGTGATCTGTATGGCGGTATTATGTGAGAACACTATGGCAGTATTATCTTCAGAAAGGGGACCCATTGGCTGAGCACCTGCACACGGATCTGGGGTAATAGAGGGGGCAGCATGACCTCCAGTTAGGTGCAGTCAGGGGACGGCTGATGAGGCACCTGAAGAGAGGCGTCTCATTTTTATAGTTACTATATGGCTACATTTCATTCCCAGCGTCACCCCGGACTGCGCCTGTCGCCTCACTTTCACACATCGCCAGGACAGGATGGAGAAGACAGGATCTGAGGAGGGGAATGGGGTCTTTGCATGCAAAATCTGGATCAGAACAGGCCAGCAATCCACAGAAATGTTTCCTGGATTTCTGTGGAGCAGACAAGCAGATGGTCCATCCATGTGTATAAAAGACAGCGCTCTATGTACAATTTCTGGCTGCTCCGCGCGCCGAACAGGTTGCCCCCCATAGACCAGCACACTGCTCTCCTGAAATACTCTGTGCTGCTGTCAACCTGCTCCCTCCACCATATAGCTCCCAGAATCCTTGCTGCCTGCCATCCTCTGTGACTGTCTACTTGTCAGTATAACTCTGCAGTCACCAACAAAATGGCTTCTCACTGTGTTCACAGCCATGTCAGCAGACTCCTCCCATAATTACTGCAGTGCAGTAATGTGAGCTAGTTGTAGACTAGGTTTTTGTCAAATTTCATTAGCTGCTCCCCCTAGTGTTTAAAAGTGGAAATGCCAAGCCTTTTAAAATTATTTTTCATATTTTACTAAATTACAAACAAATTATAATATTTTTTAAGAAAATTTAAACATAAATTCTTTACATTTTTTCAATCGCTGGATTTTTTTATTTTTTATGACACCTTCACTGTATTTTTCGGACTATAAGACGCACTGGACTATAAGACGCACCCAGGTTTTAGAGGTAGAAAATAGGGAAAAAAATATTTGAAGCGGGTAGAAGATGGAGCTGCAGGACCAGTGTGGTGTCTGTAAAGTACTATATGAAGATGCTGGAGAGTGAGTATAAGAATGGGGGCGCAGGGCTTATATTTAAAGCACCACTCCAGAACTGACAAATAACACTGGAGTGCTGCTTTAAGATCCCATTGGGAGAACTATAACTTCCAGCATGTCCTGCAGATCCTATAGCATGCTGGGAGTTATAGTTCACCACAGGAGTGGCAGAGTGCTTTATTATGTGTTGTAAAGACTAACCTTTTAATTGTGGCAGCCAGCCAGCCACTGTAGTGAGGTGAAAAGCGGGAGCATCCCATGACTGCACACAAAGAGTCCTCCCTCTTGTTGCCTTTCCACAGCTCAGGTCATATGAGGAAGCCAGCAGATTCTAGTGGGGAGTCTGAAGGACCTGTGATGACATCAGAAGAGGGAGGGCTCTGTGCTGTCATGTAATGCTCCAGCCTGCCCACTTTATGACATCACACAGGTCCTTATGCCTCAGCATCCAGCACAGCCAGGCAGGTATGCAGCGATCTTGACTCCCCTGGCCCCTGCTGCTGCCCCCCTACTCTACCGGACACACAGATCTCCCCAGCTGCTGCAGGAATCCGGCACTGGGGAAACCATGTGTGTCCCTGTTTCAGTGAAGGAGTATTCCTGTGCTGTTCCCTGCTCAGCTGACAGGTGGCGGGGAAGCGGCTAATGTATATTCACTGCACTTTAATCATCAGGACCAAGGTTTCCCCAGCGCTGGATTCGGGCAGCTGGGACATTTTTCTGCCTCTTGCAAGTGTGATCCCACTCACTGCTGCCCCCTACCCACATGCTACATTCCAACCATAAGACGCACCCACACCTTCCTCCCAAATTTGGAGGAAAAAAGTGCGTCTTATCATTGGAAAAATACGGTATATACAAATATTCATATCTATATAGATAAACACAGATACACTCTATACAAGAAGACTATTAAATGGGAAACCAATACACTATATATACACCGTATATATATACATATATATATATTTATATATATATATATATATATATATATATATTCGAGTATAAGCCGAGATTTTCAGCCCAAATTTTTGGGTTGAAAGTGCCCCTCTCGGCTTATACTCGAGTCATGATCGGCGGGGTCGGCGTGTGAAGGGGAGAGAGGACTGTCACATACTCACCTAGTCCTGGCGCTCCCCCTGCCCGTCCCACGGTCTTCAGTGCCGCAGCTCTTCCCCTGTTCAGCGGTCACGTGGGACCTCTCATTAAATGAATATGGACTCCACTCCCGTAGGGGTTGAGACGCATATTCATTCCTCTAATGAGCGGTAACGGTGACCGCTGACAGAGGAAGAGGCTGCGGCACCCAGAGACCAGCTGTCCGGGATAAGGAGCCAGGGACGCCGGGAGCAGGTAAGTATGTCATAGTTACCTGTCCACGTTCCACCCGCCGGGCGCCGCTCCGTCTTCCGCGTCCTCTTGCTCTGACTGTTCAGGTCAGAGGGCGCGATGATGTACTAGTGTGCGCCGCCCTCTGCCTGAACAGTCAGTGCGGAGAGACGCCGAGACGGGACGCTGAGGAGCTGCAAGCAAGAGAGGTGAGTATGTCATTTTTTTTTATTGCAGCAGCATTCTATATTGCACAGATTTATATGGAGCGTCTATGGGGCCATAATGAACAGTGCAGAGCATTCTATATAGCACAGCTTTATATGGAGCATCTATAGGGCCATACTGAACGGTGCAGAGCATTATATATGGGGCAGCTTTATGTGGAGCATCTATGGGGCCATAGTGAACGGTGCAGAGCATTATATATGGGGCAGCTTTATGTGGAGCATCTATGGGGCCATAATGAACGGTGCAGAGCATTATATATGGCACAGCTTTATATGGAGCATCTATGGGGCCATAATGAACGGTGCAGTGCATTATATATGGGGCACAGCTTTATGTGGAGCATCTATGGGGCCATACTGAACGGTGCAGAGCATTATATATGGCACAGCTTTATGTGGAGCATCTATTGGGCCATAATGAACGGTGCAGAGCATTCTATATGGCACAGCTTTATATGGAGCATCTATGGGGCCATAATGAACGGTATGGAGCATCTATTTTTATTTTTGAAATTCAGTAGCTGCTGCATTTTCCACCCTAGGCTTATACTCGAGTCAATAAGTTTTCCCAGTTTTTTTGTGGCAAAATTAGGGGGTCGGCTTATACTCGGGTCGGCTTATACTAGAGTATATACGGTATATACAGCTCTGGCAAAAATTAAGAGACCACCACATCAAAACCCTGTCATGGACAGCCCAATCTCCAGACCTGAACCCCATTGAAAACCTCTGGAATGTAATCAAGAGGATGATGAATAGTCACAAGCCATCACACAAAGAAACTGCTTACATTTTTGCGCCCGAAGCAGTGTGAAAGACTGGTGGAAAGCATGCCAAGACGCATGAAAGCTGTGATTAAAAATCATGGTTATTCCACAAAATATTGATTTATGAACTCTTACTGAGTTAAAACATTAGTATTGTTGTTTCTAAACGATTATAAACTTTTTTTTTTTTTTTTGCATTATTTGAGGTCTGAAAGCACTGTGGTTGTTTGTTTTTATTTTGACCATTTCTCCTTTTCAGAAAAAAATACTAAATTTATTGCTTGGAAATTCGGAGACATGTTGTCAGACGTTTATAGAATAAATGAACTTTTTACATTTTGCTCAAAAATACGTATACCTATAAAGAGAAAAATCAGACAAACTGAACATTTTGCAATGGTCTCTTATTTTTTGCCAGAGCTGTATATACTATATACTTTACAGGAATACTGAACATCTAATCTTATCATCATGCCCAGAAGACCCTTGGCACCTGCACTTGCTTTATGCTTTTTGCCCAGCAAAAATTCAGCTACAATATACTTTAAATAAATACATCAGATAGGGATTGCATACATTAGTTAGGACTGCTCTGATAAGGGTATACCGTGAAGATTGGTAGAGCAGCTTAGTATACATTTTTTGCAAAAAACGTATCAACCAAATACCCTGTTTTTTACATCTTTTACTAGCACTTGCTGATTACTGCAACATTTTTTCAAACTGAGTGTTTTTGGTTTTACCATTCTCTTTTGTGTCTTCAAATATACTTTAAATAAAAGAGCAAATCTTCCAGGGGAAAGGAATTCATAAGCTGCTAACCTTTATTTTCCTAACGTTTTAAGCAGCCGCATGATTTGAGATAATTAAAAGGATTTTCTGATTATGTTACCTCACCCAACAGGGATGTTACATTTTCTGCAGCATATGAGCAACTTGCGCTCGCCAACACTGTAGCAATGTAGCCACTCTTGTGATATTTAATACTGACATTTTAGCACATCCCCTATTAACATGTTTTCCAGTCTGGCACATATCTTTAAATATCATTGCTAAATTTACTCAGCCGACGTACCTCCACAGCATAAACAAAATCAACAGCAAGTTGTCACGTTCGACATCCGAAAAATCTGTTTGCTTTTTTTTTTCCAATTTTTTTTAAGAAACGGCCAGAGAATATTCTGTCTGCTTCATCAATCCAGAAAACTTTTTTGCATAATTACCTTATTACTGTTGGCTTCACAACAAACAAGGGGTCGTGCCACTCATCTCTGTCATCATCCTGGCGCACCGACGCTCTTTTCCAAAGGCTGTGACACGATTTAGTGTGACTGGCCCAATGATTGAGCTCACATCATTGCAATAATTAGCCAGATCACCTTAGCATATTATCAAAGCGACCCACCCAAGCCCAAGTCCATATGGTTTGAAATACCTAATGAGTCAGTTAATGTGCTATGTCCAGGCGTAATGGGTACTTGTTATGGATGACACGAGGCATCATTTGCCAACTTTCTGACTGATTAAGGTTTTCATCCTGACTTTTTCTCCTTTTGCTTTTTGGTAATTGAACACTTGAAAAAAAATGATTTGATCATCAGGTCTGAAACAAATTTTCTATACATAGATGCTAATTATAAAGTTAATTCAATGTATATTGCGAGGGTATGAAAAAGTGAGTTTTCATTGCAATAGTTACATTAATCAGAATAATTGTCTTGTATCACCTTTTTATCAAAACTTATTAATATTACAACTTTGTAATTTTTTAATCATATTTTGCCAGGAGATGAAACTTAGTTATGTAGATATTTATTACAAAACTGTACTTTGTATTCATTTTATACCTTAAGCATGCTGCCCTATTACTGAGACCATAACAAAGCACTCATATAAATCTATATCTACCTTGTTGGGATTTTGCTTTGGGGGGCAATAAAAAATATCACAGGTAGTCTTTTGTATGAGTTTTGTTTTGCATCTTGTTGCTGCTGCCTCTAGTCTTGAATATTCGCTTACTGGTGATGGAGCTTGAATAGTGCCCCCATGGAGCTTTTGAAATTTTTGGCATGTTATTGTCCATAGAAACACACTTAGGGCAGTCTCTCACGTCCAGATAATTCCGGTACCGGAAAAAATCGGTACCGGAATTATCTGTGTTTGTGTGCCCCTACATTTTTGTGGCACATCAGTGTGGCACACGTGCGGCACACGTGTGCCCACTGGGTACCACACGCACCGTGCTGGGTACCACACGTACCAGCATCTGGTGCTGAAGCCCCATTCATATCTTCCCTGCAGCAGCGTTTGCTGCAGAGAAGATATGAATAATAGTGTTTAAAATAAAGATCTATCTTCCCACCGCCCTCCCACCCCCTGTGCGCAACACCCCCCCCCCCCCCCCACCCCCGCTGTTATGAAAATACTCACCCGGCTCCCTCATTGGCTGTCGCTTCTTCCTGTTCTGGCCACAGCTTCTCCTGTATGCGGTCATGTGGGGCCGCCGATTACAGTCATGAATATGCGGCTCCACCCCTATGGGAGGTGGAGCCGCATATTCATTACTGTTCTGAAAATACTCACCCGGCTCGCTCCCTCGCCGGCACTGCTTCCTCTCCTGGCCGCATCTTCTCCTTTATCGGCGGGTTTGAATACCACCTGCTTCATGCTTTTCAGTTCTTTCAACGCCTTTCGTTGTGTAAATGTCAGATTATCACTTGGTCTGCGTGTCTGAAGTTGATATAATTCATCACACACCACAAAAACTTCTATTGATGAGTTCAAAGTAATTGGTGGAAAACTTTTAGATTTCTTTTTAATAAATTCAGGGAACTTACTCTGTACAGATTCCTGCTGTTCAAGAAGTAATTCCTCTAATATCCGGAGCGTTTCCAATACTGCCTCTGTCGAAAAGAATGAATTGGAGGGATTTTTACTCTCATGAAGTAAAGGGTATAACCCCATGGATATCAATCGAGGTTACCAACAAGCGAAGGCAATGGATCATAACACACTCCTTCAAAATAAGATTACTACAAAAGAGGATTCACATCTGCGGATTATTACAAACTACCATGGAAGATGGAGAGATATGAATAACATCTTCAACCGATTTTGGCCAATACTGAAACGGGACCCAGGACTAACCAAGTTTATTGAGGATAAAGCACAGGTTGTGGCAAGAAGAAGTAAGACTATTGGGGAAACCATTATACATAGCCACTATGTTGCACCAAAATCCAACTTGATATTCAACTCAAAAGGCCCCAAATGGGGTTCGCGCTCCTGTGGAGACTGTAGTGCTTGCAAATATATGATCAAGACGGAGACTTTTAGCAATTCTTCAAAAACACGTGAATTTAAGATCGTTCATCCAATCAACTGCAAAACAACATCAGTGATATACTACCTGACATGTCCATGTGGACTCCTATGTATAGGTTTAACGTCAAGACAATTGCGGGTACGTGTATTGGAACACATGAAAGATATCCGAGCAGCAAGATTACTTAATTCAGAAAACTCACAGCAAGAGGAGATCGCCAAGCTGAAGACAATCCCAGCTCACTACAGGAAATTCCATCCATCAGGAGCAATAGATCTTCAAATAAGAGGTATTGATGTGGTACATCTTGGCATTCGGGGGGGCAATATTATGAATAAATTAGCCCAAAGAGAATGTCGATGGATAACAAATCTGAGAACGATGAAACCATATGGCCTAAATGACCAATGGGGTTTTGCTAGTTTCTTATAGTAGGGTTCTTTAGCTGTTGCCTGTACTGCTATTATTATTATTTTGTTTTTATCTAATTTATTATTCTTTGTTTCTTTCTTTTTATTTTTTATTAAAAGGTGGTAGTTTTAATTATGTTTGTTTGTCCCTTTAATAGGGAGGTTCATCCTACATGTGGGGTTTTTTCTTTAAACTTTTTAGCCTGTCACTTATGTTTCTCTTTTTTGTGTATCTATTTATATAGGGCCTTGATTCACACAAAATCGGTTTGGAGATGTGATTGATGAAGGAGAGTCATGGTTGCGGACTCCAAGCGAGAACAAATCACCTTATTACTCTTATAATTTAATATAATTGCACCTTAACCTAAAAGGATATTTTTCTTTTTCATACACATATCTTGATGTATTAATGTCTATTAAATTGGAATATAACATGTATTAGCAATGCACTTTATACTTGCACTATTCATATATTTATATATTTTTTGTATATTTTTTATGTTTATATCAATACGATAAATATATTCAAATAGATAGCACATATATCTTATACGGATTTCACTTATGATATTTTGCACTAGTGTAGTTATTTTAATTTTTCTATGATATATATTAGGTTATAGTAGTATATCGGTCCCTGTATGTTTACTATACAACAAAACTTTAGTCTGTTTTTTTTTGGATAGGCTTGCCCACATATCTGCCCTTATCAGATATGGTCTGAGGTTGGCACGCCTGCCATCCCGTGCCTCGCTTGCGGCGTCATGGATTGCGCGACAGCGCGACTCTGTGACGCTGTCGCAGGATGCGGGGTGGGGGCGCTTTCGCCATGGCAGCATGAGACGCGCCGCTACAGATGCACGACATTCCAACATGGCTAATATAGTGCTGAGCGCGTCTCCTGCTCCTGTGGTGTACGCGCTTCCCGTCCCGTGCCTCGCCTGTAGCGTCATGGATCGCGCGATAGCGTGTCTCTATGACATTGCCGCTGGGTGGGGGTGTCGTCGCCATGGCAGCATGCGACGCGCCGAATACCAACGCACGATATTCAATATGGCCGCTATACTGCAGTGCGCATCTCCGGCCTCTGTGGTGCGCGCATGCTCTGTCTCTTGCTGGGCTTGTGACGTCTCGGGCGGCGCGACGCGCATCCTTGTGACGCCGCTATTAGGTATGGGGCAGGTATGTTACCGCCGGAACGGTATGTGATGCGCCGCCAGTAATGCACCTTGATTAGGATTGGCTCTAGCCCAGACCCATATGGTATATAAAGCAGTAGCATGACCTCCCTCACATCACTCCCTGAAGAAGCAGGACATGTGAAATGCGCGTTGGAGTGTGAGGAGGCGGCTGTGGCACATTTATCATGACTACTGGTTAGTATTATATACATCTTTTGCACTATGCACTACGCACTTTTTACTACCTGTTATAAGCTACTTTTTGTGGAGGATAAGTGCAATATATGAAAGGCCACTTATATTGATTTTCTTTGGCATATATATTGATGTGCTCTTTTCCTCATTAATGTCCCATATGCCAATATAGTAGCTCTAAAAAAATAATTTACTTTTCTGTTACTACCAGTACTCAAACATTATAGAAGGAAATATTTCTCTTACGAATTTATATATATTGAGTGATATTATGTATGTCCGAAACTGCTCCTCTTGTTTTTAATTTATTTTTTGTGTATTGTTCTATTGGTGTCAAATAAAATATTTTGAATTTTTATATACTTTTTCTCTAATTATTTATTTTCAAGTAGTTTTTTGATTGGTTTAAAAGGTAAACCCTTTAGCTGAAGTGCTTGAACTCCTAAAACCAAGTCCACCTAGAGGTAGAGCCAGTAAGGAAGTGCAGTAAAGGGTAAACATATAAAACCAACCCAGAATGTGAGAGAGCAGACCAAAGCAGGAAAATGGAAAACGCCAGGAGAAGAGACAACCTAGAAAGGGGAACAAAGACAATTGGAAACTTCAACATTTGGACATTGAAGAAAATGCAATTACTCTGCAGACAGAGGAACCAACCACGCAGCAAAAGGTAAGTGGATCGACTACCCAAACTGAGCCATGACAGTACCCTCTTCTATAAGGGGTCACCAGAACTTCAGAATGAAGATCCTCTGAATCAACTGATAAGTTATCTTGAGAACCATAACCTTTCCACATAATGAGATACTTCAGATGCCACCTAACCTGTCTGGAATCAAGAACTTGCATTACCTGATACTTCCAATCCCATTCCAAATTCACCTCAATTATGTCTTGAGAGCCAGATGACCCCTCAATATTTTTTTAAAAGGAAAGAATGGAAAGAATTATTGATCCTCCAGGCAATAGGAAGTTGCAACATAACTGTCACAGGACGCAAAATGTTTATAATTTTTTAAAGCCCTACAAATTTAGGAGGAAACTTCCTTGATATGATCTTTAAAGGGAACCTGTCACTAGGTTTGGCCGATACGAGTTATGGCCATCACCGTTCAGGGCTTATCTACAGCATTCTATAATGCTGTAGAGAGGCCCTCGATATGACCTGCAAGAGAAGAAAAATAAGTTTTATTATACTCACCTGCAGGGTGGTCCGGTCCGAAGGGTGTCGCAAGTCCTGGACTGGCACCTCCCATCTTCTTGCGATGCCTCCTTCCTGCTTGCTTCATGGCTTCCCGTCATCGTGCTCCTGCGCAGGCGTACTTCTCTAGGGCTGAGCAAAGTACTGCAGTGCGCAGATGCCGGGCCTCTCTGACCTTTTCTTGCGCCTCCGAACTGACCTGCAAGAGAAATAAAATAAGTTTTATTATACTCACCTGCAGTGCTGACTACTCAATGCATATGTTTTGCATGTGTGGCTCTGCACTAACTTGCACTGCTCTGCCAGCAGTCATACAGTGTTAGGTGGGACAAGGGGACCCAGGGACTCTGGACCAGGTGGTCGGACTGGTGGAGTGGTGTACATCCACTCAGGACTTAATACGAGACATTGCTCCACTTCGGCTGTCACGTAAGGCCCTAGCAGCCCAGGAGCCAGAGAGAAGTCCACAAACTTCTGTTGGGGTCTGCCAGGACCAAGCCTAGGATGAGGGGATAACCCGAAGTGAAGGTGAAAAGTCCCGTTTTTCCTAAACAGCCCCAAGGTATAGTGATGCTGCAGCAATCAGGTGCTGGTGGTGCCAAGTGGCTGCCAACTGCCCCCTGATATCTGAACCCACGGACTGCGGGTATACTCTCCGTATGTCTATGAATGCCCAGCCAGCCTGTACCTCCACTACAGGCACTGCCAACAGCGAGCCCCAGCTGTGCCAGGTGCCCGTGAATGGGTACCAAACGGAGCCTCTCCTGGACTTGGAGAGCTTAGTGACTTTGGTCCATCGGTCCATTGTTGCTGGGGACAACCCCAAAAGACAGAAACTGGAGTAAATGGGTATCCATGGGGAAATCCGGGAGTACCCATCTGCGGAGGTTAATTTTTCAACATCATTTGGGGACATTAAACGTGGTGGGAGTGGTGAAGACCCTTCCATATTGGGCTGTGTTGGGAAGAGACTTGCCCCTGTTCTTGTCCGTGCGGGAGACCAGGGTCAACCCTCTCAAGGTAAATGTTGTTCCTGGCGTAGAACCTGAAGATCCCAAGTCAGGGATACCTTCCATAGGGGTTGCCAACCTAGGGACAGAGTCTAACCTCGATAGGTTCCCCTTAGAGTTAGAGGCAGGAGAGGTCATAGAGACCCCACTGAACCCTAAGCTGGAAATGTCCCCTGGTAAGTTCTGGACAGTTCAGTTCCAGGGTCCCATGCAGAGACGAAGGTATAAAAAAGTATGTATAAAAAGAAAGCAGGGAGGAACTGGGAGTGTGTGGTTGCGGAGGCGACTATGGTTCTACGTACGAGGAACCCTCTGGCATCGGCCAAGGATGTGGCTTGGGGTCAGGGTAAAATTGATAAAGCTCTCACTAGACAGCATCGTCGGGAGGCTCGGGTTCGGGTGCGATGTGGTACGTGTTGTGAATTCTGCTCTTGGGCTCCCTCAGGTGGTTATGAGTGGTAGTGCTGCTGTCTTTGGATCGCAGCATTTATCAGGTGTGTCCACTTATTGCAATTTGGACTGGGCTATTTAGTCTTGCTTGATCCTTTAGTCAGTGCCAGTTGTCCATTGTTTTTGGAAGGATTCACATCCCTGCCTGGTCTCTCCTGTTTTGCTGTTCATTTCAACAAAGATAAGTTCTGGCTTTGTTTTTGCTGTCCACATGCTGTGGGCCTTATAGTTCAGTGCATTTTCATGTTTGGTTTTGTCCAGCTTTGTCTGTGTAAGGATTTTTTTGCAGCCAAGCTGGATCTCTGGAGATGCAGATATACCCTCCATGTCTTTAGTCAGATGTGGAGATTTGTATTTTCTGTGGTGGATATTTTCTAGTGTTTTAATACTGACCGCATAGTACTCTGTCCTATTCTTTCTTTTTAGCTAGTATGGCCTCCTTTGCTAAATCCTGATTTCAGTCTGCGTATGTCATTTCCCTCTCCTCTCACAGTCAATATTTGTGGGGGGCTGTCTATCCTTTGGGGATTTTCTCTGAGGCAAGATAGTTTTCCCGTTTCTATCTTTAGGGGAAGTTAGTTCTTAGGCTGTGTCGAGGTGTCTAGGGAGTGTTAGGTACATCCCACGGCTACTTCTAGTTGCGGTGCTAAGTTCAGGGTCTGCTGTCAGTACAGGTACCACCTTCTCCAGAGTACGTCTCATGCTGCTCCTAGGCCACCAGATCATAACAGGTGTTATGACCTGGTGGTCAGGACAATAATGGACCTGGTGGTTAAGAGCACACGGAATGACCTGATAGTTACTGATAATAAAGGACGAGCTCTGGGACGTGGGAACTCTGCTGACCGCAATCCCTAATCCTATCAAACACACTAGAAATAGCCGTGGATTGCGCCTAACGCTCCCTATGCAACTCGGCACAGCCTAAGGAACTAGCTAGCCCTGAAGATAGAAAAATAAAGCCTACCTTGCCTCAGAGAAATTCCCCAAAGGAAAAGGCAGCCCCCCACATATAATGACTGTGAGTAAAGATGAAAATACAAACACAGAGATGAAATAGATTTAGCAAAGTGAGGCCCGACTTACTGAACAGACCGAGGATAGGAAAGGTTACATTGCGGTCAGCACAAAAACCTACAAAAAGACCACGTAGAGGGCGCAAAAAGACCCTCCGCACCGACTCACGGTGCGGAGGCGCTCCCTCTGCGTCCCAGAGCTTCCAGCAAGCAAGACAACAATAAAAATAGCAAGCTGGACAGAAAAATAGCAAACCAAAGAAATACAAGCTGGAACTTAGCTTCTGCTGGGAAGACAGGTCACAAGAACGATCCAGGAGTGAACTAGACCAATACTGGAACATTGACAGGTGGCATGGAGCAAAGATCTAAGTGAAGTTAAATAGAGCAGCCAGCTAACGAATAACCTCGTCACCTGTGGAAGGAAACTCAGAAACACCCACCAGAGGAAGTCCATGGACAGAACCAGCCGAAGTACCATTCATTTTCAAAAAGGTAACACGTCACTCCTATTGGTGATAATGGTGCACAGATGAGGGTTGCCAACCCCAATATAAATAATCAAGAAAAAATCTGGCACTCAGAAAAATTTTTATTTTTTGGATATTTTTATTATCATTAAATCCCAGTTTATTTCAAAGTAACGTTTCGGTTATTATTAACCTTCATCAGACTAGGGAAAAGAAAAAAACAAAACAGAACAAAGAAAACTCAATAACATAATAATAATTTACACTCCAAAATGTACATAAACATAAGTATACAATTATATTTTGTCTCAATATGATTCCCAGTACATACATATCTGCAGGTCAAACAGTCATTAACCTCATTACAAAGAAGATCACCCATATATATAAAACAGTCCTAAATCATACAGGAGTATTTCCATGTCCATAGTTATATCGAAAAACCAGAATTCTATGGATGTAAAACAATCTCCCTATTGTATATGGATGTCAAAAAACAATCTCCCTATTGTATATGGATGTCAAGACATAGAAAAAAGATCGCTTACCAGATAATTATATAATTATTAGAAACACTGTGATTAAAGTGGGCCCAATACTCAAACAGCGGGCTCCAAGGAATTACTAAAACGAAAAAACATAAATATATGTAATCTACACAGCCAAAATTGCTACAACAAAGCTCCCTATTGCATGTCACTATACCTTACCACTATGACTTCCGTAAACAAATATCCGAGCTGTGACCAGAGATAAACCCACATTCACGATTCTAGACTCCAAAATGGGAGTTCTGAAATAAAAAATAAATGTAAAGAAAATATGGCGTACTAGTCAATAAAGAAAAAATGACCTCTGCGTTTGAAAAAGCTTACCGCTAAGACGTCCTGTGGTAGGTAATACAGCCGACCGCATGCAGAGTCCTGGGAGAAACACCTGCATACTAACTACCGCACCGCGTCCACCTTATAAACTCACCCGCCCGGAAGTGACATCTCTAACTAGTGTCTGGAACGCAGTGAAACGCAAAAGAAAACGGCGCAACCGGAAATACGTCACCCGGCTCAAACACACCTCGGTGAGACGCAGTGGTGGAACACGGAAGTGAAATGTCCGTTTCAAATCTATGCAGTGAGGATAAATCAACGCTGGAGCGTGCGGATCAGGTGAAGTATAATAGACATGGATGTAAGATGAAGCGATCAATTGGCTGCCTAGAAATATAAGAAAAAAGAATGAATAAAAGAACAAAAAAATGAACAAAAATATATGTAAAGAGATGGTAATTAATCATTATATCCTTATGGTAATGTCTAATCTCCAAACCAAGTATTATCAGAATGTATATTCAATAGAAGAGACCTGTGAGGTTATAATCCCTATTTAACCCTTTTGGTTCCAAACTCTGTAAGAAATGGATGCAATAGGCCTCCCTACGCAAGAGTTGTTTGTTAATGTCACCTCCCCTCCTATTCAGATTAACCTGCTCAAGCACAAAAAATCTCAGTTGTGTGACTGAATGTCCTGCTTCTTGAAAGTGGAATGGGATAGGTAAATAATTCTTTCCACACCGTATATCCGATTTGTGATGAGAGATCTGATCTTTTATACTCTGCATAGTTTCACCAACATAGATCTTACCACATGGGCATTTTATCGCATATACGACTTGTTTAGAATTACATGTGTAAAAACCCCATATCGGGATGTCAACCCCTGTTTGTGGATGTGAGATTTTGGGACCTTTTAGTACGTTTGCACATTGTGCACATTGTAAACAAGGAAATGTTCCTTTCTTCTGTGTGTGCAGAAACATTTGTTTGGGCATAATCAACCGTGAGCCAAAATCTGCTCTCACTATCTTATTCCTCAAGTTATTTGGTCGCCTAAAACAAGGCATAAAAGGTACTTGAAACTCTGGTATTTTGAAAGAAATGGAAGATAAGTTCTCATTGAGAAGTTATCCACCTCGCATATTAAAACAATGTCGGGATACTACTAATTCTAATAAAGATTCTGGATCTCCTCCACGTATTCCTCTGGTACACACTTTTCATCCTTTCATGTACATGTTTCATAACAAGATACGCAAACAGTGGCATATCCTACGGGTGAGTTTTCCTAAAATACCAGAGTTTCAAGTACCTTTTATGCCTTGTTTTAGGCGACCAAATAACTTGAGGAATAAGATAGTGAGAGCAGATTTTGGACACGGTTGATTATGCCCAAACAAATGTTTCTGCACACACAGAAGAAAGGAACATTTCCTTGTTTACAATGTGCACAATGTGCAAACGTACTAAAAGGTCCCAAAATCTCACATCTACAAACAGGGGTTGACATCCCGATACAGGGTTTTTACACATGTAATTCTAAACAAGTCGTATATGCGATAAAATGCCCATGTGGTAAGATCTATGTTGGTGAAACTATGCAGAGTATAAAAGATCGGATCTCTCATCACAAATCGGATATACGGTGTGGAAAGAATTTTTTACCTATCCCATTCCACTTTCAAGAAGCAGGACATTCAGTCACACAACTGAGATTTTTTGTGCTTGAGCAGGTTAATCTGAATAGGAGGGGAGGTGACATTAACAACAACTCTTGCGTAGGGAGGCCTATTGGATCCATTTCTTACAGAGTTTGGAACCAAAAGGGTTAAATAGGGATTATAACCTCACAGGTCTCTTCTATTGAATATACATTCTGATAATACTTGGTTTGGAGATTAGACATTACCATAAGGATATAATGATTAATTACCATCTCTTTACATATATTTTTGTTCATTTTTTTGTTCTTTTATTCATTCCTTTTTCTTATATTTCTAGGCAGCCAATTGATCGCTTCATCTTACATCCATGTCTATTATACTTCACCCGATCCGCACGCTCCAGCGTTGATTTATCCTCACTGCATAGATTTGAAACGGACATTTCACTTCCGCGTTCCACCACTGCGTCTCACCGAGGTGTGTTTGAGCCGGGTGACGTATTTCCGGTTGCGCTGTTTTCTTTTGCGTTTCATTGCGTTCCAGACACTAGTTAGAGATGTCACTTCCGGGCGGGTGAGTTTATAAGGTGGACGCGGTGCGGTAGTTAGTATGCAGGTGTTTCTCCCAGGACTCTGCATGCGGTCGGCTGTATTACCTACCACAGGACGTCTTAGCGGTAAGCTTTTTCAAACGCAGAGGTCATTTTTTCTTTATTGACTAGTACGCCATATTTTCTTTATATTTATTTTTTATTTCAGTACTCCCATTTTGGAGTCTAGAATCGTGAATGTGGGTTTATCTCTGGTCACAGCTCGGATATTTGTTTACGGAAGTCATAGTGGTAAGGTATAGTGACATGCAATAGGGAGCTTTGTTGTAGCAATTTTGGCTGTGTAGATTACATATATTTATGTTTTTTCGTTTTAGTAATTCCTTGGAGCCCGCTGTTTGAGTATTGGGCCCACTTTAATCACAGTGTTTCTAATAATTATATAATTATCTGGTAAGCGATCTTTTTTCTATGTCTTGACATCCATATACAATAGGGAGATTGTTTTTTGACATCCATATACAATAGGGAGATTGTTTTACATCCATAGAATTCTGGTTTTTCGATATAACTATGGACATGGAAATACTCCTGTATGATTTAGGACTGTTTTATATATATGGGTGATCTTCTTTGTAATGAGGTTAATGACTGTTTGACCTGCAGATATGTATGTACTGGGAATCATATTGAGACAAAATTTAATTGTATACTTATGTTTATGTACATTTTGGAGTGTAAATTATTATTATGTTATTGAGTTTTCTTTGTTCTGTTTTGTTTTTTTCTTTTCCCTAGTCTGATGAAGGTTAATAATAACCGAAACGTTACTTTGAAATAAACTGGGATTTAATGATAATAAAAATATCCAAAAAATAAAAAATTTTCTGAGTGCCAGATTTTTTCTTGATTATTTTTGAAGTACCATTCATGACCACAGGAGGGAGCCCGACAACAGAATTCACAACAGTATTCCCCCCTTGAGGAGGGGTCACCGAACCCTCACCAGAGCCCCCAGGCCGACCAGGATGAGCCAAATGAAAGGCACGAACCAGATCGGCAGCATGAACATCAGAGGCAAAAACCCAGGAATTATCTTCCTGACCATAACCCTTCCACTTGACCAGGTACTGGAGTTTCCGTCTCGAAACACGAGAATCCAAAATCTTCTCCACCACATACTCCAACTCCCCCTCAACCAACACCGGGGCAGGAGGATCAACGGATGGAACCACAGGCGCCACGTATCTCCGCAATAACGACCTATGGAACACATTATGGATGGCAAAAGAAGCAGGAAGGGCCAAACGAAATGACACAGGATTGATAACCTCAGAAATCTTATATGGACCAATGAAATGAGGCTTAAACTTAGGAGAGGAAACCTTCATAGGAACATAACGAGACGACAACCAAACCAAATCCCCAACACGAAGTCGGGGACCCACACAGCGCCGGCGGTTAGCGAAACGTTGAGCCTTCTCCTGGGACAATGTCAAATTGTCCACCACATGAGTCCAAATCTGCTGCAACCTATCCACCACAGTATCTACACCAGGACAGTCTGAAGACTCAACCTGCCCTGAAGAGAAACGAGGATGGAAACCAGAATTGCAGAAAACGGCAAAACCAAAGTAGCCGAGCTGGCCCGATTATTAAGGGCGAACTCAGCCAACGGCAAAAAGGACACCCAATCTTCCTGATCAGCAGAAACAAAGCATCTCAGATATGTTTCCAAAGTTTGATTAGTTCGTTCGGTTTGGCCATTTGTCTGAGGATGGAAAGCCGAGGAAAAAGACAAATCAATGCCCATCCTTGCACAAAAGGATCGCCAAAACCTCGAAACAAACTGGGAACCTCTGTCAGAAACGATGTTCTCCGGGATACCATGTAAACGAACCACATGCTGGAAAAATAATGGCACCAAATCAGAGGAGGAAGGCAATTTAGACAAAGGTACCAAATGGACCATCTTAGAAAAGCGATCACAAACCACCCAAATGACCGACATCTTTTGAGAGACGGGAAGATCCGAAATAAAATCCATAGAAATATGCGTCCAGGGCCTCTTCGGGACCGGCAAGGGCAAAAGCAACCCACTGGCACGAGAACAGCAGGGCTTAGCCCGAGCACAAGTCCCACAGGACTGCACAAAAGAACGCACATCCCGTGACAAAGACGGCCACCAAAAGGATCTAGCCACCAAATCTCTGGTACCAAAGATTCCAGGATGCCCAGCCAACACTGAACAATGAATCTCAGAGATAACTCTACTAGTCCATCTATCAGGGACAGTTTCTCCGCTGGGCAACGGTCAGGTCTATCAGCCTGAAATTTTTGCAGCACCCGCCGCAAATCAGGGGAGATGGCAGACAAAATTACCCCCTCTTTGAGAATACCCGCCGGCTCAGGAACACCTGGAGAGTCAGGCACAAAACTCCTTGACAGGGCATCAGCCTTCACATTCTTAGAGCCCGGAAGGTACGAAACCACAAAATCAAAACGGGAGAAAAATAACGACCATCGAGCCTGTCTAGGATTCAACCGTTTGGCAGACTCAAGATAAGTCAAATTCTTGTGATCTGTCAAGACCACCACGCGATGCTTGGCTCCTTCAAGCCAATGACGCCACTCCTCGAATGCCCACTTCATGGCCAGCAACTCTCCATTGCCAACATCATAATTGCGCTCAGCAGGCGAAAACTTTCTAGAAAAGAAAGCACATGGCTTCATCACCGAGCCATCAGAACTTCTTTGCGACAAAACAGCCCCTGCTCCAATCTCAGAAGCATCAACCTGAAACGGGAGCGAAACATCTGGCTGGCACAACACAGGGGCAGAAGAAAAACGACGCTTCAACTCCTGAAAAGCCTCTACAGCTGCAGAAGACCAATTGACCATATCAGCACCCTTCTTGGTCAAATCAGTCAACGGTTTAGCAACACTAGAAAAATTAGCGATGAAGCGCCGATAAAAAATTAGCAAAGCCCAGGAACTTTTGCAGGCTCTTCACAGATGTCGGCTGAGTCCAATCGTAAATGGCCTGGACTTTAACAGGGTCCATCTCGAAAGTAGAAGGGGAAAAAATGAACCCCAAAAATGAAACCTTCTTAACTCCAAAGAGACACTTTGACCCCTTCACAAACAAGGAATTTGCATGAAGGACCTGGAACACCATTCTGACCTGCTTCACATGAGACTCCCAATCATCCGAAAAGACCAAAATATCATCCAAATACACAATCAGGAATTTATCCAGGTACTCTCAGAAGATGTCATGCATAAAGGACTGAAATACTGATGGAGCATTGGAAAGCCCGAATGGCATAACCAGGTACTCAAAATGGCCCTCGGGCGTATTAAATGCTGTTTTCCATTCATCGCCTTGTTTAATACGCACAAGATTATACGCCCCTCCAAGATCTATCTTGGTGAACCAACTAGCCCCTTTAATACGAGCAAACAAATCAGACAGCAACGGCAAAGGATACTGAAATTTGACTGTAATTTTATTAAGAAGGCAGTAATCAATACAAGGTCTCAAAGAACCATCCTTCTTGGCCACAAAAAAGAACCCTCCTCCTAATGGTGATGACGACGGGCGAATATGGCCTTTCTCCAAGGATTCCTTTATATAACTCCGCATAGCGGCGTGTTCTGGCACAGATAAATTGAACAATCGGCCCTTAGGAAACTTACTACCAGGAATCAAATTAATTGCACAATCGCAATCCCTATGAGGAGATAGGGCACTGGCTTTGGGCTCATCAAATACATCCCGATAATCCGACAAAAACTCTGGAACTTCAGAAGGAGTGGAAGACGAAATAGACAAAAATGGAACATCACCATGTACCCCCTGGCAACCCCAGCTGGACACAGACATAGATTTCCAGTCCAATACTGGATTATGAACCTGTAGCCATGGCAACCCCAAAATGACCACATCATGCAGATTATGCAACACCAGAAAGCGGATATCCTCCTGATGTGCAGGAGCCATGCACATGGTCAATTGGGTCCAGTACTGAGGCTTATTCTTGGCCAAAGGCGTAGCATCAATTCCTCTCAATGGAATAGGATACTGCAAGGGCTCCAAGAAAAAACCACAGCGCCTGGCATACTCCAAGTCCATCAAATTCAGGGCAGCGCCTGAATCCACAAATGCCATAACAGAATAGGATGACAAAGAGCAAATCAGAGTAACAGACAATAGAAATTTAGACTATACCGTACCAATGGTGGCAGACCTAGCGAGCCGCTTAGTGCGCTTAGGACAATCGGAGATAGCATGAGTAGAATCACCACAGTAAAAACATAGCCCATTCCGACGTCTGTGTTCTTGCCGTTCAGCTCTGGTCAAAGTCCAATCACATTGCATAGGCTCAGGTCCATGCTCAGATAGTACCGCCAAATGGTGCACAGCTTTACGCTCACGCAAGCGTCGATCGATTTGAATGGCCAAGGACATAGACTCATTCAGACCAGCAGGCATGGGAAATCCCACCATGACATCCTTAAGGGCTTCAGAGAGACCCTTTCTGAAGATTGCTGCCAGGGCACATTCATTCCACTGAGTGAGCACAGACCACTTTCTAAACTTCTGACAATATATCTCCGCTTCATCCTGACCCTGACACAGAGCCAGCAAGATTTTCTCTGCCTGATCCACTGAATTAGGTTCGTCATAAAGCAATCCAAGCGCCAGGAAAAATGCATCAACATCACGCAATGCCGGATCTCCTGGCGCAAGGGAAAATGCCCAGTCTTGAGGGTCACCACGTAACAAAGAAATAATGATCTTTACTTGTTGAACAGGGTCACCTGAGGAGCGAGGTTTCAAGGCAAGAAACAAGTTACAATTATTTTTGAAATTCAAGAACTTAGATCTATCACCAAAAAACAAATCAGGAATTGGAATCCTAGGCTCTGACATCGGATTCTGAACCACAAAATCTTGAATGTTTTGTACCCTTGTAGTGAGATTATCCATCCAAGAGGACAGACCTTGAATGTCCATGTTTACACCTGTGTCCTGAACCACCCAGAGGTAAAGGGGAAAAGAGAGACAAAACACACTGCAAAGAAAAAAAAATGGTCTCAGAACTTCTCTTATCCCTCTATTGAGATGCATTAGTACTTTGGGCCACCTGTACTGTTATGACCTGGTGGTCAGGACAATAACGGACTTGGTGGTTAAGAGCACACGGAATGACCTGATAGTTACTGATAATAAAGGACGAGCTCTGGGACGTGGGAACTCTGCTGACCGCAATCCCTAATCCTATCAAACACACTAGAAATAGCCGTGGATTCCGCCTAACGCTCCCTATGCAACTCGGCACAGCCTAAGGAACTAGCTAGCCCTGAAGATAGAAAAATAAAGCCTACCTTGCCTCAGAGAAATTCCCCAAAGGAAAAGGCAGCCCCCCACATATAATGACTGTGAGTAAAGATGAAAATACAAACACAGAGATGAAATAGATTTAGCAAAGTGAGGCCCGACTTACTGAACAGACCGAGGATAGGAAAGGTTACATTGCGGTCAGCACAAAAACCTACAAAAAGACCACACAGAGGGCGCAAAAAGACCCTCCGCACCGACTCACGGTGCGGAGGCGCTCCCTCTGCGTCCCAGAGCTTCCAGCAAGCAAGACAACAATAAAAATAGCAAGCTGGACAGAAAAATAGCAAACCAAAGAAATACAAGCTGGAACTTAGCTTCTGCTGGGAAGACAGGTCACAAGAATGATCCAGGAGTGAACTAGACCAATACTGGAACATTGACAGGTGGCATGGAGCAAAGATCTAAGTGGAGTTAAATAGAGCAGCCAGCTAACGAATAACCTCGTCACCTGTGGAAGGAAACTCAGAAACACCCACCAGAGGAAGTCCATGGACAGAACCAGCCGAAGTACCATTCATGACCACAGGAGGGAGCCCGACAACAGAATTCACAACAAACAGGTATGGTTGTAAGCCCGGAGTTGCCGGGGCGGACCTCGGTGTTTTGGCAGCACTTAGTAACCGAGGCACAGGTAAGGGTACAGAGGAAACCGTACCAAGTGCCCGAAAGCAGGTTCTTAGGTCATGGGATGAGCTTTGGGGTTAGAGAACCCCAAATAAACCAGGTCGAGACCACCCAAAACTGGCTCAAATCTATTCTTAGTCAGGAAAGTGGATGTCTCTTCTGCAACAGAGAATGGGAGGTGGGTGGTCACATAGCGAAGTATGGAGGAGAAATGCAAAGGTTTCTCAGTACAATATCGGATGCCCTGTCACATGCCCATGTGAGGTGATAGGTGTTTAACCCCACAGGTTTGAACAGAGGGGAGATATGTGAGGCAGTGTAGATATCACATGTAGGGGTCACTGTGTGTTCCACCCAGGATGCCCACAGAGGCATACTGAGGCCATGGGAGTGCATTGCCGTCACAAGCGTATCTGTGAATGCAATGCGAAATAAAAGGTGGGTGTTAATCCTGGACAAGCTATTTGACCAGGGCAGATTTAAGAAAACCTGCTGGGCTTTTGTGTTTTGAAATGAACTACAGGACGGTAGTCATGCAGTCCATTTCATTCCTGCCGGGTTTTCCATGTGGCTGAAGGCCACAGATTCCATTTAAAAACCTTGCAGTATAGGGTTGGGTGTGTTAGGGTCAGTGTCAGTCTGGTATTTTCTAGAGTGCACAGCAGTCATCCATACAGAGCTCCACCTGTGTGAGGCAACACAGGCAAGTGGAGCCAAATATCCAGGGGAGCTGAGAGGTCTGGCACCCACAGCGTACACGGCAGTGCAGTTGCTCATGGCTACTGGTCTCAGAGGCGGACTGGCATGTTTACCGACTGCAAACTGGAGGATATGGTTCCCGGCTGTGATTTGAATGATATCACGTACTGTGTTTTGCTGTGAGTTAAACATTAAAGATACTTTTGTTATGAACTTTGCTTGGACATTGCCTCATCACTGCATAAGTGTGCTACCGCTGCACTACAATATATATATATATATATATATATATATATATATATACACATACACAGTACAGACCAAAAGTTTGGACACACCTCCTCATTTAAAGATTTTTCTGTATTTTCATGACTATGAAAATTGTACATTCACACTGAAGGCATCAAAACTATGAATTAACACATGTGGAATTATATACTTAACAAAAAAGTGTGAAACAACCGAAAGTATGTCTTATATTCTAGGTTCTTCAAAGTAGCCACCTTTTGCTTTGATGACTGCTTTGCACACTCTTGGCATTCTCTTGATGAGCTTCAAGAGGTAGTCACCGGGAATGGTCTTCCAACAATCTAGAAGGAGTTCCCAGAGATGCTTAGCACTTGTTGGCCCTTTAGCCTTCACTCTGCGGTCCAGCTCACCCCAAACCATCTCGATTGGGTTCAGGTCTGGTGACTATGGAGGCCATGTCATCTGGTGTAGCACCCCATCACTCTCCTTCTTGGTCAAATAGCCCTTACACAGCCTGGAGGTGTGTTTGGCATCATTGTCCTGTTGAAAAATAAATGATGGTCCAACTAAACGCAAACCGGATAGAATAGCATGCCGCTGCAAGATGCTGTGGTAGCCATGCTTGTTCAGTATGCCCTCAATTTTGAATACATTCCCAACAGTGTAATCAGCAAAGCACCCCCACACCATCACACCTCCTCCTCCATGCTTCATGATGGGAACCTGGCAAGTAGAGTCCTTCCGTTCACCTTTTCTGCGTCACACTAAGACACGGTGGTTGGAACCAAAGATCTCAAATTTGGACTCATCAGACCAAAGCACAGATTTCCACTGGTCTACTGTCGATTTCTTGTGTTCTTTTGCCCAAACAAGTCTCCTCTGCTTGTTGCCTGTCCTTAGCAGTGGTTTCCTAGCAGCTATTTTACCATGAAGGCCTGCTGCACAAAGTCTCCTCTTAACAGTTGTTGTAGAGATGTGTCTGCTGCTAAAACTCTGTGTGGCATTGACCTGATCTCTAATCTGAGCTGCTGTTAACCTGCGATTTCTGAGGCTGGTGGACCGGATAAACCTATCCTCAGAAGCAGAGGTGACTCTGGGTCTTCCTTTCCTGGGGCTGTCCTCATGTGAGCCAGTTTCTTTGTAGCGCTTGATGGTTTTTGCCACTACACTTGGGGACACTTTCAAAGTTTTCCCAATTTTTCAGACTGACTGACCTCATTTCTTAAGGTAATTATGGCCACTCGTTTTTCTTTACTTAGCTGCTTTTTTCTTGCCATAATACAAATTCTAACAGTCCATTCAGTAGGACTATCAGCTGTGTATCCACCAGACTTCTGCTCAACACAACTGATGGTCCCAACCCCATTTATAAGGCAAGAAATCCCACTTATTAAACCTGACAGGGCACACCTGTGAAGTGTAAACCATTTCCGGTGACTACCTCTTGAAGCTCATCAAGAGAATGCCAAGAGTGTGCAAAGCAGTCATCAAATCAAAAGGTGGCTAATTTGAAGAACCTAGAATATAAGACATATTTACAGTTGTTTCACACTTTTTGTTAAGTATATAATTCCACATGTATTAATTCATAGTTTTGATGCCTTCAGTGTGAATTTACAACTTTCATAGTCATGAAAATACAGAAAAATCTTTAAATGAGGTGTGTCCAAACTTTTGGTCTGTACTGTATATATATATATATATATATATAATATAACGCTGGGAGCGTCACTCTGTCCGAAGCCTTTATAGACTGCGCAAGCGCAAGCGCCGGCGCAGTCTGGCCCCCACAGAGTGACGCTCCCAGGAGATCACGGTATGCGTAAACACTGAACGCACACCGCGATCTCCACCGGAGAGTCAGGGACCGCTAGGAGGGTGAGTATATTCACCTGTCCCTGTTCCAGCGCTGCGTGCGGCTCCGTCTCCTGGATCCTCTGCTGTGATGTTCACAGTTCAGAGGGGGGATGACGCGCTTAATGCACGCCGGCGCCGCCCTCTGACTGACCAGTCACAGGCAGAGGAGCCGGAGTGTGTCTTCAAGAAAATGGCTGGCTATTAGGAGCAGTGCCTAGTGAAAAGGCGATAAAGGCACAGATGATTGGCCTCGGGGAGACCAAAACATCCAACACCGCGGAGACACCATCACGTGTTTCTCAACGCAGTGATTCCAGAACACTGCCCCCATCCCTTATGGGAAATATGCAGATGCATGTAAAGAAGCTGCGGAGACACCATCACGTGTTTCTCGACGCAAGCAGTGAATAGCCAGGCCTTTCCCCGGGAAGGAGCAACCACGGGAAGGGCAGCATCCGATGAAGGAAAGCCACCTATGCCAAGCATGGTATCCATCCACAGACAGCTGTTTCGGGGTTTTGCCCCTCATCAGTGTGGAGTAGGAATCTGGCTATTAGGAGCAGTGCCTAGTGAAAAGGCTATAAAGGCACAGATGATTGGCCTCGGGGAGACCAAAACATCCAACACCGCGGAGACACCATCACGTGTTTCTCAACGCAGTGATTCCAGAACACTGCCCCCATCCCTTATGGGAAATATGCAGATGCATGTAAAGAAGCTGCGGAGACACCATCACGTGTTTCTCGACGCAAGCAGTGAATTGCCAGGCCTTTCCCCGGGAAGGAACAACCACGGGAAGGGCAGCATCCGATGAAGGAAAGCCACCTATGCCAAGCATGGTATCCATCCACAGACAGCTGTTTCGGGGTTTTGCCCCTCATCAGTGTGGAGTAGGAATCTGGCTATAAGGAGCAGTGCCTAGTGAAAAGGCTATAAAGGCACAGATGATTGGCCTCGGGGAGACCAAAACATCCAACACCGCGGAGACACCATCACGTGTTTCTCAACGCAGTGATTCCAGAACACTGCCCCCATCCCTTATGGGAAATATGCAGATGCATGTAAAGAAGCTGCGGAGACACCATCACGTGTTTCTCGACGCAAGCAGTGAATAGCCAGGCCTTTCCCCGGGAAGGAACAACTGCGGGAAGGGCAGCATCCGATGAAGGAAAGCCACCTATGCCAAGCATGGTATCCATCCACAGACAGCTGTTTCGGGGTTTTGCCCCTCATCAGTGTGGAGTAGGAATCTGGCTATTAGGAGCAGTGCCTAGTGAAAAGGCTATAAAGGCACAGATGATTGGCCTCGGGGAAACCAAAACATCCAACACCGAGGAGACACCATCACGTGTTTCTCAACGCAGTGATTCCAGAACACTGCCCCCATCCCTTATGGGAAATATGCAGATGCATGTAAAGAAGCTGCGTAGACACCATCACGTGTTTCTCGATGCAAGCAGTGAATAGCCAGGCCTTTTCCCGGGAAGGAACAACCACGGGAAGGGCAGCATCCGATGAAGGAAAGCCACCTATGCCAAGCATGGTATCCATCCACAGACAGCTGTGGATGGATACCATGGCTTTCCTTCATCGGATGCTGCCCTTCCCGTGGTTGTTCCTTCCCGGGGAAAGGCCTGGCTATTCACTGCTTGCGTCGAGAAACACGTGATGGTGTCTCCGCAGCTTCTTTACATGCATCTGCATATTTCCCATAAGGGATGGGGGCAGTGTTCTGGAATCACTGCGTTGAGAAACACGTGATGGTGTCTCCGCGGTGTTGGATGTTTTGGTCTCCCCGAGGCCAATCATCTGTGCCTTTATAGCCTTTTCACTAGGCACTGCTCCTAATAGCCAGATTCCTACTCCACACTGATGAGGGGCAAAACCCCGAAACAGCTGTCTGTGGATGGATACCATGCTTGGCATAGGTGGCTTTCCTTCATCGGATGCTGCCCTTCCCGCGGTTGTTCCTTCCCGGGGAAAGGCCTGGCTATTCACTGCTTGCGTCGAGAAACACGTGATGGTGTCTCCACAGCTTCTTTACATGCATCTGCATATTTCCCATAAGGGATGGGGGCAGTGTTCTGGAATCACTGAGTTGAGAAACACGTGATGGTATCTCCGCGGTGTTGGATGATTTGGTCTCCCCGAGGCCAATCATCTGTGCCTTTATAGCCTTTTCACTAGGCACTGCTCCTAATAGCCAGATTCCTACTCCACACTGATGAGGGGCAAAACCCCGAAACAGCTGTCTGTGGATGGATACCATGCTTGGCATAGGTGGCTTTCCTTCATCGGATGCTGCCCTTCCCGTGGTTGTTCCTTCCCGGGGAAAGGCCTGGCTATTCACTGCTTGCGTCGAGAAACACGTGATGGTGTCTCCGCAGCTTCTTTACATGCATCTGCATTTTTCCCATAAGGGATGGGGGCAGTGTTCTGGAATCACTGCGTTGAGAAACACGTGATGGTGTCTCCGCGGTGTTGGATGTTTTGGTCTCCCCGAGGCCAATCATCTGTGCCTTTATAGCCTTTTCACTAGGCACTGCTCCTAATAGCCAGATTCCTACTCCACACTGATGAGGGGCAAAACCCCGAAACAGCTGTCTGTGGATGGATACCATGCTTGGCATAGGTGGCTTTCCTTCATCGGATGCTGCCCTTCCCGTGGTTGTTCCTTCCCGGGGAAAGGCCTGGCTATTCACTGCTTGCGTCGAGAAACACGTGATGGTGTCTCCGCAGCTTCTTTACATGCATCTGCATATTTCCCATAAGGGATGGGGGCAGTGTTCTGGAATCACTGCGTTGAGAAACACGTGATGGTGTCTCCGCGGTGTTGGATGTTTTGGTCTCCCCGAGGCCAATCATCTGTGCCTTTATAGCCTTTTCACTAGGCACTGCTCCTAATAGCCAGATTCCTACTCCACACTGATGAGGGGCAAAACCCCGAAACAGCTGTCTGTGGATGGATACCATGCTTGGCATAGGTGGCTTTCCTTCATCGGATGCTGCCCTTCCCGTGGTTGTTCCTTCCCGGGGAAAGGCCTGGCTATTCACTGCTTGCGTCGAGAAACATGTGATGGTGTCTCCGCAGCTTCTTTACATGCATCTGCATATTTCCCATAAGGGATGGGGGCAGTGTTCTGGAATCACTGCGTTGAGAAACACGTGATGGTGTCTCCGCGGTGTTGGATGTTTTGGTCTCCCCGAGGCCAATCATCTGTGCCTTTATAGCCTTTTCACTAGGCACTGCTCCTAATAGCCAGATTCCTACTCCACACTGATGAGGGGCAAAACCCCGAAACAGCTGTCTGTGGATGGATACCATGCTTGGCATAGGTGGCTTTCCTTCATCGGATGCTGCCCTTCCCGTGGTTGTTCCTTCCCGGGGAAAGGCCTGGCTATTCACTGCTTGCGTCGAGAAACATGTGATGGTGTCTCCGCAGCTTCTTTACATGCATCTGCATATTTCCCATAAGGGATGGGGGCAGTGTTCTGGAATCACTGCGTTGAGAAACACGTGATGGTGTCTCCGCGGTGTTGGATGTTTTGGTCTCCCCGAGGCCAATCATCTGTGCCTTTATATTCAAGAAAATGGCGTCGGAAAGTGCAGACTGCGCAGGCGCCGATCCCGGCAGCAGGAATCGGCGCCTGCGCAGTCCGCATGTTCCGGCGCCATTTTCTTGAAGACACTGCAGTGCGCAGGTGCCGATTCTGGCAGCAGGACAAAGATAATGGCGGCACCTGTGCACTGCAGTGTGTCTTCAAGAAAATGGCGCCGGAAAGCGCGGACTGCGCAGGGGCCGATTCCTGCTGCCAGAATCGGCGCCTGCGCAGTCCACGCTTTCCGGCGCCATTTTCTTGAAGACACAGGACAAAGAAAATGGCAGCACCTGCGCACTGCAGGTGTGTCTTCAAGAAAATGGCGCCAGAAAGCGCGGACTGCGCAGGCGCCGATTCCGGCAGCAGGGGGACGAAGAAAATGGTAAGTAACAAGTAAGTAACAAATTGCTGTGGCATGAAGCTGTGACACTTCATGCCACAGCAATTTGTTATTTACGCCACCTGATTCGTTTCCGCCGCCATTTTCTTGGTCCTGCTGCCGGAATCGGCGCCTGCGCAGTCCGCGCTTTCCGGTGCCATTTAAAACACCACCTCCGACCTGGCTTCCTTAAAGGCCATCAAGGGTTTTCTCAGATCTACTGAGGAACAAGAGGGGAGGCAGCAACAGGAAAGGAAAGTGTGCGGGAATATGCAAAACCCAGTGTGAGAAAATTAAAACACGTTCATATAGGGTAGAAAGGGAAACCCAAGGAAAGCCAAAAGTACATGGAACAAGTATAACATTCCAGAAACCTAAAGAGGTGAAATGAGGAGGAACTGAGAAAGAAAACAAAAAGACTCACTGCAGGAATTTAATTGGTGTTTACCAATAAAGGTAAACAGTAAACACCTAAGCTAAAGGGCTGAAACTCCTTAAAACAAGTCCACCTAGAGTTATAGCCAGCAAGGAAGTGCAGTGAAGGGTGAACATATAAAAATGGAAAACACCTAGAGAAGAGAAAACCAAGAAGGGGGAACAAAGACAATTGGAACTATCAGCTTTTGGACAGGGAAGAGATGTCAATAGCTCAGCAGACAGGGGAACTGACCACACAGCAGCAGGTCAGCGGATCGAATCCTCCAAACAAGCCATGACAACATGCTTCTCTGTGGTCTTATCTAAGCCCTAATGTAACACACTATAATTGTAACTATTTACTCACCCCCACTACTAGCTAGCTACTGGGTTTGGTGTGTCTTTAGCACAGCTTTCTTCTAATCCAGTTTGTGAATCTGACCTTTACTAGCAGGAAAGTCTTGTCATTTAGGCAAATAGGATAAATGTAAATTAATATATCCTTCTATTCCCAATTTATTAATTTGTATTGCAGAAATACTTTAGTGAATCCCCTACAAGCCTGAATTGTTAAAGACATTTGGTTAAATAAGAATAAAAAAATATGTTTGTAATATTTTAGAGCCCTAAAAAGTAATGTTAAACCTCTCAGCAAACACGCTCTCGCCATCGATTTGACTAGATAACTAGTTTGTTAGCTGTTGTAATGTGATGCCATTTCCTGTGGACATAAGTGACTCTCAATGCACTAAATGTAGTTAAAGACAGCACATTACAAGCATTACACCTTAGCAATAACATGATAATTACTTTAGCCCTATATCTTGTTTTTACCAAGTGAACACACGCCCTTTGGATTTTATATACCTCATCCGCAATAACGTTCATTATTCGCATGTTAGTGCTACATTTCAGTATAAACCTAATTATCATGATGGGATATATTAAATGTGACTCATTTTATGGCACAATCAATATGTCTGACCTCAGAATAAAAATTGATCATGATGATCTTTAAATGTAGTACAAGGGTCATTACATTAATGGCATACTAATGGGAGACAGTCCTGACCATGCACTATTAATAGATTAGTATTGCTTCCCAGATTTACTTTGGTTCGAGGAAGTATCCTGGCCTCCAGTCCATTCTTTCCCCAGGAGACTATACTAGAAGACATCACCTGTACTTTCTGGTTCTTATCTAATTAAACATTTTGCTACATGGAATAGAAACAAACGTTATCTTAAAGTTATAGATTGTATAAAACAGAAACAGAGAAAAAACAGCACAGGCTCCATTCTAATATAGCATACACTTATTTAATCTAATTTTCTATTGGTAGCTATTCTAGGAAAGCTGCACTTATTTATTTCATATTAAGTATCAACTTTTTATTTTTCATTTTTCTTATGCTTTTAATTTAATTTTTTTAGAGAATTTTGCCAACATGTACGATATTACGCAATATAGTTTTATATATGTACATACAGCTCTGGCAAAAATTAAGAGACCACTGCAAAATGTTAAGTTTGTCTGATTTTTCTCTTTATAGGTATATTTTTGAGTAAAATCTAAATTGTTCTTTAATTCTATAAACTTCTGACAACGTCTCCGAATTTTCAAGGAATACATTTTGTATCTTTTTTCTGACAGAAAAATGGTAAAAAAAAGAAAAAAAAAAGAGTGCTTTCAGTCCTCAAATAATACAAAGAAAACAAGTTCATAATCATTTAGAGGCAACAATACTAATGTTTTATCTCAGGAAGGGTTCAGAAATCAATATTTTGTGGAATAACCATGATTTTTAATCCCAGCTTCCATGCGTCTTGGCATGCTTTCCACCAGTCTTTCGCACTGCTTCTGGTACAAAAATGTAAGCAGTTCTTCTTTGTTTAATGGCTTGTGACTATCCATCATCCTCTTGATTACATTCCAGAGGTTTTCAGTGGGGTTCAGGTCTGGAGATTGGGCTGCCCATGACAGGGTTTAATGTGGTGGCACACCTACCTTCAGGCACCACCGCGGATCCAGCATAGGCTGCTCCAGAGGTCTGTGCTGGTTCCAGAATCAATATCTGCCCTGTTGGTTGTCAACAGACCTGCTGCAGTCTGTCATCAGCTAAAGTGGTCTGATGCCTAGAAAAGCACATCCGTATGATCCTGCAGTTATTTGCTATTTTTCTTCATCTAACACCACTATAGCAACAGAAAACAAGCAGGATTCGTTTTTAGCCTTTTACCATAAAGACACATAAGAGGATAGGAGCTCGAGGCATAAAATGGTAGCATGAGGTTTTTTTAATTTCATCAAGATTGTTTTGTTAAACAAATAATTGAAACTTGATATAGGAAACATTAATTAATTTTACTTATAGCACCATTAATTTCCACAGCGCATTACAGACATTGTCATCACTGTCCCAAATGAGGCTCACAATATACATTTCCTATCAGTAGGTCTGAAAAATCAGAGTACCGAGGGGAAACCTACACAAATAGAACATGCAAACTCTTTGCAGATGTTGTCTCTGAAGGAATTTCAAGCAGGAAGAGATTGTGCTGGGCGAGAAATAGAGCTGGAGTGACAGAGGCTTCAGATCTACCATAGGCATTTGCATATCAATTCAAATGCTGATTTCTCAGTAAGGGAGGAATAGACTGACTATGTAAAGATATTGCTGGACTTATCTTTGAAAGAGTTACAAGTGCATATTTATAATTTAGAGGGTGAAATCCTGCTGACAGAATCGCTTTAAAAATATTAACACAATTATTTCACATAAAAGTACATCTCAGCATCAGCAAGAAAAAATCATTTTATGGCTCTTGAAATGCTAGGAGACAAAACTGAAACTATTTACTGTATTCTTAGGGCGACCACATAGAAGACATATGATTTCCTATAGTAAGAGTGCTTTATTTTTATCTTTTTCATGAGGTCAGTGTTTATATAATGGTTTATTTAGTATACATTTTTTATTACTCAATTATAAAAAAAAATACGCAGTAATATATTAGACATTTAAATTTGTGCAAAACCAGTTTGAGCAACAACACGGCACATTATTGGGCATGACAGATGTCATGTGGATATGTATAATTGATATACATTTTACATCAGTGAGCATGATTGAGCCTGAGTCTTACTGCAGTAGTTATACATTATAAATTGAGTTGGCAGGAAATGGAATCAACAAAAAAAAAAAAAAATTATTATTATTATTATTGGAAATTCACTATACGGTCTTCAAAACTTGTTAGAAAATTGTAACTTATGATTCCGATATTGTTTTCTTTTGTCTTCATTTCATTACCAATTTAATGGCAATCAAGGGTAATGAAGTTAGTGTAATATAAGATAGCATAATTCTGTGGATTTTTTTTTTCCAAGGAAGAACATGGATCTGTAAATACTACCTTAATTTCCCTGATGTGTTATGAATGCAATTGTGCCATAGTTACAACAATTCTTTCTTGATTAAAATATTTTTTTTTTCTGTGTCTGATCTAAAAGTGTATTTCTCACTGCGTCGTAATGAAAAATGAGCACAAACAGACCGAACTGAAAGAGAGCATTTTGCAACCACGTACCTTGTGTGAGTGTACGAAGTCCTTTTGGTATTATTAACATCTAATGAATACTAAAATATCGCAGGTGTCACATCATATCAGTTATTTTGCAGTGGAGAATGGATACAGGATGTATTGCTATGGCAAATGAATCTAATATGAATCTAATGAGCAATAATGAGCAACTGTTTTGTCGTTATTTGAAACAACCACTGAGATGCTAATAAAGTCTTGTTTCTATGGTTTATACGCTACACTGGCTGGGATTCATAACACGGCCATAATGTGCAGAAAACCATATGCGAGATTGGAAAGCTAAAACCTCCGTAATGAGCATAATTTGGTTAGCTTGCAAATTAAACAAGAAAAAAAAATCCATGTTCTGTTATTAAGAAAAAATATTGAATTTGTTCGCATAACCTACAAATATTTATTTCACAAGTATTTAGCCAAGAAACGAGGAACGTGAAGAGTAGATGAGATATTTACTGGTCATAAATGAAAGATGCAAATAAATATCAGTGTTAGAGTTGGTGGAACGCACCGAGTATATATATGTATATATATATATGTATAAATAGGTGCGTTCGCAACCCAGGGTCCACCGTGCAGGAGGGGAACCTGCTGCAGGCAAATGGCGGTATAAGCGAACTCTGTTAACTCCACAGAGTCGCTAGAAATAAGATGCTGTGCCCTGTTAGCGTCACAGGGGAACACAGCTAACTGCTGAGCTGATGGCAGTCAATGGTCACGCACCCAGAAAAGCACACAAACACTCCTCACTGGAGGTGCCGGTATTCTAGGAGCTTATTTCAGCCGGGTCCCTGAATACACACTTATAGGCGTGACCACAAATAACAAGCTCATGACATGAGGTGATACTAGTGCATGGCCGTGCGGCCAGGCAAAACTTTTATAGCTGCAGCAGCTTCAGGACCTTCCTAGCGAACCAATGGAAGTTGCTACAGTACCTGAGCAACTTCAGGACCTTCCTAGAGGACCAATGATAGCTGCTGCAGTACCTAAGCATGTGACCCCTGTCCTCCAAAGAGAGGTCTTACCTTGGGCATGCTCAGTGTGTGCAAAGCAGGACTTAGTCCCAGAAAAGCCTGCTCGCCGCTGACCAGTGCAGGCTACAGCAGAAGAGCCTGGAAAGGCAGTAGTAACTCTTTGCACAGTATCAGACTGAGTGAGACGCTGGGACCGACGTCTCCGCTGAGCAGGCTCCACTGCGGCTGATGTAGAATGGGAGACCGCAGCAGACATGGCTCGAGATTCCCCCTGTACAGCGGCAGGAACTCGACTCCTAACATGCCCCCCCTCCTTGGGTCTTGCTAAGCTCAAAGGCTGCAATGAGCAGCGGAGCCCGAATGTGCTCCACAGGTTCTGTCCTCTGGGCCGTGACCCTTCCAGTCCACCAGATAATATTTCTTGCCACGTACCACCTTGCACCCCACGATAGCATTCACCTCAAACTCATCCATGGATGAACCCGATGTCCCGGCAGATGACTCGGAAAACCAGGACAAATAGACGGGCTTTAAGAGAGAAACGTGAAAGGTGTTGGTGATACCAAGGCGCGGAGGAATAGCCAAACGGTAGACCACAGGGTTGACCTGTTCCAGAACCTTGAAAGGGCCTATGTAGCGAGGCGCAAACTTAGTGGACTCAACTCGCAGCCTGATGTTACAGGTGGAGAGCCACACTATACTCACCAGGAGCAAAGGTCAGAGCAGGGTGCCGGTGTGCATCAGCAGAAACCCTCATTCTCTCCTTGGAGGCCCGGATGGCATCCTGTGTGCGGTACCAAATGTAACATGCCTCCACTGCCCAGTCTGCCACCCTAGAATCGGTGGATGACACGGGCATGGGCACAGGAACACACAGATGCTGGCCTTAATTAAGGAGAAAATGAGTCTGCCCGGTAGAGTCGGCTACGGCATTGTTCAAAGCAAATTCCGCCCAAGGTAGCAAAGATGCCCAGTTATCCTGCCTGGCGGAGACAAAATGTCGTAAGTATGTGACCAGAGTCTCTACCAACCCATTCGTCTCGGGATGGTATGCAGAAGAGAGATTCAGCTCAATGCTGAGTAAACGACAGAGTTCTCTCCAGAACCGAGACACAAACTGAGTGTTAGGACTGGCGGAACGCACCAAGACAGATGATAAAGGTGCGTTCGCAGTCCGGGGTCCACCGTGCAGGTGGAGACCTGCTGCTAGTAATTGGCAGACAATATGGCGGTACACTAAAGTATACACGCGTGGGTTAAACCTCACCCAGCGTGAAGAAAGCGATCCTGTTAACTCACAGGACCGCAGTACCGCACTAGAGCGCGAGCAAGTGGTCAGCGGACTTAACCCCAGAAGGGATTGAAGCCCGATTAGACCCTTGCTGGCGTAACACCGCAACTGGGTGTGTAGAGAACCTTAGGACAAATATGTGCACAAGAGTGCGAGCGATGCCGCACTAACGGACGCCACTAACCACCCAGACTCGGGTATGGAAAGCGCAAGGCAAGCGCACGGCGCCGTACTGGCAGGCACAGCTATAGGACGCTGAGATGTGTGTATCGTTTAGATGGCAAGTCGGGCGCTAGATAGCTACCATCATCCGCGAACAGTCAACAACACTAGGGAGGGATATTTAGGAGCTTTCATCCTTCGACATACATCCATCTACACACACACATAATAACAAGACAATACTAGCGCATGGCCGTGCGGTCATGCGCAGTTTATATAGGAGCAGCACAGGAAGTGGCCACAGCACTTTTGCCCTTCTAGGACCTGCCAAGAGGACCAATGGAATGTGCTGCAGAGCCTGAGCACATGACCCTCGATCTCCAACGGGAGACCTTACGCTGGGCATGCTCAGTACATGCAGACAAGGACTTAGTCCCAGAGAAGTCCGCTCGCTGCTGACCAGTACTGACTTTAATGGCAGAGACTGGAGAAGCAGCACTAACTCTCTGAACAGAGTGAGAACGAGCAAGACGCTGGGACCGACGTCCTTGCTGAGCAGGCTCCACTGCGGCTGGACAAGAATGGGAGACCGCAGCGGAAGTGGCTCGAGATTCCCCCAGTGCAGAAGCGGGAACTCGACCCCTAACATTGCCCCCCCCTCCTTGGGCCTCGCTACGTTCAAAGGCAGCAATGAGCTGCGGAGCCCGAATGTGCTCCACAGGCTCCCAGGTTCTATCCTCTGGACCATGACCCTTCCAATCCACCAAATAAAATTTTTTGCCACGTACCACCTTGCTTCCCACAATAGCATTCACCTCAAATTCATCCGTGGATGAACCCGATGTCCCAGCAGATGACTCAGAAAACCGAGACAAGCGAACGGGCTTTAAGAGGGAAACGTGAAAGGTATCGGTGATACCAAGGCGTGGAGGAATGGCCAAACGGTAAACCACAGGGTTGACCTGTTCCAGAACTTTAAACGGGCCAATGTAGCGAGGAGCAAACTTAGTGGACTCAACTCGCAGCCTGATGTTACGGGCGGAGAGCCACACTAAGTCGCCGGGAGCAAAGACCGGAGCGGGGCGCCGGTGTGTATCAGCCGAAACCCTCATTCTCTCCTTGGAGGCCCGGATAGCATCCTGTGTGCGGTCCCAGATGTCACGTGCCTCCACCGCCCAGTCTGCCACCCTAGAATCGGTGGAGGACACGGGCATGGGCACAGGGACACGCGGATGCTGGCCGTAATTAAGGAGAAAAGGAGTTTGACCAGTGGAATCGGCTACGGCGTTGTTCAGGGCAAACTCCGCCCAAGGTAGCAAAGATGCCCAGTCATCCTGCCTAGCAAAGACGAAATGTCGCAAATATGTCACCAGAGTCTGGTTGGTTCTCTCCACCAACCCATTCGTCTCGGGATGGTAAGCAGAGGAGAGGTTTAACTCTATGCTGAGTAAACGGCAGAGCTCTCTCCAAAACCGAGATGCGAACTGGGGACCCCGATCGCTGACAATTTTATCAGGCATACCATGCAAACGGAAAACGTGTTTAACGAACAACACCGCCAAGGCCCGTGCTGAGGGTAACCGAGGAAGCGGCACCAAATGCACCATCTTAGAGAAATGGTCAGTGACAACCCAAATAATGGAGCAGCCACGCGACTTGGGTAGACCCACCACAAAGTCCATTCCGACCATCTCCCAGGGCCTGTCTGCCACCGGTAGAGGGTAAAGCAACCCAGCAGGCCGTTGCCGAGGAGACCGATTCTGGGCGCAAGAAACGCACGCCTGAATGTAGTCCCTGACATCTCAGGCCATATGCGGCCACCAGTATGTTCTCGCCAAAAGCTCTGATGTCCTCTTGGTCCCAAAATGCCCCCCCACTCTGGAGGAGTGAGCCCAAGAGAGAACCTCCGGTCGCAAGTTAGCTGGCACGAAAGTCTTGCCCGGGGGCACAGACTCTAGCGAAACCGGAGCTACAGTTCTCAGGCTCTCAGAAGGGACAATAAGCCGAGGCTCCTCCTCCTCCTCCTCAGATGACACTACGGAGCGGGAGAGAGCGTCGGCACGAACGTTCTTCTCCCCGGAGAGAAAATGGAGAGTAAAATGGAACCGGGAGAAGAACAGGGACCATCTAGCCTGGCGAGAATTCAGCCGCTGGGCCGTCTGTATATACACCAAGTTCTTGTGGTCAGTGAAGACTTGGAAGGGAAAGCGAGCTCCCTCCAAGAGGTGTCTCCACTCTGAAAAAGCCAACTTCATGGCTAGCAACTCCCTGTCCCCGATGGAATAATTCCTCTCCGCTGGTGTGAAGGTCTTGGAGAAGAAGAAGCAAGGATGCTTCCGACCTTGAGCATCCTTTTGGAAAAGGACTGCTCCAGCACCAACGGATGAGGCATCCACCTCCAAGATGAATGGTTTATCTACATCAGGGCGATGTAGGATGGGAGCGCTAGCGAAGTGTGACTTAATCGAGAGAAAGGCCTTGGAGACCTCCTCTGACCACAACTTGGGATTTGCTCCCTTCTTGGTGAGGGCGACCAAGGGAGCTACCAAAGTTGAGAAGTGTGGAATGAACTGGCGATAATAATTAATGAACCCCATAAAGCGCTGCACCGCTTTAAGAGAATGGGGTTCCTGCCAGTCCATTACAGCCTGTAGCTTGGCAGGATCCATAGCCAAACCCTGGGCAGAAATGATATATCCAAGGAAAGGCAAGGACTCCTGCTCAAACACACACTTCTCCAACTTAGCGTAGAGGGAGTTTGCCCGTAAGAGGTCGAAGACTTTGCGAACATCTCTCCGATGGGAGTCTATATCTGGAGAGTAGATGAGAATGTCATCCAGATAGACTACGACCGAGGTGGTGAGCATATCCCGAAAGATGTCGTTCACAAAGTCTTGGAAAACGGCTGGGGCATTACAGAGCCCAAAGGGCATCACTAGATATTCATAGTGCCCATCCCTGGTGTTAAAAGCCGTCTTCCATTCATCCCCCTCACGGATGCGAATCAGGTTGTAAGCACCCCGCAGATCTAACTTTGTAAATACCTTTGCTCCCCGTAGCCTATCAAAGAGCTCAGATATCAGGGGTAATGGGTACTTGTTCTTAACGGTAATGGCGTTAAGACCCCTGTAGTCGATGCATGGACGTAAGTCTCCAGTCTTCTTCTGTACGAAGAAGAACCCAGCCCCTGCCGGTGACACGGACTTCCTAATGAATCCTCTTGCCAGATTCTCCTGAATATACTGGGACATTGCCTCCGTCTCCGGGAGAGATAACGGGTAGACTCGACCCCGGGGAGGCTCAGCACCAGGCAAGAGGTCGATAGGACAGTCATAGGGGCGGTGAGGCGGAAGGGTCTCCGCAGCTCTTTTGGAGAACACGTCTGCATGGGACCAATAGTGCTTGGGGAGAGAGGAAAGATCTGCGGGTACCTGTGTAGTAGCAACCTGAACGCACTCCCTCTGACATCTACCCTCACAGGATTTACTCCATCCCAAAATTCTCCCAGAGGACCACTCAATATGAGGAGAATGGTAGCGAAGCCATGGCATCCCCAACAGGACCTCATCAATTCCCTCAGGAATGACTAATAGGGAGATTATCTCCTGATGTGATGGAGACACAGATAGGGTGAAAGGAATGGTTTGGTGGGTAATCTGTGAAGGTAGTGTTGACCCATTTACCACTCGAACGGTCACTGGCTGGGCGAGCATCACCAAGGGTATTGCGTGACGCTGGGCAAAGGCGGAGGACATAAAGTTACCCTCTGCCCCAGAGTCCAAGCATAGCTCGACCGTGAGAGTGGATGGGCCTATGGTAATTGTCCCCTTGAAGGACAACTTTGAGGCAAACGTCGCCGTGTCTAGTGTACCTCCTCCAACTGCCACTAGACGCTGACGTTTCCCCGACCGCTGAGGACTCTTGGAGGCAAGACGTCCTGACTGCTGGCAAACATGACGAACCTTATGTGCACGAGCGGACTGAGACTTGGATCCCGCTCGTGTCACCTCCAAGGTCTCATGTGACTCAGATGCCTGGACTGGAGATTTCAAAGGTTTGGCGAAGGTAGGAGCCAGCCGAAACCTCTGCCTACACTGGGCTCGTTCCAACCTCCGCTCGTTAAAACGGAGGTCTATACGAGTAGAAATAGATATTAACTCCTCCAGTGTGGCAGGAATCTCCCTAGTGGCCAGAGCGTCCTTAACATGGTCAGCCAGGCCCCTCCAGAATATGGGGATAAGGGCTTTATCCGACCACTCCAGCTCGGAAGCTAAAGTACGGAATCGGACGGAAAAATGGCTGACCAAGGACTCACCCTGAGTTAATGCCAGTAGTTGGAGCGCTGTATCATGGGTGAGTTGAGGTCCTAGAAAGACCTTTTTCAGCGTGCCCAGAAACAACGGAGCACTCTGCACCACATGATCATCACGCTCCCACAGCGGCGTAGCCCACTCCAACGCCCTGCCCGACAACAGCGAGACAATAAATCCCACCTTAGCCCGCTCTGTAGGAAAACGTGCAGCCAGGAGCTCGAGATGGATAGAGCACTGGCTCACGAATCCACGACAATGTTTGCTCTCTCCAGCAAACTTGTCAGGTAGTGGGAGACGGGATAAAGTCGGAGCAGGGGTGGCAGTGGACAAACTGGCTGCGGCTACACTTGCAGCCTGCACAGCTACAGCAGTGACATCCACAGCTGAGGTTGTACGCTCAAGAGCCGCCAACCTTCCCTACAGCTGCTGCTGGATGTACCGCTGTAAACGCTGGTCGTCCGCCATTTTACTAGCCAGACCCTGGCGCTAGTATTCTGTTAGGACTGGCGGAACGCACCAAGACAGATGATAAAGGTGCGTTCGCAGTCCGGGGTCCACCGTGCAGGTGGAGACCTGCTGCTAGTAATTGGCAGACAATATGGCGGTACACTAAAGTATACACGCGTGGGTTAAACCTCACCCAGCGTGAAGAAAGCGATCCTGTTAACTCACAGGACCGCAGTACCGCACTAGAGCGCGAGCAAGTGGTCAGCGGACTTAACCCCAGAAGGGATTGAAGCCCGATTAGACCCTTGCTGGCGTAACACCGCAACTGGGTGTGTAGAGAACCTTAGGACAAATATGTGCACAAGAGTGCGAGCGATGCCGCACTAACGGACGCCACTAACCACCCAGACTCGGGTATGGAAAGCGCAAGGCAAGCGCACGGCGCCGTACTGGCAGGCACAGCTATAGGACGCTGAGATGTGTGTATCGTTTAGATGGCAAGTCGGGCGCTAGATAGCTACCATCATCCGCGAACAGTCAACAACACTAGGGAGGGATATTTAGGAGCTTTCATCCTTCGACATACATCCATCTACACACACACATAATAACAAGACAATACTAGCGCATGGCCGTGCGGTCATGCGCAGTTTATATAGGAGCAGCACAGGAAGTGGCCACAGCACTTTTGCCCTTCTAGGACCTGCCAAGAGGACCAATGGAATGTGCTGCAGAGCCTGAGCACATGACCCTCGATCTCCAACGGGAGACCTTACGCTGGGCATGCTCAGTACATGCAGACAAGGACTTAGTCCCAGAGAAGTCCGCTCGCTGCTGACCAGTACTGACTTTAATGGCAGAGACTGGAGAAGCAGCACTAACTCTCTGAACAGAGTGAGAACGAGCAAGACGCTGGGACCGACGTCCTTGCTGAGCAGGCTCCACTGCGGCTGGACAAGAATGGGAGACCGCAGCGGAAGTGGCTCGAGATTCCCCCAGTGCAGAAGCGGGAACTCGACCCCTAACACTGAGGACCATGGTCACTGACAATTTTGTCAGGCATGCCATGTAGATGGAATGCATGTTTGACGAACAACGCCACTAAAGTCCGTGCAGAAGGTAACCGTGAAGGCAGAACCAAGTGCACCATCTTAGAAAAATGGTCAGTGACTACCCAGATAACTGTACAACTACGAGACTTGGGTAAGCCTACAACGAAGTCCATCCCGACCATCTCCCAGGGCCTGTCTGCCACCAGCAGGGGGTAAAGTTGCCCAACAGGCCATTGCCGTGACGCACGCCTGAATATAGTCCCCGATGTCACGGGCCATATGCAGCCACCAGTACATCCTCGCCAAGAGCTCAGATGTCCTCTTGGTCCCAAAATATCAACCCACCCTGGAAGAGTGAGCCCAAGAGAGAAGCTCTGCTTGCAAATTAGATGGAACAAAAGTCTTGCCTGGGGGCTCAGGCTCTAGTGAAACCGGAGTCACAGTTCTCATTCTCTGAAGGGACAATAAGCCGAGGCTCCTCCTCCTCCTCGGATGACACTACAGAGCGAGAGAGAGCGTCGCCACGAACATTCTTCTCCCAGGAAAGAAAATGGAAGGTGAAATGGAACCGGGAGAAGAACAGGGACCATCTAGCCTGACGAGAATTTAGCAGCTGGGCTGTCTGTAAATACACCAAACTCTTGTGGTCTGAACACCTGGAAGGGTAAGCGAGCTCCCTCCAGAAGATGTCTCTACTCTGAGAAAGCCAACTTCATAGCTAGCAACTCCCTGTCCCTGATGGAATAATTCCTCTCCGATGGTGAAAAGGTCTTAGAGAAGAAGAAGCAAGGATGCTTCCGATCTTGAGCATGCTTTTGGAAGAGGACTGCTCCAGCACCTACGAATGAGGCATCCACCTCCATAATAAATGGCTTATCTACATCAGGGCGATGTAGAATGGGAGCGCAAGCGAAGTGTGACTTAATCGGGAGAAAGGCCTTGGAGACCTCCTCCGACCACAACTTGGGATTTGCCCCCTTCTTGGTGAGGGCAACCAAGGGAGCTACCAAAGTTGAGAAGTGGGGAATGAACTGGCGATAGTAATTAATGAACCCCATAAATCGCTGCAAAGCTTTGAGAGAATGGGGTTCTTGCCAGTCCATCACATCCTGTAGCTTGGCAGGATCCATAGCCAATCCCTTGGCAGAGATGATATAGCCAAGGAAATGGAAGGACTCCTGCTCAAACACACACTTCCAACTTGGCATAGAGGGAGTTAGCCCGTAGGAAGTTGAAGACCTTGCAAACATCTCTCTGGTGGGAGTATATATCTGGAGAGTAGATGAGAATATCATCCAGATAAACTACGACCGAGGTGGAAAGTATATCCCGGAAGATGTTGTTTACAAAGTCTTGGAAAAGGCTGGGGCATTACAGAGCCCGAAGAGCATCACCAGATATTCATAGTACCCATCCCTGGTGTTGAAAGCCGTCTTCCATTCGTACCCCTCATGGATGCGAATCAGATTGTAAGCACCCCGCAGATCTAATTAAGTAAATACCCTTGCTCCTCGTAGCCTATCAAAAAGCTCAGATATCAGGGCTAGTGGGTACTTATTCTTAATGGTAATGGTGTTAAGACCCCTGTAGTCTATGCATGGACGCAGTTCTCCACTCTTCTTCTGTACGAAAAAGAACCCAGCCTGTTATGAATAGGTAATTCAGAACCACAATGGACCTTGAAGTTCAGAGCACACAAAGTGACCTGACAATAACCAAAAAACATAGGACGAGCTCTGAGACGTGGGAACTCTGCTGACCGCAATCCCTAATCCTATCAAACCACACTAGAGGTAGCCGTGGATTGCGCCTGACGCTCCCTATGCAACTCGGCACAGCCTGAGAAACTAGCTAGGCCTGAAGATAGAAAAATAAGCCTACCTTGCCTCAGAGAAATTCCCCAAAGGAAAAGGCAGCCCCCCACATATAATGACTGTGAGATAAGATGAAAATACAAACACAGAGATGAAACAGATTTAGCAAAGTGAGGCCCGACTTACTGAATAGACCGAGGATAGGAAAGATAGCTTTGCGGTCAACACAAAAACCTACAAACAACCACGCAGAGGGGCAAAAAGACCCTCCGCACCGACTAACGGTACGGAGGTGCTCCCTCTGCGTCTCAGAGCTTCCAGCAAGCAAGAAAAACCAAAATAGCAAGCTGGACAGAAAATATAGCAAACAAACGTAACACAAGCAGAACTTAGCTTAAGCTGAGCAGACAGGCCACAGGAACGATCCAGGAGGAAGCAAGACCAAAACTAGAACATTGACTGGAGGCCAGGATCAAAGCACTAGGTGGAGTTAAATAGAGCAGCACCTAACGACTTAACCTCATCACCTGAGGAAGGAAACTCAGAAGCCGCAGTACCACTCACATCCACCAACGGAAGCCCATAGACAGAATCAGCCGAAGTACCACTTGTGACCACAGGCGGGAGCTCGACCACAGAATTCACAACAGTACCCCACCTTGAGGAGGGGTCACCGAACCCTCACCAGAGCCCCCAGGCCGACCAGGATGAGCTATATGAAAGGCAAGATCGGCAGCATGGACATCAGAGGCAAAGACCCAGGAATTATCTTCCTGACCATAACCCTTCCACTTAACCAGATACTGGAGTTTCCGTCTCGAAACATGAGAATCCAAAATCTTCTCCACTATATACTCCAACTCCCCCTCCACCAAAACCGGGGCAGGAGGATCAACAGATGGAACCATAGGTGCCACGTATCTCCGCAACAATGACCTATGGAATACATTATGGATGGAAAAAGAATCTGGAAGGGTCAAACGAAAAGACACAGGATTAAGAACCTCAGAAATCTTATACGGACCAATGAAACGAGGCTCACACTTAGGAGAGGAAACCTTCATAGGAATATAACAAGATGACAACCAAACCAAATCCCCACACAGCGTCTGCGATTAGCAAAACGTTGAGCCTTCTCCTGGGACAAGGTCAAATTGTCCACTACATGAGTCCAAATCCGCTGCAACCTGTCCACCACAGTATCCACACCAGGACAGTCCGAAGACTCAACCTGCCCTGAAGAGAAACGAGGATGGAACCCAGAATTGCAGAAAAACGCGAAACCAAGGTAGCCGATCTGGCCCGATTATTAAGGGCGAACTCAGCCAACGGCAAAAAGGACACCCAATCATCCTGATCAGCAGAAACAAAACATCTCAGATATGTTTCCAAGGTCTGATTGGTTCGTTCAGTTTGGCCATTTGTCTGAGGATGGAAAGCCGAGGAAAAAGACAAATCAATGCCCATCCTAGCACAAAAGGCTCGCCAAAACCTCGAAACAAACTGGGAACCTCTGTCAGAAACGATGTTCTCTGGAATGCCATGTAAACGAACCACATGCTGGAAGAACAATGGCACCAAATCAGAGGAGGAAGGTAATTTAGACAAGGGTACCAAATGGATCATCTTAGAGAAGCGATCACAAACTACCCAAATGACCGACATTTTTTGAGAGATGGGGAGATCCGAAATAAAATCCATAGAGATATGTGTCCAAGGCCTCTTCGGGACCGGCAAGGGCAAAAGCAACCCACTGGCACGAGAACAGCAGGGCTTAGCCCGAGCACAAATTCCACAGGACTGCACAAAAGAACGCACATCCCGTGACAGAGACAGCCACCAAAAGGATCTAGCCACTAAATCTCTGGTACCAAAGATTCCAGGATGACCAGCCAACACCGAACAATGAACCTCAGAGATAACTTTATTCGTCCACCTATCAGGGACAAACAGTTTCTCCGCTGGGCAACGATCAGGTTTATTAGCCTGAAATTTTTGCAGCACCCGCCGCAAATCAGGGGAGATGGCAGACACAATTACTCCCTCTTTGAGAATACCCGCCGGCTCAGGCAAACCCGGAGAGTCGGGCACAAAACTCCTAGACAGGGCATCCGCCTTCACATTTTTAGAGCCCGGAAGGTATGAAACCACAAAGTCAAAACGGGAGAAAAACAGCGACCAACGAGCCTGTCTAGGATTCAACCGTTTGGCAGACTCGAGATAAGTCAAGTTCTTGTGATCAGTCAAGACCACCACGCGATGCTTAGCTCCTTCAAGCCAATGACGCCACTCCTCGAATGCCCACTTAATGGCCAGCAACTCTCGATTGCCAACATCATAATTTCGCTCAGCAGGCGAAAGCTTCCTGGAAAAGAAGGCGCATGGCTTCATCACCGAGCAATCAGAACCTCTTTGCGACAAAGCAGCCCCCGCTCCAATTTCAGAAGCATCAACCTCGACCTGGAATGGAAGCGAAACATCTGGTTGACACAACACAGGGGCAGAAGAAAAACGACGCTTTAACTCTTGAAAAGCTTCCACAGCAGCAGAAGACCAATTGACCACATCAGCACCCTTCTTGGTCAAATCGGTCAATGGTTTAGCAATACTAGAGAAATTACAGATGAAGCTACGATAAAAATTAGCAAAGCCAAGGAACTTTTGCAGACTCTTCAGAGATGTCGGCTGAGTCCAATCATAAATGGCCTGGACCTTAACAGGGTCCATCTCGATAGTAGAAGGGGAAAAAATGAACCCCAAAAATGAAACCTTCTGAACACCAAAGAGACACTTTGATCCCTTCACAAACAAAGAATTAGCACACAGGACCTGGAACACCATTCTGACCTGCTTCACATGAGACTCCCAATCATCCGAGAAGACCAAAATATCATCCAAGTATACAATTACGAATTTATCCAGGTACTCTCGGAAGATGTCATGCATAAAGGACTGAAATACTGATGGAGCATTGGCAAGTCCGAATGGCATAACTAGGTACTCAAAATGCAGTTTTCCATTCATCTCCCCGTTTAATACGCACAAGATTATATGCACCACGAAGATCTATCTTGGTGAACCAACTAGCCCCCTTAATCCGAGCAAACAAATCAGATAGCAGCGGCAAGGGGTACTGAAATTTGACCGTGATTTTATTTAAAAGGCGGTAATCAATACAAGGTCTCAGCGAACCATCCTTCTTGGCCACAAAAAAGAACCCTGCTCCTAATGGCGATGACGACGGGCGAATATGACCCTTCTCCAAAGATTCTTTTACGTAACTCTGCATAGCGGCGTGCTCAGGTACAGATAAATTAAACAGTCGACCCTTAGGAAACTTACTACCAGGAATCAACTCGATAGCACAATCACAATCCCTATGCGGAGGTAGGGCATTGGACTTGGGCTCATCGAATACATCCCGGTAATCAGACAAGAACTCTGGGACCTCAGAAGGGGTGGATGATGAGATAGACAGGAATGGAACATCACCATGTACCCCCTGACAACCCCAGCTGGACACAGACATTGATTTCCAATCTAATACTGGGTTATGGACTTGTAGCCATGGCAACCCCAACACGACCACATCATGCAGATTATGCAACACCAGAAAGCGAATATCCTCCTGGTGCGCAGGAGCCATGCACATGGTCATCTGGGTCCAATACTGCGGCTTATTCTTGGCCAAAGGCGTAGCATCAATTCCTCTCAATGGAATAAGACACTGCAAGAGCTCCAAGACAAACCCACAGCGCCTAGCAAACTCCAAGTCCATCAAATTCAGGGCAGCGCCTCGTTGTGGACATCACGCTGATTAACCCGCTGCTAACACATTTTCAGTTAATGTGCGTCTTTTTTTTCTCAACATACTTTTTGTGACCCTGTTGACTATGTGCAGCAAAACTTTTGATACCATGATTAAGGCGTTAAGCTGAAACTCGTTGGTCTGTTTCTCCTATGTCTATGGATCTCTTTTGGTGACCCGCTACTACAGTTTTTAATGTGATTAATAAACTATATTTTTTATATTTTTGGCAACCACTGGAGCTCTGTTCATAGTGTAGCTGTACTTATCTCTTGTATGTGGTATTATTGGTGTATTGATCTTGGTAAAGTGGGTTATGTTCAGTAACAGGATAGTAGCCATACACAGACACTATGTGGTGATAATATATAGTCATTAAGTGGTGTTTTTTATCCCCTTTATGTGGTTTATTTTTATTGTTGGCATATTAGTTTTGGTATAGAAGACTTTTTCAGTAAAAATATGGTGATATTTAAACATAAGGATGAATGACCTCGGGGAGATCGAAACATCCAACACCGCGGAGACACCATCATGTGGTGGTAATATGTGGTCTGGAAATGGTGTTGTGGTATTTGTCCCTTGTATGTGCTATTTGGTCACCAAGTGGTAATATGTGGTCTTGACATGGTGCGGTGGTATTTGTTCCTTGTATGTGATATTATTCGATCACTGTGGTTGTAATTTGTGGTCTGGTCATGGTACGGTGCTATTTGTTCCTTGTATGTGATATTATTCGATCACTGTGGTTGTAATTTGTGGTCTGGTCATGGTGCGGTGGTATTTGTTCCTTGTATGTGATATTATTTGATCACTGTGGTTGTAATTTGTGGTCTGGTCATGGTGCGGTGGTATTTGTTCCTTGTATGTGATATTATTGGTCAAGATATACCTAAATTGTATTGCAGATTTTAACAAATATTGAATAGGTTACAGTAGAGTAGGGCCCGGCCATGTTTCTGGAATAATCTGGTTCGGGTATATCATGACACCCGTCACATGACCCCCGTCACATGACCCCCGTCACATGACCCCCGTCACATGACCCCCGTCACATGACCGGGGGGGCCCACAGTGTGTGAACAGCCCGGGGCCCTGGCTACCCTTAATCCACCCCTGGCCACAGATGGTAGATTTGTCAAGCACAGGTGGACACAGGTAAAAGACAGGCTGTTATTATCTCAAAGAGGCTTCATGGTAGCGATGAAGTAACAGAGCACTGGACATAATTTACCTAAAAGAACACCTGCCATAAAACTATATAATATCTCTATCTGGTAGGTCAGCATGCACTTGACACTGTGCCTAAGGCTGGTTTCACACTTGCATTTTTGTCTGCTGCGGTTTTTTTCCCTATATTTAACCCCTTCATGACCCAGCCTATTTTGACCTTAAAGACCTTGCCGTTTTTTGCAATTCTGACCAGTGTCCCTTTATGAGGTAATAACTCAGGAACGCTTCAACGGATCCTAGCGGTTCTGAGATTGTTTTTTCGTGACATATTGGGCTTCATGTTAGTGGTAAATTTAGGTCAATAAATTATGCGTTTATTTGTGATAAAAACGGAAATTTGGCGAAAATTTTGAAAATTTCGCAATTTTCACATTTTGAATTTTTATTCTGTTAAACCAGAGAGATATGTGACACAAAATAGTTAATAAATAACATTTCCCACATGTTTACTTTACATCAGCACAATTTTGGAAACAAAATTTTTTTTGTTAGGAAGTTATAAGGGTTAAAATTTGACCAGCGATTTCTCATTTTTACAACGAAATTTACAAAACCATTTTTTTTAGGGACCACCTCACATTTGAAGTCAGTTTGAGGGGTCTATATGGCTGAAAATACCCAAAAGTGACACCATTCTAAAAACTGCACCCCTCAAGGTACTCAAAACCACATTCAAGAAGTTTATTAACTCTTCAGGTGCTTCACAGCAGCAGAAGCAACATGGAAGGAAAAAATTAACATTTAACTTTTTAGTCACAAAAATTATCTTTTAGCAACAATTTTTTTATTTTCCCAATGGTAAAAGGAGAAACTGAACCACGAAAGTTGTTGTCCAATTTGTCCTGAGTACGCTGATACCTCATATGTGGGGGTAAACCACTGTTTGGGCACACGGCAGGGCTTGGAAGGGAAGGAGCGCCATTTGACTTTTTGAATCAAAAATTGGCTCCACTCTTTAGCGGACACCATGTCACGTTTGGAGAGCCCCCGTGTGCCTAAAAATTGAAGCTCCCCCACAAGTGACCCCATTTTGGAAACAAGACGCCCCAAGGAACTTATCTAGATGCATAGTGAGCACTTTGAATCCCCAGGTGCTTCACAAATTGATCCGTAAAAATGAAAAAGTACTTTTTTTTCACAAAAAAATTCTTTTAGCCTCAATTTTTTCATTTTCACATGGGCAACAGGATAAAATGGATCCTAAAATGTGTTGGGCAATTTCTCCTGAGTACACCAATACCTCACATGTGGGGGTAAACCACTGCTTGGGCACATGGTAAGGCTCGGAAGGGAAGGAGCGCCATTTGACTTTTTGAATGAAAAATTATTTCCATCGTTAGCGGACACCATGTCGCGTTTGGATAGCTCCTGTGTGCCTAAACATTGGCGCTCCCCCACAAGTGACCCCATTTTGGAAACTAGACCCCCCAAGGAACTTATTTAGATGCCTAGTGAGCACTTTAAACCCTCAGGTGCTTCACAAATTGATCTGTAAAAATGAAAAAGTACTTTTTTTTCACAAAAAAATTATTTTCGCCTCAATTTTTTCATTTTCACATGGGCAGTAGGATAAAATGGATCATGAAATTTGTTGGGCAATTTCTCCCGAGTACGCCGATACCTCATATGTGGGGGTAAACCACTGTTTGGGCGCACGGCAGGGCTCGGAAGGGATGGCACGCCATTTGGCTTTTTAAATGGAAAATTAGCTCCAATCATTAGCGGACACCATGTCACGTTTGGAGAGCCCCTGTGTGCCTAAACATTGGAGATCCCCCAGAAATGACCCCATTTTGGAAACTAGACCCCCAAAGGAACTAATCTAGATGTGTGGTGAGGACTTTGAACCCCCAAGTGCTTCACAGAAGTTTATAACGCAGAGCCATGAAAATAAAAAAAAAAAATTATTTTCTCAAAAATGATCTTTTAGCCTGCAATTTTTTATTTTCCCAAGGGTAACAGGAGAAATTTGACCCCAAAAGTTGTTGTCCAGTTTCTCCTGAGTACGCTGATACCCCATATGTGGGGGTAAATCAGTGTTTGGGCACATGCCGGGGCTCGGAAGAGAAGTAGTGACGTTTTGAAATGCAGACTTTGATGGAATGCTCTGTGGGCGTCACGTTGCGTTTGCAGAGCCCCTGATGTGGCTTAACAGTAGAAACCCCCCACAAGTGACCCCATTTTGGAAACTAAACCCCCAAAGGAACTTATCTAGATGTGTGGTGAGCACTTTGAACCCCCAAGTGCTTCATAGAAGTTTATAATGCAGAGCCGTGAAAATAATAAATACGTTTTCTTTCCTCAAAAATAATTATTTAGCCCAGAATTTTTTATTTTCCCAAGGGTTACAGGAGAAATTGGACCCCAAAAGTTGTTGTCCAGTTTCTCCTGAGTACGCTGATACCCCATGTGTGGGGGTAAACCACTGTTTGGGCACACGTCGGGGCTCAGAAGGGAAGTAGTGACGTTTTGAAATGCAGACTTTGATGGAATGCTCTGTGGGCGTCACGTTGTGTTTGCAGAGCCCCTGATGTGGCTTAACAGTAGAAACCCCCCACAAGTGACCCCATTTTGGAAACTAGACCCTGAAAGGAACTTATCTAGATGTGTGGTGAGCACTTTGAACCCCCAAGTGCTTCATAGAAGTTTATAATGCAGAGCCGTGAAAATAATAAATACGTTTTCTTTCCTCAAAAATAATTATTTAGCCCAGAATTTTTTAATTTTCCCAAGGGTAACAGGAGAAATTTGACCCCAATATTTGTTGTCCAGTTTCTCCTGAGTACGGTGATACCCCATATGTGGGGGTAAACTACTGTTTGGGCACATGCCGGGGCTCGGAATTGAAGTAGTGACGTTTTGAAATGCAGACTTTGATGGAATGCTCTGCGGGCGTCACGTTGCGTTTGCAGAGCCCCTGATGTGCATAAACAGTAGAAACCTCCCACAAGTGACCCCATTTTGGAAACTAGACCCCGAAAGGAACTTATCTAGATGTGTGGTGAGCACTTTGAACCCCCAAGTGCTTCATAGAAGTTTATAATGCAGAGCCGTGAAAATAATAAATACGTTTTCTTTCCTCAAAAATAATTATTTAGCCCAGAATTTTTTATTTTCCCAAGGGTTACAGGAGAAATTGGACCCCAAAAGTTGTTGTCCAGTTTCTCCTGAGTACGCTGATACCCCATGTGTGGGGGTAAACCACTGTTTGGGCACACGTCGGGGCTCAGAAGGGAAGTAGTGACTTTTGAAATGCAGACTTTGATGGAATGGTCTGCGGGCGTCACATTGCGTTTGCAGAGCCCCTGGTGTGCCTAAACAGTAGAAACCCCCCACAAATGACTCCATTTTAGAAACTAGACCCCCAAAGGAACTTATCTAGATATGTGGTGAGCACTTTGAACCCCCAAGTGCTTCACAGACGTTTACAACGCAGAGCCGTGAAAATAAAAAATCATTTTTCTTTCCTCAAAAATTTTGTTTTAGCAAGCATTTTTTTAGATTCACAAGGGTAACAAGAGAAATTGGACCCCAGTAATTGTTGCGCAGTTTATCCTGAGTATGCTGGTACCCCATATGTGGGGGTAAACCACTGTTTGGGCACATGTCGGGGCTCGGAAGTGAGGGAGCACCATTTGACTTTTTGAATACGAGATTGGCTGGAATCAATGGTGGCGCCATGTTGCGTTTGGAGACCCCTGATGTGCCTAAACAGTGGTAACCCCTCAATTCTACCTCCAACACTAACCCCCCCACACCCCTAACCCTAATCCCAACTGTAGCCATAACCCTAATCACAACCCTAATCACAACCCTAATTCCAACCCTAACCCTAAGGCTATGTGCCCAAGTTGCGGATTCGTGTGAGATATTTCCGCACCATTTTTGAAAAATCCGCGGGTAAAAGGCACTGCGTTTTACCTGCGGATTTTCCGCGGATTTCCAGTGTTTTTTGTGCGGATTTCACCTGCGGATTCCTATTGAGGAACAGGTGTAAAACGCTGCGGAATCCGCACAAAGAATTGACATGCTGCGGAAAATACAACGCAGCATTTCCGCGCGGTATTTTCCGCACCATGGGCACAGCGGATTTGGTTTTTCATATGTTTACATGGTACTGTACACCTGATGGAACACTGCTGCGAATCCGCAGCGGCCAATCCGCAGCCAAATCCGCACCGTGTGCACATAGCCTAATTCTAAAGGTATGTGCACATGCTGCGGAAAAGCAGCAGTTTCCCATGAGCTTACAGTTCAATGTAAACCTACGGGAAACAAAAATCGCTGCACACATGCTGCGGAAAAACTGCACGGAAACGCAGCGGTTTACATTCCGCAGCATGTCACTTCTTTGTGCGGATTCCGCAGCGGTTTTACAACTGCTCCAATAGAAAATCGCAATTGTAAAACCGCAGTGAAATGTGCAGAAAAAACGCGGTAAATCCGCCATAAATCCGCAGCGGTTTAGCACTGCGGATTTATCAAATCCGCAGCGGAAAAATCCGCAGAGGACCAGAATACGTGTGCACATACCGAAACCCTAACCCTAGCCCTAACCCTAACCCTAGCCCTAACCCTACCCCTAACCCTAGCCCTACCCCTAGCCCTACCCCTACCCCTAACCCTACCCCTAACCCTAACCCTACCCCTACCCCTAACCCTAATCCTATTCTAACATTAGTGGAAAAAAAAAATTTCTTTATTATTTTATTGTCCCTACCTATGGGGGTGACAAAGGGGGGGGGGGGGTCATTTATTATTTTTTTTATTTTGATCACTGAGATATAATCTATCTCAGTGATCAAAATGCACTTTGGAACGAATCTGCCGGCCGGCAGATTCGGCGGGCGTACTGCACATGCGCCCGCCATTTTGGAAGATGGCGGCGCCCAGGGAGAAGATGGACGGGACCCCGGCAGGATCGGTAAGTATGATGGGGTGGGGGGGGACCACGGGGGAGGGGGATCGGAGCACGGGGGGGGAATCGGAGCGCGGCAGGCGTGGAACGGAGCACGGGGGGCTGGAACGGAGCACGGGGGGGCTGGAACGGAGCACGGGGGGGTGGAACGGAGCACGGAGGGGGGTGGATCGGAGTGCAGGGGGGGTGATTGGAGCACGGGGGGGTGATTGGAGCACAGGGGGAGCGGACAAGAGCACGGGGGGGAGCGGAGCACTGGACGGAGGGGAGCGGGAGCAGTGTACCGGCCAGATCGGGGGGCTGGGGGGGCGATCGGTGGGGTGGGGTGGGGGCACACTAGTATTTCCAGCCATGGCCGATGATATTGCAGCATCGGCCATGGCTGGATTGTAATATTTCACCCGTTATAATGGGTGAAATATTACAAATCGCTCTGATTGGCAGTTTCACTTTCAACAGCCAATCAGAGCGATCGTAGCCACGAGGGGGTGAAGCCACCCCCCCTGGGCTAAACTACCACTCCCCCTGTCCCTGCAGATCAGGTGAAATGGGAGTTAACCCTTTCACCGGATCTGCAGGGACGCGATCTTTCCATGACGCCACATAGGCGTCATGGGTCGGATTGGCACCGACTTTCATGACGCCTACGTGGCGTCATGGGTCGGGAAGGGGTTAACATTGAAAACGCATGCTTTTTTTGTGTATGCGTTTGGTCGCGTTTTGCAACGCATGCGTTTTTCTACTGCATGCATCTTTTTTCTAAAATGCTACTTGTAGTATTTTTAGAAGCGTTTTTTGGACCAAAAAAAAAACGCATGCGTTTTCATGCGTTTTTTTTGTGTCAAAAAATGCATTGGAGTCAATGGGGACGCATGCGTTTTTTGGTGCATGCGTTTTTTGCGTTAAAAAACACTGAAAACACACTAATATGCCACCACCCAACGTAAAGGTGATAAAGGGATCCTAACCCTACCCCTAACCCTAACCCTAACCCTACCCCTAAGGGATCCTAACCCTACCCCTAACCCTACCCCTACCCCTAACCCTAAGGGATCCTAACCCTACCCCTAACCCTAACCCTACCCATAACCCTAACCCTAAGGGATCCTAACCCTACCCCTAACCCTACCCCTAACCCTAACCCCTTTATGGTTAGGGGTAGGGTTAGGGTTAGGGGTAGGGTTAGGATCCCTTAGGGTTAGGGGTAGGGTTAGGGTTAGGGGTAGGGTTAGGGTTAGGGGTAGGGTTAGGATCCCTTAGGGTTAGGGTTAGGGTTAGGGGTAGGGTTAGGGTTAGGGTTAGGGGTAGGTTTAGGGTTAGGATCTCTTTAGGGTTAGGGTTATGATCCCTACCCCTAACCCTACCCCTACCCCTAACCCTAACTATTTCTGTTTATAGTGGGTTTTTTACTTTTTTTTAATGATTGGCAGCTGTCACACATTTCTCAGCATGCGTTTAAAAAACGCAAACGCATGAAAAAACGCATGTAAACGCGGTAAAACGCCGCGTTTTTTACACCACATGCAAAAACGCATGCGTCAAAAAAACGCAGCGTTTGCATGCGTTTACATGCGTTTTTTCACCATGCGTTTTTTTGCGTTTTTTACCGCAAAAACGCACCCAAAAAAACGCAAATGTGAAACCAGCCTTACAGCTCCATGCTACAAAGATTCTACTCCAAGGGTAGAATATCTCTGAAATATAGTATTCAATTGAACATGGCACTTTCTTTCTAGAATTCTGTAGGAAGAATCAAAGTTATTCAAAGATCATATATTCCTATTGCTATTCTGGATGAGCGAGCACTAAAATGCTTGGATGCTCATTAGTTAAACTGAGCAATTCCTAATGCTTGAATGCTCATTTCAAATAACGAGTATAATGGGAATCAATGCGAAATCCAAGCATTTTTGCAGCAGACCCTACAAAGAGGTCTGAGGGCAGTGAAAATGTTGAAATAGATGGAAAAAGTGCTGAATAGAAGGAGAACAGTATGGGGAAGACCCCTGGAAGCATTTCTGACTCCCAGATCGCTGCTGAGAATAATGGTGTCATACTTGTACTCCACTTTAAGGACTGACAATAAAACATTCGAAATCGACAAGAAATTGGAGTTTACAGAAACAAAAATGTTAAGAAACATTCTACTCTTCTTTTCTGCATAATGACATGTATATAAGGCAAAATTTAAAATGGATTTTTTAAAAATAATATAAGTTAACCAAAATTTAAATTTTTATTAAAACATTGCAAATCTCAGTATAATTTATACAGGAAGCAAGAACTGCCAAAAACTTGATGGAAGAGGGACTCAGTTACACCCTGTTTTAGACATAAAAGAGGGTCTCATACACATTCTATTTAAATTTTCATGTAGTGGTACTCCTAGACTCATAAAGTCTATGCACTAAGTGCAAAGCATGCTAAAAATTAGAAGGAGGGTCATCCATACACCCTTGAAGACATCAACTGTAGTGCTCATTCCAATATTTTAAACAAAGTGTACTTGTGGTACTCCTACACTCATACTAGCTCTGCACACAGTGTAAAGCCTGCCAAACATTACTAGCAGGGTCATTGATACACCTTTGAAGGCATCAACGGTAGTGCCTCATTCAAATATTAATAAATTGTATTTGTGGTACTCTTACACTCATAAAGGCTCTGCACACAGTGCAAAGCCAGAAAACAAATTATAAGGAGGGTCATTCTTGCACCCTTGAAGGCACCAAATGGAGTGCCTCTTAAAAAAAATTAAGGAAGTGTAGTTGTAGCACTTCTACACTCAAAAGCTTTGCACACAGGAAAAAATTATAACGAGGGTCATCCAATCATCTATAGATCTTTGGGCCTCATTAAAATATTTTGAAAGTTTGGTTGATGTACTCCTACACTCATTTGCCTAAAGTGCAAAGCCAGGAAAAAAATTAGAAGGTTAATACAGTCATACATAGATCCATGTAAGACTGTATGGATGACTAATTGAAGCCAGAAAAGTTTTTTTTTAACTGGAGTTTTATATACCACCGGCATGTAACACTAAGCATGTTAAACTCTATGGATGACTAATTGAATCCAGAAAAAAATTTTGAACTGTTTTTGGAGTTTTATATACCACTGTAATGTAACACTAAGCAAAGTACGTTAAACAGTATGGATGACAATATAGTCTATTTTTTCACCCCCCAAAAAATGTGCAGCAGCTATATATTTATAGAGGCTGTATTCTTCCACTCTCCGTACTACTGCAACTGTCCCTAGGCTAAATGCATAGTGCATAGTGTATATGATACAAACAGCAAAGCACAAGATTAGCCCTGTTAGTATGATGGTTCAGCATCAACACCAGTATCAACACTATAGGACTCATTAGTTAAACTGTACACACACAGACCTGGATAACTGCTCTCTCCCTCCAATCACAACTTTCCCTGAGCTGTGCAATGGCATGATGGCGCCTGTCCTTCTATAACGTCTGATGAGATAATGCGGCTCGCCAATCACAGTATTACCGCTACCAAGATGGCTACGGCATTACAGTGACTGGCAGGCAATGCCCATGTTTTTGGCTGTGAAACAGGCACCAAACATGCAGAGTGGGGATTTGAGCTTCAAATCTGAGCATTAGGTATTGCTCTTTGAGTGCCGAGCACATCTGAGCACTTAAAAACTCAGATCTAATTATGCTTATGCTAGCTTACAACTTAGAACTAGTTTAGAAATATCTCACATTATACACATTGTAAGGCCATGCTCACTATTTTCTACTAAATGATGTTGGTAAAGAAATGGAACAAAACAATGGAAGATATTTCCTAAGATTAATGCATCAGAATTATGAGTCAATTTGAGGCACAAAAATTAGAGTGCTTGCCTTGCCTTTATTATGTGTTTAACCACTTTTTACACCTTCCTCTACAAATCTCTTTAAGCGCTCACTCATACGACCATATAACATGGCTGAGTACTATCCAATCTTTTATTGGAAAGTACTTTTTGCTTAATGTTATACTATGGGGTAGTATAAGTTGACACTTAGATCAAACTTTGACAGAGTTTGATCATAGTGACATGAGCAAAATCGGACCAATTTTCTTGCATGACAGAATCGACGGCTGTGTGACCCCAACCTTGGAAAAGGCATTTATTCATTGGGAGGAGGCCTGGCTTGAAATGACACAATTCAAGCAAATGTGTAACTAAAAATTTTGTGCAAAATATTGGTGTAAACTAAGTCAGCCAATAGGTGGTAAAAAGTTAGACAGATTTTGTAAAGATGCACTAAATTAATTATTTAGCATGAGCATTGTGAATTTTCGTACTTTATAGTCTAAGTTTACTCTGGTAGAAATTAAATAAGAATTATAAATTGTCACCAATGTACTTAGAATTTTATGAATCCCATAGTTCTCCAGCTATTGTGAAACTATGCTCCCGCTTCTCTAAGACTGGCGTTTCAAATTCCAATCCTAATAAAAATCTCTCTGGGGTATAATACACTGAACTCATTAAGAGGCGCATGCCACTTAATTAATTCAGTGCATCTTTTCAGTGATGCGCACCTACTGTATGTTGCAGCTCACAAGAAATGTTACCCCATTCTGCAGTAATATACACCTGCACTTTTACTGAATTTGCCTGGCGAGTGTATCCACGCTGCCCCATTGAACTCCAACTGCTTCCCAGCTCTGCCATTTTGGCGGAACTGCTTCAAATTACCACAAAAACACCTAATGCCACATTCACACGTTCTGCGGTTATCCCTGCAGATTTATCGCGGTTTGTCCTGCGGGTTCCGCTGCGGGATTTACCCCTACTATTGATGCTGCATATGCAGCAATATGCAGCATCAATAGTAATGTTAAAAATAATAAAATCATGGTATACTCACCCTCTGACGTCCCGATCTCCTCGGCGCTTCAGGCGGCGGTCCGGTTCCAAAGATGCTGTGCGACCAGGACCTTCGGTGACGTCACGGTCATGACCGAAGGTCCTGGTCGCATAGCAAACCTGAGACCGGACGGCCGCGTGCAGCGCTGAGACTTCAGAGGTGAGTATATCATGATTTTTTATTTTAAATTCTTTTTTTTTAATACAAATATGGTTCCCGGGGCCTGGAGGAGAGTCTCCTCTCCTCCACCCCGGGTATAACCCGCACATTATCCGCATTACTTCCCGCATGGTGGGCACAGCCCCATGCGGGAAGTAAGCGGATCAATGCATTTCTATGTGTGTAGAATCGCTGCGATTCTGCACAAAGAAGTGACATGGTCCTTCTTTTTTTCCGCAGCAATTCTGCGCGTTTTTTGGGGGGTTTTTCCGCATCATGTGCACTGCGGTTTCTGTTTTCCATAGGGTAACATTGTACTGTACCCTGCATGGAAAACAGCTGCGGACCCGCAGCAGCAAAATCGCCGCGGTTCCGCAGTAAAAACCGCATAGTGTGAACATGGCCTTAAGTGGCAAAATGTGACCTTTCAAAGCATTTTATGCCAGTATTCTGGCACAAAAGATTTGAATTGCCCCCTATGACTCCAGCAGTCATGTAGCAGATCTAGAGATATTGACACCCTACCAAGGTCAGATTGGCTTCCCAGAGAATCTTCAACTGATCACAGAATTTGGCACCACAATGAATCCTAATCATCCTCCAAAAGACAACCCCATTTGGTGTGTTTGAGCCAGTTATTTGGGTTTACTACTTACGGACTGATTCAATAGCAATAACCTTTTAGACACTATTGATTTCATGCCTGTATTTGCAAAGAGAACAGCAAAGTTCATGGTGCAGTATAGTTGAACACACGTATTCTCTATTTATGGAGTGTGAGCTCCTGAATAATTTTCTTTGTAGGGTGTTAGTTGTTGGTGCTCAAAGGGGCCCTTATGATTATACACATGTACATGGTACTTTAATATATTAAGGAAAAAAGTTCTTCACAATGGTGTAACTAGAGTCTAATGGGCTCTCATTTGCATGTTGTCAGATATATGTGTTTGTTCCCCCTCCCTCCCAATATATGACTCTCATAGAACATACAGGAATGAATATTAATTATAGTTAACAAATAATAAATATCACCATATTGCATGTAGAAAAGCCGTGGAGTCACCATCACGTGTTTCTCAACGCAAGCAATAAATAGCCAGGTCTTTCACCGGGAAGGAACAACCACGGGAAGGGCAGCATCCAAAAAGGAAAACCCCCTATGCCAAAACATGGTATCCATCCACAGACAGCTGTTCGGGGTATTTGCCCCTCATCAGTGTGGAGTAGGAAATTGGCTATTAGGAGCAGTGCCTAGTAAAAGGACTATAAACATAAGGATGAATGACCACGGGGAGATCAAAACATCCAACACTGCGGAGACACCATCACGTGTTTCTCAACGCAGTGATCCAGAACACTGCCCCCATCCCTTATGGGAAATATGCAATGTTCTTGATCACTGCATTGAGAAACACGTGATGGTGTCTCCGCGGTGTTGGATGTTTCGATCTCCACGTGGTCATTCATCCTTATGTTTAAATATCACCATATTGTTACTGAAAAAGTCTTCTATACCAAAACTAATATGCCAACAAAACCACATAAAGGGGATAAAAACCACCACTCAATGACTATATATTATCACCACATAGTGTCGGAGTATGGCTACTATCCTGTTACTGAACATAACTCACTTTACCAAGATCAATACACCAATAATACCACATACAAGAGATAAGTACAGCTACACTATGAACAGAGCTCCAGTGGTTGCCAAAAATATAGTTTATTAATCACATTAAAAACTGTAGTAGCGGGTCACCAAAAGAGATCCATAGACATAGGAGAAACAGACCAACGAGTTTCAGCTTAACGCCTTAATCATGGTATCAAAAGTTTTGCTGCACATAGTCAACAGGGTCACAAAAAGTATGTTGAGAAAAAAAGACGCACATTAACTGAAAATGATATGAGAAGACTCAAATGTGAAGCAACCAGGAACCCATTATCCTTCAGTGCTGTCATATTCTAGAATTTCAACGTCTCTGGAGTGCCCAGAAGTAAAAGGTGCTCAGTGATCACAAAAATAACCAAGGTAAGGAACAAGACACGTGAGTTAAAATGTCAAGATTGGGCCAAGAAGTAAGAATAATTTGTGGATACCTCCCCCTCTGCTGTGCATGACATGGTCATTTCCCAAAGAAGCACTTGTCATTTTGAAAAAAGTTGAATAAAAAACACGTTTGTATAAATCCCTGCGAATTTACGTCTTCCATACACAGCAGTGTGGAAGTTATCCACAAGTTATTCCTATCTTCATTCTTGTCTTTTTTTCAACCCGTGGATCCACAGCAGCTGTACAATGTTTTAAAATACTTTTTAAGTCATAAATCAGGTTAGTACAATCTGATAAATAACTTTAATTGTATGTCAGCCCTATGTGCGCTACTTTCCACCTAGTGTTTTATCTAAGAATGGGCCAAGAAATATCTGAAGACAGATTTTTCAAAGATTTAATGGGCTAATGAGAGGAGTCTTGGCTGACCTGGATGGTCCTGTGGCTGGATCAGTAATGGACACAGTCCTCCACTTTAACAAAGAAACCAGCGCGGTGGAGGTGGGGTACAGCTAGGGCCTGGTAATATTAAAAATAAGCTACTTGGACCTTTTTGGGTTGAAGATAGACTCAAAATCAACTACCAAACCTACTGCCAAGTTTTAGAAGACACTTTCTTCAAGTAAAAGTAGAGGAAAAAGTCTGCATCTTACAAGAAAATCATCATTTTTATGCAGGACAATGCTCCATTGCATGCATTGAAGTACTCTACTGCTTGGCTCCCAGTAAAGGGCTTAAATATGAAAGAATACTGACATGGCCTTCCTCACCTGATCTAAACCCCATTGAGAACTTGTGGGTCTTTCTTAATTTGGAGATTTATGGTGATGAAAACAGTACACCTCTCTGAACAGTGTCTGGGAGGCTGAGGTTGGTGCTGCCCAAAAAGATATTAGAAAGAAGGGTGGATATATTGGTTGCTGATGTTTTTTTAAATGTCAGAAATGTGTTTTTGAAGTGAAGCAAACCATATGAAGGGCACTCAGGTCAAGATAAAATGGTAAGTGGATTTGATAAGTGCAAATAAAGCTATATAAAACTATTGAGGAAGGCTTGAATCTCCCATAACGTATAGTGTTTTCTTAGTGGGTTTGGAGTTGTGACTATAGCACAACTTTGTGAAAATATTTTCTACTATTGGTTTTATAATTGTAACTTACTACACTCAGAAAGCGTTCCCCTCTCCTTTTTCCACAAAGGAAAATACATTATTGGATTATAACTTTATTTTTGTACAGTTTGAGCTGTTTGTTTTTTATTCTCACCATTCTCACTTGAACAGAGGAAAAAAAATTGAGATGGGAACATTTACATTTTTAATTTAGTTGCACAATACTTCTGAACACATAGTTGCCAAAAAATTCTGCTCACATAGATATTCTTGTAAGACAAAACCCTACCCTGGCCTCCATCATGTAAAAATGTCCCTCAGCCTGGCCCCATTCTTTAAGAATGTTCCCATCCTGTAGTAATATTCTCCATTTTGGCTCCTTTCTTTAATAATGTTCTCCACACTGGCCCACATTCTGTAATAATGTCCCCCATCCTGGCGCCATAATTTAATATCCACCATCCCGTTTCCTTAATAATGTTTTCCATCTGGGCACGTTTCCTTAACAATCTCCTCCATCATGGCCCCCATATTTTAACAAGGTCTTCCTTCTGGTACCCTTCTCCAACGCAAAAAAATTTAAAAATATATTCTTATCTTTTGCTGCTCACACGACATACAGCATGTTCTTCCTCCTCCATAGCTGGTGCACGGGGGCAGGCAGCACCCGATCTGGGCACGCTGATGTCAACTGCCGGCTTCCAATTGGCTGGTGGCTTTTATAATTCAACTGAATGTGTATCTGAAGAAGCACATTCAGTTGAAATAGGCGCTAGCATCGGCAGGTCCCTTTTTTTGTGGGCCCGGTCACGTTTGAACCCTCAGCAGCCACCATCATTATTCCCCTGGTTCTCCAGATATAGCTATTAAATTAGACCAAAGTGCATAATGACTACATTGTAAAAATGATCATGTACTATTTTATATAGATGGAAAAAAACATTTCTGTATTTTACTTTCTTATTTTACTTTCTCTTGTTTGTGTGCTTTCTAATAATATTAATTATTCCTGAGGTTTTTTTTACCTAGAAGATGTAAAATCCCCATAAATCCATCAAAGATATTAAATCCACAAATTTATTCTAACCTAAATGTTTGAAAATAGCTTCAACCTTAGTAATAAATTATTCAGATCTCTGCAGTCAGGTTTTTAGTTCTTTTCCTCAGTGAGAGCATTTTGTTTATACAACATGATTGAGTCATGACCCTGTGGTCATTTGTGACTTTGTCTTTATATTTGATTTTTTTTTTATTTTTTTAGGGAAGTTTGTTTTCTGTTTTTGACAGCATTTAAGATGTTGTACTGCAGTGCCATCTGGCTTAGCCACAAGTACTGACATTTGAACAGTAATTACATCATCATATTTTTTATACCCTTTATATGGTTGATTTAAGTAATTTTATGCAAAATTTTATTTTTATTTCCAGGTACAATGCATGAAATGAAAATATTTGTTTCATATAATATTATAACTCAAACATGTCTGACCTTCACTAACCTAAAACTGTTAGGCTAAATTCCGCAATGAGTTTCTGGTGAGTTTTTGAGGCTGTGCAAGAAAACGTGGGTGTCTTACAAATGTAGAAAAGGGATGGCATTTGTATAAATCTCATGTCTACTGTGCTTTTTTATGCTACGTAAACTATTCTGCAGTGGGTTTATGAAAATCACAACTTGTCAAACTGTTTTACGGGTACATTGAGTTTTATATGTGGATTTTCCCTCTAGAATTGCACTAAATGTGCAAAATCCACAGGTGAAAAATAAAATGCATGTAGACCACACATGCCTGCATCAATACATTTTTCATACACACTGCAGTTAATACTTACTGTACATGAATTCCACTATTGCTATTCATGGAAAAAAATGTAAGGTACGAAGTTAACATTTTTTTGCTCAGAAATCCTAAAAGCCATCCAACCATGACTGGGAGTACGTCATATGGATTTTTCCTAGCTCTAATGACTCGGCTCTCCGTGTGCCCAGACAGGCCTCAAATTAAATGGGGAAGAGATAGGAACCAGGCATTTAGTGAAACTGTCACGCTTGTGGGTCCACTACGCCACAGACCTGGAAGAGCCTGGAGGGGTGTATCTAAGCAACCACCTGGTTCTTCTTTAGAGCCCCTGATGACATGGTTAGACTTAAGCCACAGGTTGTTGCCAGGTACCACTCCAGAAAGGACCCCCAGAACCACAGCATCTTGACCTAGGGAAATGGGACTCAGGAGAGGACTCTGAGGCCAAAAGCTGGACCGGATTCTAACACTAGTTCAGACAGAGTGGATTCAAGAACAGGTAATGACTGGACAGGTAACAGGTTCACGGACTCGTTTAGACTAGACAGGCTTTTACAGTGTAAGTCTTTGAAGTGTCAGAACGAGGCTCCCTATGCTTTCATCATAAAACATACTTTCGGCTCCAACATAGAGTAAGCTGGATAGTCACAATTGCCGTGACTTTACTTAGAAGCAAAGGAGGGATGGTGTTTGCGAAGCCGGAGGGAAACAAAAGCAGAAGGACAGGAGGAGGGATAAACTGCTGAAGCTTCTAGAACAGAGGGGGAAACTAGCAGAACACAAGTGAGTTAACTTCCACGATAGCATTATTCCTCATGTACTGTACACACATAATAAATTACTCTAAAAGTTTACTTGAAGTGTTGTTGATTTTCACAATCAAGTGTTAACGGGTCCTGCCAAGAACTGCAGCTCAGCTCCTACTCTCTTCAAACCTCAGTGCCACTTACGGGTCAATGACTGTTCATTGGTCCCCACAACAGCACAGAACACAGAAGGTCATAAGAGATACCTAAAGCTGGAGATGATCACTACTACCATTACATAATGGAGCAGAGATGAGGTACATCTGCACAACCAGGGTATATTCTAACCTAATGTTGATGCTGAGGTTTATTGCTTTGACTACAACTAAATTGGGGCACTTTGATACAGTTTAGTGTTAGTCGTGGCAATAAAGTGCAAAATAAATGCTTTGCGAATCTGCATCAAAATGGCTGTAGTATATAATCAGTATTGAAAGTTTAAACTCAGTCTTCACCTACGTAGCCTGATTGACAGCTCCTCAGTGTGCCTCCTCCCTGATGCTACTGAAATCTCACACTGCTCAGTGCAAGCTGCAGTTAGTTAGGCTCAATGAACAGAGGCTAAATACAGTTGGACTCATAAGCTTTTTCCTTTCATATCTTTTTTATTCTAAAATGCTCAAACTAATATCAGTATTTTACAACCATTCTGAAATGGATTTTCAAAGTAACTTCACAAACCTCACCAGTACAATGAGGATAGTTTAATAACGTATGTAGATTTCATTGTAATATCTCGTAACAGATCTATTTACAGTATGTGGACACAGTAAGCATCCAGGCTAATATTATTAATCCTTAAAAGGAGTATATCAACTATGTTATTTTTTACAAATTTTACATAGCTAGTGAAATATGTATTTTTTTTAACTAAGCTTTTTTATTTTAGGATTGCAGAATTTTGTATGATATATTCTGTACATAACTTTTTGACCAGCAGTCCTACATCAACTTCTTTGACAGTTTTGGAGATATGCTTTACAGCACCTATATGGAACATAGAAAGGAGTAGTCAGGATATGACTCAATGACTTTTATAGGATTGCTTCCTTGACTTGCTCTTTGCAGAGATAATTGTGCAGGGAGGGAGAAAAAGTGAGCCATGTCTAGAGATGAGCGAACCTTTCAAGGTTCGTTCGTTCGTTCGGATCGCAAACGTCCATTGAATGGCACAGGGCCTGGGACAGGGCTTCGACCAACATTTCTAGCTTAAAGATTGATCAGTAATAGGTGGATGAGTGAAAGGTGTAGGCCTGGTGCTCTGAGAGCCTTGCAAAATTCAGGCAACACACATGAAGGAGACTGAACTTGGAGTCCAAACATTTCCAAAAATTAGGGGCAAACATTAAAAGTGGCAACAATTGACCCACAATAAAACTTGCTAATGGCACAGCAGCAGTCGGCCATAGGCCATGCATGAGGTATCAAGGTAGGGAACAGCATTTATAGCTTTGAATTTAAATTAAGATGAGGTGTGTGAGGAACCTCATTGCAACATCTCAAACTGCATTTTTGCTTAGCCACACTCAGGTGGCATAAATATCAGCTTGGTAGAAAACTGTTAGAAAAAATTAAGGAATGTAAGGACTCATTCCTAGATTTGGCTCTGTTTGTTTATTTGTTGATTGACTTGTAAAAGTATTTTTATCCATTAAATTAATTATGTGAGGCTCTTGCTGGATTGGCAATCACTCCTGTATATTGTTTAACATTTACTGCACTGGTCTATGTGCTAGGAGGAGAGGTTGACCTGGAAGAAGGTGGGTTAGTAGCCCTTTTCCCCCTACAAAGTAAGTGTAGCTTTAATCCTTCAACTCCCCATCTCCTTGTGTGGACTCACTGTGCTCTTCAGCTGGCGCTCCTTTTTTTGTTTGTTTCTTTTTCAGGAGATAGTCCTGCCACTTGATGGAATATCTTGGGTGCCTTTAAGCCTTCTGCACAGCAAGTGAACCTTTCTCTTTCCAGTTCTTGATAATACAACAAATGGTTGATTTATTGTTAATCTTACAAGCAGCAATGTTCTTGCTTTTAAAGGAGTTTTCCCCATTAACGAAAGTTCATGTTAATCAATAGATCTTGGAATAATAATAATTTCCACATTTGGATGGGGATGTTGGATGTTGAATATATTCCTGTGCTGAGATAATCTTATAAATGTGCCCCTGCTGTGTTGTGTATAATGTCGGTGTCTCAGAGTACAGGAGCATGGTCTGATCATACCACAGCTCCTGGACAGGGGAGGAAGCAAAAGAGTATACAGACAGGACAGCACGGGATCACAGCTCATTCTTTTTGTGAGATAAAGCTTTTCTCTGCCTGTTTTTAATCAATATTTTACTTCAAAGAAAGAATCAGCTGTGATCCCTTCCTATAATATCTGTATACTCTTTTGCTTCCTGCTCAGGAGCTGTGGTATGATTAGACCATGTGTCACGGGGTTACCGCGACAGTGTGGAGCCAGAATACTACATTGTTTAATTGCTCCTACTCCGGTGGTGAGAAGAAGCCCTTCTCCTTCTTTTTAAATGTGTTTATTTGTTCAGGCAGGACAGGGGTTAATCGGCCATGTTGGAAAGAGCAAGCATTTGCTGCATGGCTAACGGTGGGAGAGGGTACATATGAGAAGGAGAGTTGAATCAGTGATTGTTGCTTGATTTGTATGTGTGGTTAGTCCTTATGCTTCTCTGTTTTGGTTTATTCCCCTACCTTCACACTGTAACAAGGTGGCACGGGGTGGTAGTCGTGGGCGAGTGTATTAAGCAAGTCAGTGAGCATCCCGGCACCTTGCACATGGAGAGTGTTGTGAATTCTGTTGTCAAGCTCCCTCCTGTGGTCATGAATGGTAGTTCGGCTAGTTCTGTCCATGGGGCTGCGGCTTCTGAGTTTCCTTCCACAAGTGACGAGGTTAATTCGTTAGCTGGCTGCTCTATTTAACTCCACTTAGATCTTTGCTCCATGCCACCTGTCAATGTTCCAGTATTGGTCTAGTTCACTCCTAGATCGTTCTTGTGACCTGTCTTCCCAGCAGAAGCTAAGTTCCTGCTTGTTTTTCTTTAGTTTGCTATTTTTCTGTCCAGCTTGCTATTTTGATTTTTGTCTTGCTTGCTGGAAGCTCTGGGACGCAGAGGGAGGGTCTTTTGTGCCCTCTGCGTGGTCTTTTTGTAGTTTTTTGTGCTGACCGCAAAGTTACCTTTCCTATCCTCAGTCTGTTCAGTAAGTTGGGCCTCACTTTGCTAAATTTATTTCATCTCTGTGTTTGTATTTTCATCTTTACTCACAGTCATTATATGTGGGGGGCTGCCTTTTCCTTTGGGGAATTTCTCTGAGGCAAGGTAGGCTTATTTTTCTATCTTCAGGGCTAGCTAGTTCCTTAGGCTGTGTCGAGTTGCATAGGGAGCGTTAGGAGCAATCCACGGCTATTTCTACTGTGTGTGATAGGATTAGGGATTGCGGTCAGCAGAGTTCCCACGTCTCAGAGCTCGTCCTATATTATTTGTAACTATCAGGTCATTCCGTGTGCTCTTAACCACCAGGTCCATTATTGTCCTTACCACCAGGTCATAACAGGAGAGATGGGTACTCACGGTGTCTGCTGGAATTCTGGTCCATGAATCACCATGTAGTCTCAGTTCTTTTCCAACATTTAAACTTTTAATATACTTGAGGTAAATTCAGTAAAATTCAGTAAAAATCCTGAGCTGTCCATATTCAAAGATGCTGTTCCATCACACAGCAGCAGCATAAGCTCCCAATCGGCTCCTGTGAGCTAAAAGTCTCTTGGAGGGCAACTCCTCAGTCCTAGTGCTCGTTCTTATTGCCCAACAGTCCTGGGGCAGTTATTTCCCCATCCAGGGGTCCTTTTTGTCCCAACCGGGGACACACGTATTCCCCAGACAGGGGTCCTTTCTGTCCCAGAAGGGGACACACGTCCTGCCTTGGGAACTTCCTGTCTCTTTGAGGCTACTGACCCAGCCTACCAAATTAACACTTACTATCCCTAATGGTAACATGTTCATTTCAACACAGTATATACAATACAAGGGGATGAAATAAAAGAGTATCACACAGTACACATAGCATTAATAAAACAGTGGAATGTAGGCAAACCATCAGGGCACCGTACGGGGCACTGATGCCCGGCATACAGGAGAGAGGGAGCACTAAGGGTCTCAGCCACCTCCTTACAACACCCTGGTGCATTCCTCTGTTATATGTGAATGAATATTTTGTATGCCTGGAGTTATCTGTTAACCCTGGTTTGTGTTGCCTTGTTTGTCGGGTTGGTGTACTACGGTGCACAGTAGTGCCCCCTCTTACCTGGGTGATGGAAGAGAACAGAGGGCTAACTCAGGAGATAAGGCTAGGGTGGAGTCCCAGGCATATTCAGCATCTGTAGTATCCTGGGGAGCAGGGTGAGCTAAGGTGCCCCCTAGTGTTAGGGACAGGGAAGGAGCCCCTGGTCTCAGGTCACCCGACAGCTGTGCCGTGACGTTTGCTCTGACCATAACCATTTTTTTCTGATCCATTATGGATCCAATCACTGCTCTGACAGGGCAACTGCGGCAGCGTAGTCTGGAGGTGGCGGATTTACGCATGTTGGTTTTGCATCACTCTGATACATCTGGTGTGGGACTGCCATCTCCCTAGCAAACTATAGTGGAGCCTAATGGTACGGTGCCTCACAGGTTCTCTGGGGGACGTGACAAGTTTGCTGTGTTCCAGGAGGCCTGTAAACTGTACTTTAGGTTCCGTCCAGTTTCCTCAGGTACAGAGGAGCAACAGGTGGGAATAATAATCGCACACCTCCAGGGGGACCCCCGAGCATGGACATTTTCTCTCCCATCTGACTCTCAGTCGCTTCAGACGGTGGAGGAATTTTTTCTGGTACTGGGCCTTATATATGATGACCCCGATCATGTCTCCTTAGCTGAGTCCACACTGCGTCAACTTCAGCAAGGAGACCAACTGGCGGAGGAGTATTGCTCTGAGTTCCGGAGGTGGGCCACGGACACCAAGTGGAATGACCCCACACTCTGTATTCAGTTATGTGAGGGGTTCACAAAAGGGTGAAGGATGCCTTAGCTCTTTATGAGATTCCTGACTCCCTTGATGCAGCCATGTCTCCGGTGATCCGAGTTGATCGCCGTTTTCACCAGAGACATAGTAAGTCACCTCTGTGTGCTGGAGGTCTGGGGTCAAAAGAGGTCAGCACTGAGCCTACTGTGGAACTTATGCAGGTGGGGGTGGCACCTCACGTAAACTACCTTTAGCCCAGTGTAAGGGGGTGTGTGTTTCAATGGTGGTAAAAGGGGCCACTTTTTAGGCACATGTCCCTACCGATCACATGGTAAATAACTGTGAGGAAAGCTAGGTGGCTCGGGTTGCGGGAGGATAGCAACCTGGGTGTCCTCATCACCTCCGTGGGTAGGACACACTTTTTCCTACCAGCTGTTGTCCACCTGGGTGGGTTTAAGGTGGACATGTCTGCATTTCTGAACAGTGGGGCGGGGTTTAATTTGATCAATGTTAGGTTCGTGCAGGTCCAAGGCCTCATCCCACATACTCTGTCCAGACCTATACCCATAATCACCATCGAGTCTGCCCCCTTGAGACAGGGGCATTTTCAAGTCATAAGAGATTTACAGCTTTAGGTGGGGGCCACGCACACTGATGTTTTAGACTGTTTTGTGCTAGACGGTCTGCCCTCGCCTGTGGTACTGGTACTTCCTTGGCTTGCTCTGCACAATCCTGTAGTAGATTGGCAGACTCAGGAAGTAGTAAAATGAAGTGGATATTGTCAAGGCCACTGCTTGGGTACCTGGTTTGCTCCAGTGAATACCCAGTCTGTGCCTAGTTACCTGTTGGATTTTGGGGATGTGTTCTCGGAACAGGGGTGCCAAGAATTCCCTCCCCATCATCCTTATGATTGCACTATTAATCTCGTTCATGGTGCCAAGCTTCCCAAGAGCAGACTCTATAATATCTCTGGTCCAGAGAGACAGGCCATAAAGGACTACATTGCAGATGGTCTGGCTATGGGTCATATCAGACCATCCTCATCCCCTATTGCTGCGAGGTTCTTTTTTGTAAAGAAAAAAAGATGGGGGTTACGCCCTTGCCTGGATTTCTGTGAACTCAATACGATTATTGTCCGTGATCCTTATCCACTTCCTCTCATTCAAGACTTCTTTAACCAAATTGTAGGGGCAAAATGGTTCTTTAAGATGGACCTCAGGGTGGCGCATAATCTCATCCGCAGTAAAGAGGGTGATGAGTCAGAAACAGCATTCAATATGCCCAAGTGACACTATGAGAATCTGGTGATGCCTTCTGGGTTGACGAATGCGCCTGCCATCCTTCAACACTTTATAAATTAAATCTTTAGTCATCTGGTAGGCAGATTTGTTGTTATCTATCTAGATGACATTTTCATTTCTTCACCTGACCTTGAGTCACGCCAGGTACATGTCAGGCAGGTCTTATGTATACTCAGTAAGACAATAAATTATATGTCAAACCCGAGAAGTGTATGTTCTCTGTTGAGGAGATCCCTTTCCTAGGATATGTGTTGTCTTCCAGTGGTTTTCACATGGATCTGGTGAAAGTCTAGGCGGTATTGGATTGGGATCGTCCTGAGGATTTGAAGGAGTTACAAAGGTTTTTAGGTTTTGCCAACTGCTACCGTAAATTCATAAAGAGCTTTTCGATAGTAGCCAAACCTCTTACAGATATGGCAAGGAAAGGGATGAACTTCTCCAAGTGGTCCAGTCCTGCCAGGAAGGCATTTGATACGTTGAAGAGGTGTTTTTCTTCTGCACCGCTCCTTATACAGCCTGATGTCTCTCAGCCATTTCTCATTGACGTTGATGCATATGAGGTGGGAGTGGGGGGCTGTATTGTTGCAGGGTGTGTCTCGTGGTAAATGGCAACCATGTGCTTATTTTTCTAAAAAACTGTCACCTGCTGAGAAAAATTATGTCATTGGTAACATGGAACTCGTGTGAATCAATATTTTGTATGCCTGGAGTTTTCTGTAAACCCTTGTTTGTGTTGCCTTGTTTGGCGGGTTGGTGTACTGCGGTACACAGAAGAAGCGCCCCCTCTTCCCTGGGTGGGGGAAGAGAATAGATGGAGGGCTAACTCTTGCGATAAGGCAAGGGCAGAGGCCCCAGCATCTTCACCATCAGAAGTATGCCAGGGAGCAGGGCAAGCTAGGGTGCCCCCTAGTGTTAGGGACAGGGAAGGAGCCACTGGTCCTCGGTCACCCTACAGCTGTGCAATGACACCATGTTCCAGCTTGGTAAGACACAGCCATTGCACACTAAACAGCAGGAACACATTGAGGGTAAGTTCACACAGGACTTATTAGCTGCGTATTTTTGCTGCGTTTTTTTATGCTAATTTGGGTGCGTTTTTGGTGCATTTTTTGGTGCGTATCTGGTGCGTTTTTTTTTCTCTTTTTCCAGGCTAATGTCCTTGGATTTTCAGCAGCAAAAACGCAGCAAATAATGATACCTGCGTTTTTTTTCAACACCCATTCAAGTCAATGGGTGAAAAAACGTAGCAAAAACGCTGAAAGAAGTGACATGCTCTATGTCAAAAAATGCAGCAAAGCACAAAATACTGATCAAGCAAAAAACCAATGTGTGTGCATGAGCTTTCTGAAATCTCATAGGCTTTGCTGGTACTGTAAAAAGCAGCTGAAAATTAGCATAAAAAATGCAGCAAAAATACGCAGCAAAAAAGTCCTGTGTGAACTTACCCTTATAAGATTGTTCGAAGATAATTACATTTTATTTAAACACATCCAATTGTGGAACTTATTATCAGTCAAAGATCTTTTGTTTAAAATTAACTTTTGTTTGTGGGAAAACCCCTTTATAACCCCTATTAAAGAAAAGCAGTGTTGGCTGCAAGTATTTCCTTGGAGATAACCATGATTAATAGAAGAAGACAATGATTTCTAGCACCAGCCCCCTTTTAAGGCCGGGGACACACACAACATATAAAAAAACGGTCCGTTTTTGAAGGACGAGAATCGCACAAATTTTTACAAAACAGTGATCCGAGTGCAGTGCGAGGATGCGATTTTCTCGCATCAAATGATCCGTTTGACATCCGTGTGACATCCGTATGGCATCCGTATGGCGAGAATTTCTCGCAGGCTTGCAAAATGGACATATAACGGTTTTTCCACCTGAAAAAATTTAAATCATCACCAAGAACATTATTTAATGGCCCAAAACACAGGTGCCACCCACCAATCTATGCAGTAGAGTCCCTGCTTGTGTTGATGCACTTCGGATTGATGAGCAACATGTCTGATCGACTGACTTTCAACACCACAGAGCGTGTGCTTTTCAACTGGGTACTTTCCCAACGTTTTGGCCAGCCATACCCAGTTATTGTAGATCCGAGGAGGCGGAGACGGATGTGGGTACATCCACTTATCAAACAACGTATCAATAAAGGCCATTTCAGCCGTCTGTATGCTGCTCTGAGGACTAATCCGGACAAGTTCTTCAACTATTGTCGGATGAGGATTCAAACCTTTGACATTTTGTTGGAGATTTTGCATCCAGGGATCACGAAGAAGGACACCAGGATGCGCAAATCTATTTCAGCTGAGGAGCGCCTTATCCTTACCTTTCGGTATGCCTTAATACTAATTGACCCAATATGTTACTCATTTTTTTGTCGATACCCCTTCTTCAAATTATATACTTAAATGGTTAAGTAACTTCAACATAATTTTTACTTATTTTCTTAATGTAATTTTTTTAAAAGATCAAAGCCATAGCTTTTTTTTTTTTTTAATTTAAAAAAAGTGTTTGATTGCCCCATATCACCCTGTATTGTGTTAATTTTATCTTTGATAAAAATATTATTTTGTCTTTTAGCTTCCTTGCTACTGGCCTATCATATGCGGCCCTGCATTTAGAGTTTTTATTGGGCAAATCTACAATTTCTGGGATTGTGCGGGATACATGCACGGAAATCTGGAGAAGACTCCATCAAGAGGTGATGCCTGAACCAAAAATTGCAGACTGGTTACGTATTGCTCAAGGATTTCAGGACACATGCCAGTTTCCGCACTGTATTGGGGCTCTTGACGGAAAGCACATCCGTGTGCGTAAGCCGCCAGGTTCAGGGACCCAATTCTATAATTATAAACAGTTTTTCTCTGTAGTGCTGTTGGCCCTAGTCGACAGCAACTACAGGTTTATAATTGTAGATATTGGGGCCTATGGGAGAACTGGAGACTCTAGAGTCTTCAGTTCTTCCATTATGGGTCGGCGGCTGCGCAACAATGAATTGGATCTCCCACCCCCAAGTCACATACCAGGTTCTAATTTGGATGCGGTGCCTTACATGATGGTAGCAGATGAGGCCTTTCAATTATCAAGGAACGTCATGAGACCCTATCCACGGAGAGGCCTGGACTACCGGCACAGAATCTTTAATTTGCGTCTTTCCCGTGCCCGCCGTCTGGTCGAGTGTTCATTTGGCATTCTCAGTGCAAAATGGCGGGTCCTTCAGTCTGCAATCCAACTGAGTGAAGGCAATGTAAATGGTGTGATTAAAGCATGTGTTGTTCTTCACAACTTTACAAGATACCATGATTGCCCATCATCTGCTGCAGATGACATTGATTATGCAAATACTGTCTTGACAACTACACGTGTTCGTCCTTCACGTCGTCAGCCCTCTGGCCTAAAAGTTCGTGATGTTTTAACCAATTTTTTTGTGTCACCAGAGGGATCTACGGTTTGGCAAGACAATGCTGTTTTGCCTTAATTTTTGTTTAGATTCTAAGTTAATAAATCACATAATTTCCTTCAGAAATTGGTGTAATATGTATCTGATGATGAAAAGATGTAAGTGTGTAAAGCTGACAAATCATGTATGTAGCTGGACCAAGACATAAGACTCTGTTTTCAGAACAAATTTTTACTGCTCTGCGCATATATATATGCATTCCCAAAACATATTTCAATTTTCATATGTAATTTAAACAAAACAAACAACACAGCTTTACATGCCATGGTCACAAAAAACTAAGGCCAACAAAAGGCCAAAATGACAGGCAAAATCTAACATCCAAAACATTACAGGTTATGGTAGGTTGGGGGTGGTGATGGTGATGGCGGGTGTCCAGCATGTGCGGAACTTGGCCTGGGTGGTTGACCAACCACTCTGTCTACCTGTGTTATTGCAGATAGAAATTGCGGGTGTTGCTGCAAGCTGCGATCATGTGTATGACCTAACACTTGATGTGGAGGGTAGAAGGGCATCAAGTCCTGGCTACTGGCTTGACCCATTTGTTCCGAACCCCCAATATGACCATGTCGAGCAGACACATGTTGGGACCAGCCTCCAAACATGTGTCTGTTCAAGTGGTCAGATTGGGGATGTGCTGCAAAATCATAAATACCCCTGTTTTGGCCTTGTTGTGTGGTTTGTGCAGGCTGTTGTTGTGGAGCTATAGGTTGCGGGGGTGGTGCTGACACAGTTTGTGATTAGTCCTGTGGAAGGTCTTGCACCGCCAGAAGGTTGGTAGATGACATTTGCCACCGTTCAAGATAATTAAAGATATTAGTCGGGTTGTTTGGGGGTGTTGCCGCATCTAGCAAAATTTGGATGCAACCTCTGGTCCGCAGCCTGAGCGAGCGGGGAATGGGACGTAAATAGCGGGCAAGACTGCGGAAGTAAGCTTCCTCCCCATCATCATTGGCAGCTCGGGACAAATAGTCCAACACCCCGGTATCAACTTGCCTCCTGGTGCCAATGTTCAAAGCCACCCTTCTGCGACGACCACGGTTTGGTCTGGTAGTAGGCTGTGGTGATGTATCCAGAGCCAATGTTGGACTGCTGCTCTGGCCTCCTTCATCAACCTCAGGATTTGCCTCCTGTGGAGCGGTAGACGCTGCTGCTGGTTGTGGTGGTGGGGGAGGGTGGTTGCTGCCTGTTGCTTGCCCAGATGGTCCAGCCAATTCTGCATCTTCAGCAACAGGGTCAATCAGCAACTCAGAGTCAGATCCAGTCTCTCTTTCAGTCAGATTTGACTCTGTTCTGTATTTCACAAAACATTATTTATATTAAAAAATACATACATATTCACATCATAAAATGTGTTAAATATTTGTACACATGCATGCACTTACGGTCGTAGCTCCATCACCGGGGCAAGAAAATTTAGACGGTCATAATAAAGGTATTTCCTTTTTTTGGGGGCTGCATCACCACTCCGCCCATGAACTTGACGCTCACGCCGGTATTGGTCCCGGCAACTCCGCCAGCGTCTATTTACATCATTGACTGCAAATATACAAAACATTTGAGATAAATATCACACACAAACAGTTACAGGCTTTGCAAAAACACATGGGCTAGGGGGACATAAAATTCCTTTGGCCCTATATTAACGGACTATAGCTAAATTAATTTAAAGCCATATTTGTGTCTCTTGGTAATGTTTTGGCATCTTCAACCAAGAGCATGGATGATTTACTAACATCATAAGCAAAACACATATGATGCTTTCAGGTTTACATGAAAAAAAAAAATTTTGAAGAATGGTACTTACATATTTCTTGCTGAACCTCTTGAGGTCGCTCATCAAAATCGGGGAACATGTGGCGACATATTGCCCTCCATGCTGCGTCTTTACGTGCACGGTCTGCATAATGTGCGTCGCGTTGGTCCCATAATTCGGGCCTATCATGGACCAGAGCAATGAGCATCTCCACATTAATATGCCTGGCCATGCTGCTACTACAGAACACTCCGTGGAGGCGTGCTTCCTGGTTTGCAATCCAGCGTGGGCCTGAAATTAGCATTCCAAAGCTTCCTGATAATGGATGATTCAATTTCCTGTCACCTGGAGAAGTCTTCCGTATTTCTCGCAATGCACACGCATGGTCCGTATGTAATCCGATGTTTTCTCGCACCCATAGACTTTCATTGGCGAGTCTCGCCCGAGATACGCTGACAATCGCAGCATGCTGCGATTTCACTCGGATCCTGAATACGGCCGAGAAAATATCGGATGATGGGAGCTGCCCCATAGATTAACATTGGGGCGAGTGCTATGCGATTTTTTATCGCATTGCACTCGTCCGTATTACGGTCTAGTGTGACCCTGGCCTAAAGCAACCACTCTGCCCTTATAATTCAATCAGCAAGACTGTGCGATATAATCTGTCTTGTCCTTGTTAACATTTTCTTCTTAGCTAGTGAGAAAATTACTAAAAGCAAGTCATTTTGTGGAAGAGCTGAGAGTACGTGAAACTGTTTTTTTGGGGATTAATTTAATTTTCATGGCAAGGAATGACTTTGCAGTTTTTTCAATCCATCTGATCACTCTTCATAACAATTTAGAGTCAATGCAAACTGTCACTATAAAAAGCTAAAAACTAAAGCAGGAAACTTTGTGAAATTCAAAATGTGTGTAAGTTTCAAAACATTTGGCCACAACTGTACTATAGGTCAAAGTGGCCATTTTTAAAATTTTTTTATTCCAGCTGCTCTCTCTGAGGATGCCGTTCTTTGTTTTTTTTCTTAAATCTTCTAGAGATATAAATCTTTTTATGTTTTTTTAATGTTTTTTACTATCTAGATTGTGAGCCCCATCGGGGACAGCGATGATAATGTGCGCAAACTGTAAAGTGCTGCGGAATATGTTAGCGCTATATAAATAAAGATTATTATTATTATTATTATTATATTGCTCACAGGGTAATAATACAGAACAGCCTAAAGATATGCCTTCAGAGAATCCTGTGAGCAATGCCCCTTTGGTATACGTGAAAAAAAAAATCACTAAATACAAATGCGCATATCTCTGTAACTATAATAAGATAAAAAAAAGTCATACTCATTACACCAGTAGGAATAAATTAGGATAAAAAAATGGACACCTTTAACCTGTTGACAGGTTCTGTCATGCCAGGGCAGGGAGATGCCCGGCGTGCAACACAAAGAAAGGGAGTGAGGGAGCTGGTAAAGGGGAGCCCTGATGGTAGGGAGAGGGAGAAGATGGTGACACCTCAACACACACCTTATGCTGACACCTGCACTGCCTATAACGGGTTCTTCACCTCACTTGCCGTCGTTCGTTTAAGCCCTAGCTGACACTAGGTCTTAAGGTACCGTCACACTCAGCAACTTTCTAACGATCACGACCAGCGATACGACCTGGCCGTGATCATTGGAAAGTCCTTGTGTGGTCGCTGGAGAGCTGTCACACAGACAGCTCTCCAGCGACCAACGATGCCTAAGTTCCCGGGTAACCATCGGGTTACTAAGCGCAGGGCCGCGCTTAGTAACCCGATGTTTACCCTGGTTACCATTGTAAATGTAAAAAAACAAAACACTACATACTTACATTCCGGTGTCTGTCACGTCCCTCGCCGTCATCCTCCCGCACTGACTGTGAGCGCCGGCCGGCTGTGCTCTGCTTTACGGCCGGCCGGCGCTCACAGTCAGTGCAGGAAGCTGACGCCGGGGGACGTGACAGACACCGGAATGTAAGGGTGTTTTTTTTTTTTTTTTACATTTACAATGGTAACCAGGGTAAACATCGGGTTACTAAGCACGGCCCTGCGCTTAGTAACCCAATATTTACCCTGGTTACCAGTGAACACATCGCTGGATCGGCGTCACACACGCTGAACCAGCGATGTCAGCGGGTGATCCAGCGACAAAATAAAGTTCTGGCCTTCTAGCTCCGACCAGCGATGTCACAGCAGGATCCAGATCGCTGCTGCATGTCAAACACAACGATATCGCTATTGAGGACGCTGAAACTCACGGATCGCTATCGTTATCGTTGTAATGTTGTTCAGTGTGAAGGTACCTTTAGCCCTACCTTATGAGCTGGGCAGCAAGACACTGATCTTACTACTGGATTAAGGGTACCGTCACACAGTGGCATTTTGATCGCTACGACGGCACGATTCGTGATGTTCGACCGATATATCTGTGACGTTCCAGCGATCTCGCTGTGTCTGACACGCTCCTGCGATCAGGGACCCCGCTGAGAATCGTACGTCGTAGCAGATCGTTTGAAACTTTCTTTTGTCGTCTAGTGTCCCGCTGTGGCGGCATGATCGCATGGTGTAACAAAGGTGTGCACGATATTGTATACGATGTGCGCATAGTAACCAACGGCTTCTACATCGCACATACGTCATGAAATTATCGTTCCAGCGTTGTACATTGCAAAGTGTGACAGCAGTCTACGACGCTGGAGCGATATTGTTACGATGCTGGAGCGTCACGAATTGTGCCGTCGTAGCGATCAAAATGCCACTGTGTGACGGTACCCTTAGACAACACAGGGAAAGAGACAGACAAAGGAAACTCACAAACAAATGGAAATCCACAGGAATCAAAAGGAACACAAACAACTTATCCAAGAGCTCTACAGCTTCTGCAGGATCACAGCAGCTACTCCAGGTAAGCAAGGCAGAGGACGATGGATAAACCTGTTGCTGGCATGGGAGGAAGTCAAAAGTTAGGTTAAATAGTGAAATGGGAGTGTACCAATAAGCAGCAGCTGAGACCAAAGCCAGATGGAATTTCAGGAGACTAAAACCAAGAGCTTTTAACTCCTTCTGTCGCGAAGACTCCAAAGAGGACCTGTGAACGGCTAATCTGTTTGATCTTCTGATCCCAGGTTAACCACAGGTCCCAGCAGGGTGTGGCACACGTGTGACAAGTCCTTTTTGAATGGTGCATCACTAAGATTATATGGAAGTATTTTCTCAATACAAGTCATAATGGTTGACATCATATTAATATGCAACATTAAACCTTATGTAAAGACCAAGGAGTGGTTTCGGCAGTATTGATGGCTTTGGTCGGCGTCACACGCAGCGTATGCAAATACGGTCCGTATATTATGGCCGTAATACGCTGAAAAGTCCCGAAAATAGTGGTCCGTAGCTCCTCCGTAGGCAGGGTGTGTCACCGTTTTTTGCGCATGGCATCCTCCGTATGTAATCCGTATGGCAGCCGTACTGCGTGTTTTTATCGCAGGCTTGCCAAACCGACATACGCCTATACAAGGGATCCATGTGTTAAAAAAAAAATAAAAACATATATACTGTATATATATATATATATATATATATATATATATATATGTCAGTGAGACACATATATGTATATATATTCTTACTTCATACAGCCGCGATATAGCAAAAAGCCTGGGAGGAGAGTGGCCAAGTTCTAGGAAAGTTCCCACGATCTATGAACAGCCAGCAGAGGGCGCCTCACCACAAATGAAGCTAAATATAGATCAATGACCTATATTTAGCTTCATTCCCCGGGGTTTTGCAGCGAGGAGCAGCCTGCATTAGCGGAACTCCTTGCTGCAAAATGTTTTAACCCCTTCAGAAGGATTTACATCGTTGGACTTTACAGATCTGCGGAAGGTAAGTATATTGTTGGTTTATTATGTTTTTTCTTTTACAGAACGAGGGTCTTCAGTGATTGGATTGGGCGTTAAATAAAATATTACAACAACCTTTGTTTTTATTTCATTAAAATAATTTTTAGTAATGTGTGTGTGTTCTTTTTAACCCTTTCATTCAATTGGATTAATAATGGATAGGTGTCATAATTGACACCTCTCCATTATTAATTAGGCTTAATGTCACCTTACAATAGCAAGGTGGCAATAACCCTTCATTACCCCATATCCCACCTCTACACGGGAATGGGAAGAGAGTGGCCAAGTGCCAGAATAGGCGCATCTTCCAGATGTGCCTGTTCTGGGGTGGCTGGGGGCAGGTGTTTTTAGCCAGGGGGGGGCCAATAACCATGGACCCTCTCCAGGCTATTAATATCTGCCCTCAGTCACTGGCTTTACTACTCTGGCGGAGAAAATTGCGCGGGAGCCCACGCCAATTTTTTCCGCCATTTAACCCTTGTTTTTAAGAGCTAGAACGGCCAAATTTTGCAGATACACACTACTAACATTAGTAGTGTGGATTATGCAAAAAAAAATGGTGATATGAGATGGTTTACTGTATGTAAACCATGTCTCATATCATGTCGGGTTTTAGGAAGGAGAAAGCAAAAGCCGGTAATTGAATTACCGGCTTTTTGCTATATCGTGGCTGTATGAAGTAAGAATATATATACATATATGTGTCTCACTGACATATCTACTATATAAAGCTGAATGTGTGTATGTGTGTGTGTGTGTATGTGTGTGTGTGTGTATGTCCGGGATTGGCATCTGCACCGTCGCAGCTACAGCCACAAAATTTTGCACAGTCACACGTCTGGACCCCGAGAGCATCATAGGCTATGTTATGAGGTGAAATTTTAACCCCGCGCTTTCCAATTCACCAAACAATTTTGCCCCTATCTACATAATGGGGAAAAAAGTGAAAGGAAAAGTGTTGGAGGCGTCGCAGCTACAGAAACAAAATTTTGCACAGTCACACTTCTGGACCCTGAGAGCGTCATAGGCTACGTTGTGAGGTGAAATTTTAACCCCGCGCTTTCCAATTCACCAAACAATTTTGCCCCTATCTACATAATGGGGAAAAAGTGAAATGAAAAGTGTTGGAGGCGTCGCAGCTACAGCCACAAAATTTTGCACAGTCACACGTCTGGACCCTGAGAGCGTCATAGGCTATGTTGTGAGGTGAAATTTTAACTCCGCGCTTTCCAATTCACCAAACTATTTTTCCCCTATCTACATAATGGGGAAAAGTGAAAGGAAAAGTGTTGGAGGCAAATTGACAGCTGCCAGATGTGAACAAGGGGGACTTAAAGAATGAGAGCGATGGCGCCAAAGAGTATATACCGATCAGTTGCTAAGGTGGGACCCTGACATGGGATACTCACCACACACGAGGATATGAACACACACACAAAATGCGCCACACACTACCACGTGCTTGAACACATATACCACCCTCAGCACACATTTCACCACACATACACCAACCTCGCCACATAAAAGTCGAAACACAAAAGTCGCCGCTCAAAACTCACCACGCGCAAAACTCGCCACATGCAAAAAATAGGCTCACGCAAAACTCGCCACAAGTGCAAAACTCACCTCATGGAAAACTCGCCACACGCAAAACTTGCACATGCGGAAAAATTGCCACATGCACAAAATTTGCAACACATGCAAAAGTTGCCTCACACAAAACTTGCACATACTCAAAAGGCACCAGACATAAAACTCACCACGCGCAAAACTCGCCATGCGCAAAACTTGCTGCACACAACTTGCTACACTAACCTGTCACATGCAACTCGACACACAAAAAGTTGCTACACACATGTTGCCACACAAAACTCATCTCACAAAAGTCGCTACATGCATGTCGCCACACACAACTCAACACACACAACTTGACAAATGAAACTCGCCCTAAAACACACACAAGTCTGGTATTAGCCTTCAAAAATAAAAATCTACACAAACTAGACAAACTACAAGAGCAACAAATGTACCATATAGGAAATACGGCAGCTGTCAGTCACATGACCTGTCTATTATGTGTATGTGTGAGCTAATATATACTGCCAGGGGGAGGGCTTCCTGTTGGCTGGGGATTTATCAGGCTGCCAATTTATCTTACAAATACTGAGGTAAAAATACTGAGCAAATAACGTATTAACGAGGTCTAATACAGGAGATCACACAGGTATATACTATATACAGGGGAGATGACACACAGATATATACTATATATAGGAGAGATGACACACAGGTATATACTATATAAAGGAGGAGATGACATACAGGTACATACTATATACAGGAGGAGATAACATACAGGTATATACTATATACAGGAGGAGATGACACACAGGTATATACTATATACAGGAGCAGATTACCTACAGGTATATACTATATACAGGAGGATATGACATACAGGTATATGCTATATATAGAAGATGACATACAGGTATATACTATATACAGGTGGAGATGACACACAGATATATACTATATACAGGGGAGATGACACACAGGTATATACTATATACAGGAGGAGATGACATACAGGTATATACTATATATAGAAGGAGATGACATACAGGTATATACTATATATAGGAGGAGATGACATACAGGTATATACTATATATAGGAGGAGATGACATACAGGTATATACTATATATAGGAGGAGATGACATACAGGTATATACTATATACAGGGGAGATGACACACAGCAGGTATATACTATATACAGGGGAGATGACATACAGGTATATACTATATACAGGAGATGACATACAGGTGTATACTATATATAAGGGAGATGACAAACATGTATATACTGAGGTGAAAATGAGAGGTGTGAGGTGAAAATGAAAAGGTGTGCGTGCAAAATGAGAGGAGTGAGGGAAAATAGTGTGGTGATCGGAAAATGACAGATGTGAGGTCGAACTGACAAGTGTTAGGCGGGAATGAGAGGAGTGAGGGAGAAAATGAGAGGTGTGAGGGAGAAAATGAGAGATGTGAGGGGGAAAATTAAAGATGTGATTGGGAAAATGAGAGGCGTGATGGGAAAATAAGAGAAGTGAGGTGCTATAACTAACCACAGATATTTACTATGCCCAGGCAACGCCGGGCTCTTCAGCTAGTATATATATATATACAGTGGGGCAAAAAAGTATTTAGTCAGTCAGCAATAGTGCAAGTTCCACCACTTAAAAAGATGAGAGGCGTCTGTAATTTACATCATAGGTAGACCTCAACTATGGGAGACAAACTGAGAAAAAAAAATCCAGAAAATCACATTGTCTGTTTTTTTAACATTTTATTTGCATATTATGGTGGAAAATAAGTATTTGGTCAGAAACAAAATTTCATCTCAATACTTTGTAATATATCCTTTGTTGGCAATGACAGAGGTCAAACGTTTTCTGTAAGTCTTCACAAGGTTGCCACACACTGTTGTTGGTATGTTGGCCCATTCCTCCATGCAGATCTCCTCTAGAGCAGTGATGTTTTTGGCTTTTCGCTTGGCAACACGGACTTTCAACTCCCTCCAAAGGTTTTCTATAGGGTTGAGATCTGGAGACTGGCTAGGCCACTCCAGGACCTTGAAATGCTTCTTACGAAGCCACTCCTTCGTTGCCCTGGCGGTGTGCTTTGGATCATTGTCATGTTGAAAGACCCAGCCACGTTTCATCTTCAATGCCCTTGCTGATGGAAGGAGGTTTGCACTCAAAATCTCATGATACATGGCCCCATTCATTCTTTCATGTACCCGGATCAGTCGTCCTGGCCCCTTTGCAGAGAAACAGCCCCAAAGCATGATGTTTCCACCACCATGCTTTACAGTAGGTATGGTGTTTGATGGATGCAACTCAGTATTCTTTTTCCTCCAAACACGATAAGTTGTGTTTCTACCAAACAGTTCCAGTTTGGTTTCATCAGACCATAGGACATTCTCCCAAAACTCCTCTGGATCATCCAAATGCTCTCTAGCAAACTTCAGACGGGCCCGGACATGTACTGGCTTAAGCAGTGGGACACGTCTGGCACTGCAGGATCTGAGTCCATGGTGGCGTAGTGTGTTACTTATGGTAGGCCTTGTTACATTGGTCCCAGCTCTCTGCAGTTCATTCACTAGGTCCCCCCGCGTGGTTCTGGGATTTTTGCTCACCGTTCTTGTGATCATTCTGACCCCACGGGGTGGGATTTTGCGTGGAGCCCCAGATCGAGGGAGATTATCAGTGGTCTTGTATGTCTTCCATTTTCTAATTATTGCTCCCACTGTTGATTTCTTCACTCCAAGCTGGTTGGCTATTGCAGATTCAGTCTTCCCAGCCTGGTGCAGGGCTACAATTTTGTTTCTGGTGTCCTTTGACAGCTCTTTGGTCTTCACCATAGTGGAGTTTGGAGTCAGACTGTTTGTTATACTGATAACAAGTTTAAACAGGAGCCATTACTACAGGTAATGAGTGGAGGAAAGAGGAGACTCTTAAAGAAGAAGTTACAGGTCTGTGAGAGCCAGAAATCTTGATTGTTTGTTTCTGACCAAATACTTATTTCCCACCATAATATGCAAATAAAATGTTAAAAAAACAGACAATGTGATTTTCTGGATTTTTTTTTCTCAGTTTGTCTCCCATAGTTGAGGTCTACCTATGATGTAAATTACAGACGCCTCTCATCTTTTTAAGTGGTGGAACTTGCACTATTGCTGACTGACTAAATACTTTTTTGCCCCAATGTATATACCTATTCTATGTGTACATATTTATTCTACCTATTCTACTGTAAGCTGTCAGTGTGATTTTACTGTACACCGCACTGAATTACCGGCTTTTCTCTGTAACAGCGCTGCGTATTTCTCGCAAGTCACACTGCTGGTCCGTGTGAAATCCGTATTTTTGGGGCTTCCATAGACTTTCATTAGCGTTTTATTTGCGCAATACGGTGACAAACGCAGCATGCTGTGATTTTCTACGGCCGTAGAAAGCCGTATAATACTGATCAGTAAAATACGGCAGATAGGAGCAGGGGCATAGAGAATAATTGTGCCGTATTTTTTGCGAGTTTTACGGACGTAGTTTCTGCGCTCTTACGTCCGTAAAACTCGCAAGTGTGACGCCGGCCTTTCACTGAATGATTTTCCTTACTGGATTTCTTCAACAATCTGATGCTGAACTAGAGATCATGTCAGGGCTTCAGCGCTAACAATATTTTACATGTACAGTACATATATGCACTAAAGTAAAACAACTTCTGCACTATAACAAATTAGTCAGAATCTACTTAAAATCAAAAGTCTTTAGTGAAAAAACATGAAGGTCAGCCTATATATTTAAAAGTGATAAGGTTGTAGAAAATTCCAAAATCTATACCCCAAAGAGATATTCAGTAAACCCTGCCAACAAGAACATATCCGGATCCATCTGTGTTTTCCCAGTTGGTCTTAATAAGGCGCTAGAATTATGCAATTAGCCTTCTCTCCATTATTGCTTCCATTTTCACTAATTCCCAAGACACAGATTACGTATTCCACTATTTATAATCACTTTGCATTTTCAATATATTGACTTCAAAAATGACTAAATGTAATTAGTATGTATCTACATAGATAAAGATGTTTCTTTCACCCTCCACATGTAGAACATGGATAGTGTAGGTGTCAATTACTGCTTGCATAGAATTCATGTTGATACATTATATCTAATATTTATAGCGTCTTTTTCTCTATTTGTCTCACTTGTTTCTTTTTCATTTTGCTACCCTCATCACTGTAATTTTTTTATTTTATATGCAAAGCTAAGTAGTCTTACAGCGGCAGAGGTGTATCTAGGGTTTCTGGCACCCGGGGCAAGAATTCATTTTGGCGCACCCCACCACCCCCCCTTCCCAAGGACATATGCGATTTTCACACTTATTCATGTACCGACGAGCTGCTCTCCCTAATGCTCTCAATGATCAGTGAAAAACTGAGAGAAGCAGAAGAGAAGCTCGATTTCACAGGACCACAAGTATGAAAGTCACATATGAGTGAAGTGTCCATGTGACGACTACTGGAACCTGCAGAGCTGAATCCTGACATTGCAGACTACTGAATTCTCACAACGAATGCACTGCACACTTTTAGGATTCTCCCTTGCCTGTGGACAGTCATGTCAGCAGAAGTATGCGATTTGTATACCTCTGACCACATTCCGACTAGACGTGCCTGGCCTCGCTCAGTTCATTTTCATTGAGTGAGGCCACATATGTCTAGTCAGCATGTGACCGCATGTATCTAAATCGCCAGCATGAGAGAATCCTGACAGCGTGCAGGGTGCACTGTGAGAATTCAGACGTCTGCAGTCACAAAGAATGACTGCAGACTCATTACAAACCTGGACATCCCCTTTAAAGCTCTTAACATATATAAAAACATGAGAGTTAGTTAGCATCACACATAACATTTACATCCAGGTACCTTATAGATGATGTCGTCTCTGGAGCCGTTCTCCTTTTCTTCATCTTGTCCAGACCCCATGATGAGTTTTCTCATTCACAGCTCGTCTCTGCAAACTTCCATCTTCTCCGTTCTTTTGCAGAAAATCTCCACATGACAAGTTTCATTAAAATGCTCCTGAATAAAAAATTGCCCCTCACTATATTGTCTGCACAAAATATGACCCCCACTCTGTCCCTCTTATGGTTCATGCTCTTCACACTGACCTCTCCTTTCCATACCGGCCCCCTCTTCACACTGTCCTCTCATACTGTGTTCCCCCTATAGGGCCCAGTATTTATACTGTACTCTATCATCAAACTCCCGTTCCTGGTATACTGTCCCCTCCTGGCTGTGCCCTCACACCGTCCCTCCATGCTACACCCCCACTATTCAATTTCTATTCTGTGCCCACTCACTTTTGTCCCCCCATACTGTCTCCTCACACTATTCCCCTCCCGCCTTATACTGTCTCCTCTCACATCCCCCTGTTCACCATAGTGTCTCCTCATATATTTACCCCCTCACTTTCTATACTACCTGCTCACCTAACTCCCCATACTGTGTCTGCGCACATCCTATCACCCTCACTCCCCGTACTCTGTCCACATACATTTTTCACATCGCTCCTCATACTGTGCCCTCATTCTCCCATATTGTTTCCTCATACATGCCCCCATTCCCTCATACTGTTTCCTCATACATGCCCCCAATTCCCCCATACTGTTTCCTCAAACATGCCCCAATTCCTCCGTATTGTGGGCATTCAGCCACAGAATTCACAACAGTACCCCCCCCTTGAGGAGGGGTCACCGAACCCTCACCAGAGCCCCCAGGCCGACCAGGATGAGCCGCATGAAAGGCACGAACAAGATCGGAAGCATGAACATCAGAGGCAAAAACCCAGGAATTATCTTCCTGAGCATAACCCTTCCATTTAACCAGATACTGGAGTTTCCGTCTAGAAACACGAGAATCCAAAATGTTCTCCACAATATACTCCAATTCCCCCTCCACCAAAACCGGGGCAGGAGGCTCAACAGATGGAACCATAGGTGCCACGTATCTCCGCAACAACGACCTATGGAATACATTATGTATGGAAAAGGAGTCTGGGAGGGTCAAACGAAAAGACACAGGATTGAGAACCTCAGAAATCCTATACGGACCAATAAAACGAGGTTTAAATTTAGGAGAGGAAACCTTCATAGGACTATGACGAGAAGATAACCAAACCAGATCCCCAACACGAAGTCGGGGACCCACACGGCGTCTACGATTAGCGAAAAGTTGAGCTTTCTCCTGGGACAAGATCAAATTGTCCACTACCTGAGTCCAGATCTGCTGCAACCTATCCACCACAGAATCCACACCAGGACAGTCCGAAGACTCAACCTGTCCTGAAGAGAAACGAGGATGGAACCCAGAATTGCAAAAAAATGGAGAAACCAAGGTAGCCGAGCTGGCCCGATTATTAAGGGCGAACTCAGCCAACGGCAAAAAGGACACCCAATCATCCTGGTCTGCAGAAACAAAACATCTCAGATATGTTTCCAAGGTCTGATTGGTTCGTTCGGTCTGGCCATTAGTCTGAGGATGGAAAGCCGAGGAAAAGGATAGGTCAATGCCCATCCTACCACAAAAGGCTCGCCAAAACCTTGAAACAAACTGGGAACCTCTGTCAGAAACAATATTCTCAGGAATGCCATGCAACCGAACCACATGCTGAAAGAACAAAGGTACCAAATCAGAGGAGGAAGGCAATTTAGCCAAGGGCACCAGATGGACCATTTTAGAAAAGTGATCACAGACCACCCAAATGACTGACATCTTTTGAGAAACGGGAAGGTCAGAAATGAAATCCATCGAAATATGTGTCCAAGGCCTCTTTGGGACCGGCAAGGGCAAAAGCAACCCACTGGCACGAGAACAGCAGGGCTTAGCCCTAGCACAAATCCCACAGGACTGCACAAAAGTACGTACATCCCGTGACAGAGATGACCACCAGAAGGATCTAGCCACTAACTCTCTGGTACCAAAGATTCCAGGATGACCAGCCAACACCGAACAATGAAGTTCAGAGATAAGTTTATTAGTCCACCTATCAGGGACGAACAGTTTCTCTGCTGGACAACGATCAGGTTTATTCGCCTGAAATTTTTGCAGCACCCGCCGCAAATCAGGGGAGATGGCAGACACAATGACTCCTTCCTTGAGGATACCCGCTGGCTCAGATAAACCCGGAGAGTCGGGCACAAAACTCCTAGACAGAGCATCCGCCTTCACATTTTTAGAGCCCGGAAGGTACGAAATCACAAAGTCGAAGCGGGCAAAAAATAACGACCAACGGGCCTGTCTAGGATTCAAGCGCTTGGCAGACTCGAGATAAGTCAAGTTCTTATGATCAGTCAATACCACCACGCGATGCTTAGCTCCTTCAAGCCAATGACGCCACTCCTCGAATGCCCACTTCATGGCCAGCAACTCTCGATTGCCCACATCATAATTACGCTCAGCGGGCGAAAACTTCCTGGAAAAGAAAGCACATGGTTTCATCACTGAGCAATCAGAACCTCTCTGTGACAAAACCGCCCCTGCTCCAATCTCAGAAGCATCAACCTCGACCTGGAACGGAAGAGAAACATCTGGCTGACACAACACAGGGGCAGAACAAAAACGACGCTTCAACTCCTGAAAATCTTCCACAGCAGCAGAAGACCAATTAACCAAATCAGCACCCTTCTTGGTCAATGGTTTGGCAATGCTAGAAAAATTACAGATGAAGCGACGATAAAAATTAGCAAAGCCCAGGAACTTTTGCAGACTTTTCAGAGATGTCGGCTGAATCCAATCCTGGATGGCTTGGACCTTAACTGGATCCATCTCGATAGTAGAAGGGGTAAAGATGAACCCCAAAAATGAAACTTTCTGCACACCGAAGAGACACTTTGATCCCTTCACAAACAAAGAGTTAGCACGCAGGACCTGAAAAACCATTCTGACCTGCTTCACATGAGACTCCCAATCATCTGAGAAGATCAAAATGTCATCCAAGTAAACAATCAGGAATTTATCCAGATACTCACGGAAGATGTCATGCATAAAAGACTGAAACACAGATGGAGCATTGGCAAGTCCGAACGGCATCACTAGATACTCAAAATGACCCTCGGGCGTATTGAATGCAGTTTTCCATTCATCTCCTTGCCTGATTCTCACCAGATTATACGCACCACGAAGATCTATCTTAGTGAACCAACTAGCCCCCTTAATCCGAGCAAACAAGTCAGATAACAATGGCAAGGGATACTGAAATTTAACAGTGATCTTATTAAGAAGGCGGTAATCAATACACGGTCTCAGCGAACCATCCTTCTTGGCTACAAAGAAGAACCCTGCTCCCAGTGGTGATGACGATGGGCGAATATGTCCCTTCTCCAGGGATTCCTTCACATAACTGCGCATAGCGGCGTGTTCGGGCACGGATAAATTAAATAATCGACCTTTAGGGAATTTACTACCAGGAATCAAATTGATAGCACAATCACAATCCCTATGCGGAGGTAGAGCATCGGACTTGGGCTCTTCAAATACATCCTGATAATCAGACAAGAACTCTGGGACCTCAGAAGGGGTGGATGACGAAATCGACAAAAATGGAACATCACCATGTACCCCCTGACAACCCCAGCTGGATACCGACATGGAATTCCAATCCAATACTGGATTATGGGTTTGTAGCCATGGCAACCCCAACACGACCACATCATGCAGATTATGCAACACCAGAAAGCGAATAACTTCTTGATGTGCAGGAGCCATGCACATGGTCAGCTGGGCCCAGTATTGAGGTTTATTCTTGGCCAAAGGTGTAGCATCAATTCCTCTCAATGGAATAGGACACCGCAAAGGCTCCAAGAAAAACCCACAACGTTTAGCATAATCCAAATCCATCAGATTCAGGGCAGCGCCCGAATCCACAAACGCCATGACAGAAAACGACGACAAAGAGCATATCAAGGTAATGGACAGAAGGAATTTGGACTGTACAGTACCAATGACGGCAGACCTAGCGGACCGCTTAGTGCGCTTAGGACAATCAGAAATAGCATGAGTGGAATCACCACAGCAGAAACACAGACCATTCAGACGTCTGTATTCCTGCCGTTCAACCCTAGTCATAGTCCTATCGCACTGCATAGGCTCAGGTTTAACCTCAGGCAGTACCGCCAAATGGTGCACAGATTTACGCTCGCGCAAGCGTCGACCGATCTGAATGGCCAAAGACAAAGACTCATTCAAACCAGCAGGCATAGGAAATCCCACCATGACATCCTTAAGAGCCTCAGAGAGACCCTTTCTGAACAAAGCTGCCAGCGCAGATTCATTCCACTGAGTGAGTACTGACCATTTCCTAAATTTCTGACAATATACTTCTATATCATCCTGACCCTGGCACAAAGCCAGCAAATTTTTCTCAGCCTGATCCACTGAATTAGGCTCATCGTACAGCAATCCGAGCGCCAGGAAAAACGCATCGACACTACTCAATGCAGGGTCTCCTGGCGCAAGAGAAAATGCCCAGTCTTGAGGGTCGCCGCGCAAAAAAGAAATAATAATCAAAACCTGTTGAATAGGATTACCAGAAGAATGAGGTTTCAAGGCCAGAAATAGCTTACAATTATTTTTGAAACTTAGAAACTTAGTTCTATCTCCAAAAAACAAATCAGGAATAGGAATTCTTGGTTCTAACATAGATTTCTGATCAATAGTATCTTGAATTTTTTGTACATTTATAACGAGATTATCCATTGAAGAGCACAGACCCTGAATATCCATGTCCACACCTGTGTCCAGAATCACCCAAATGTCTAGGGGAAAAAAAAAAAAGTGAACACAGAGCAGAAGAAAAAAAAAAAAAAATGATGTCAGAACTTTTTCTTTCCCTCTATTGAGAATCATTAGTTGGCTCCTTGTACTGTTATGTTTGCTAATGACAGGTGTTATGAAGGCAATCCAGAAACACAGTGTGCTTAGCGATCAGAGCGCACACAGTGATCTGACAAATACCCAAAAATACAAGAACGAGCTCTGAGACGTGGAAACTCTGTAGACTGCACACCTGATCCTATCCTAAACACAACTAAAAGCGGCTGTGGATTGCGCCTAACAACTACCTAGGCAACTCGGCACAGCCTAAGAAACTAGCTAGCCTGAAGATAGAAAAATAGGCCTGACTTGCCCCAGAGAAATTCCCCAAAGGAAAAGGCAGCCCCCCACATATAATGACTGTGAGTAAGATGAAAAGACAAAACGTAGGGATGAAATAGATTCAGCAAAGTGGGGCCCGATATTCTAGGACAGAGCGAGGACAGTAAAGCGAACTTTGCAGTCTACAAAAAACCCTAAAGCAAAACCACGCAAAGGGGGCAAAAAAACCCCCACCGTGCCGAACTAACGGCACGGCGGTACACCCTTTGCGTCTCAGAGCTTCCAGCAAAACAAAAGACAAGCTGGACAGAAAAAAAGCAACAAAAAAGCAAAAAGCACTTAGCTATACAGAGCAGCAGGTCACAGGAACAATCAGGAGAAGCTCAGATCCAACACTGAAACATTGACAAGGAGCAAGGATAGCAGCATCAGGCGGAGTTAAGTAATGAAGCAGTTAACGAGCTCACCAGAACACCTGAGGGAGGAAGCTCAGAAGCTGCAGTACCACTTGTGACCACAGGAGTGAATTCAGCCACAGAATTCACAACAGTACTGTTTCCTCATACATGCCCCCCATTCCCTCATACTGTTTCCTCATACATGCCCCCCATTCCCCAATACTGTTTCCTCGTACATGCCCTCATTCCCCCACACTGTTTCCTCATACATGCCCCCAATTCCCTTGTACTGTTTCCTCATATATGCCCCCCATTGCTCTTCATTTTGTGTCCTCATATCTCCCACACACATTAAATCTCCCATCCCCACTCCAAATCTCACCCCACACAAATCTATCCCCACTCAAATTGTCCACACACATATTATTGTCCTCTACCCCACCCCATCATTGCTATCTTCACCACCTCCATCATTGCCTTCTCCATCATGCCCATCATTGCCCATTTCACCACCTCCAGCATTTCCTCCCCAGCAATCCCATCATTGCCCTTTCCACCACATCCATCATTTCAAACTCTCCCACCATCCCCACCCTTGCCCATTCCACCACTTCCATTATTTTCTTCTACCCCACGATCCCCATCTTTGCCCATTCCACCACTTCCATCATTTCCTCCTCCCCACCATCCCCATCCTTGCCCATTCCACCACTTCCATCATTTCCTCCACCACCATCCCCATCCTTGCCCATTCCACCACTTCCATCATTTCTTCCTCCACTACCATCCCCATCATTGCTCTCTCCCCGTCAGCCCCATCATTGCCCTCTCCCTGTCAGCCCCATCATTGCCCTCTCCCTGTCAGTCCCATCATTGGCCTCTCCCCATCAGCCGCATCCTTGCCCTCTCCTCCCCTACACACACCATTTACTTCTCTGCACACTGCCCTGCAGCGTACCACACACACACGCTCACACATACGCGCGCACTCACTCACACACACCCCTCTCACCTCTCCTCGCGCTCTTCTCCATCGCCTTCCTCTGACACAGCCGACCGCTGAATGATGACGTCATCCAGCGGCGCGTCTGTGTGAGAGTAAGCGTGGGCAGGAAGCAGGAAGACAGGTCGCTGCAGCTCCGCTGCTATTTTCTCTTGTAGGCAGCAGAGCTGCAGGGATTTCTCCCTGCCCACCGAAGCCAACCTGCAGGGGCCCCCCTCCACCTCCGCACATGTTGAAAGCCGGCGCTCTACAGCTTCTCTGTGCCACCTGTCAGTTTGACAGTTGGCACAGAGAAAAGCTGACTCCCAGACTGGGGGCGGCAGAATGCAGCCACCGGGGGAGACACTGCGGACCACCACATTAGGCGGCCCGACTGTGCTCCCCTGCCGGCTGCACCCAGAGCACATGCCCTGGCTGCTCCCTCTAGATACGCCACTATACAGCGGCATGTAAAAGTTTGGGCACCCCTGGTCAAAATTACTGTTATTGTGAACATTTAAAGTGCACCTGTCACCAGGTTTGGCCGATACAAGTTACGGCTGCCCCCTTTCAGGGCTTATATACAGAATTCTATAATGCTGTAGATAAGCCCACAATCTGACCTGTAAGAGAAGAAAAATAACTATTATTATATTCACCTGAGGGGTGGTCCGGTCTGATCGGTGTCACTGTTCTTGGTCTGGCGCCTCCTTATTGCGATGCCGCCCTTCTGCTTGCTTTTTGTGGATGACTCGTCCCTGCATTATCCACACAGGTTCCAGGAATTGCGCTCCTGCGCAGGCGTACTTATCTGCACTGTTGAGAGCAGAGCAAAGTCCTGCAGTGCACAGAGGCTGGGCCTCTCTGACCTTTCCCGGTGCCTGCGCACTGCATTACTTTGCTCTGCCCTCAACAAGGCAAATAAGTACGCCTGCACAGGGATGCGTCGTCCACATGAAGCAAGCAGGAGGAAGGGGTTCGTAAGAAGATGGGAGGCACAGGACCAAAAAGAACGACACCCATCAGACCGGACCACCCCCCCAGGTGAGTATAATAAAAGTTATTTTTCTTCTCTTACAAGATGGATCGGGGGCTTATATACAGCATTATAGAATGCTGTATATAAGCCCTGAAATGGGGTGGCCATAACTTGTATCGGCCAAACCTGGTGACAGGTTCCATTTAAGCAAGTTTAAGATGTAATGATCTCTAAAAGGCCTAAAGTTAAAAATTACACATTTCCTTTATACTTTATGCAAAAAAAATATTTAATCTTTTACTTTTTAAAAATTATATAAAGGAAAATGGGCTTGTCATGACTTGGATGTTGGGTGACACAGGACCAGGGGATCCTTTCCTGTCCCTAACACTAGGGGGCGCCCTAGCTCACCCTGTTCCCCAGTTACATCTAAAGGTGAAGATGCCGGTGCCATGTCCCTTGCCTTGTTTCCTCAATCTGCCCTCCGTCTGTTGCCTTTCCCCACCCAGAGAAGAGGGAAGCTGCTGTGCACCACAGTACACCAACCAGACGAACAAGGCACCAGGAACAGTGCCAAGCAACAGTCACTGACAAACCCACCAAATGCTTTCTCATATAACCAACAAACAACTATCATCTGCCACGTTCAGCTCTGTCACGTTCAGCTGCGGCCGCCAATGCGGCCCACCCCATAGACGCCCCCAAGCCGACCAACCTCAGAAGGCATGGGGCGTGCATCCCCCGAGGACGAAATACGGACCCTTTTAACCGCAGAGGGGCACCCGGCCTACCCGAACTAGGGAAGGGCAGCGACCGGGGTTCTGTGGCAGCTAAGCATGTGGACAAGGAAAGAAACACATAGGACATGATTACACCGATACTTCAGGTATAGAGAAAGTAAAGTTTACTAAAGTAAAGTCACACAGTACATAAACAAAACATGACGATGTCAGGCTCCCGATTCCACACCTCAGAAGGGTACCACCCAGTGGACCCCAAGGCACCAACGGATCACCGAGGCACAGATAGGCGGGACATCAGGACCCAGGCTGGACATCAGGGTACATGAGGACATCAGGGTACAGGCAAGACATCAGGATACAAACAGGACATCAGGACATCTGGACTCAGGAAAGACCTCAGGACATCAGAACACATGCAGGGCATCAGGACACAGGAATACCGGATATACATCTGGGACACTGGTGTGGCAGCCCAGGTCATCAGCTGGGACACTGGCGTGGCTGCCCAGGAAATCAGGTACATCAAGATATGACACAGGGAGGACATCAGGGAACAGACAGGATATCAGGACATCAGGGTCCATGAGGTCATCAAGACACAGGCAGGACATCAGGGTACAAACAGGACATCAGGACATCTGGACCCAGGGTCACCAGCAGACATCAGACAGGAGTCGTTCGGTTTCGGCGGACATCTGACACGACCTACAGGCACCACCAGAGACATCAGGCTCCAAGCTCCAGACAGCGGTCATCAGGTTCCAGATTGCGGTCGTCAGGCTCCGGGCATAGGACCTAGGAAGGAACTCAAGCGTGATGGTGCAGACACCGCCGTACTGGACATGAGCCAGACAGGGTTAACACCGCACGGTAGTCAGAGCACAGAGTAGTAGATGCTCAGCAGAAACACCGGTTTCAAGAGACTCAAAGTCACTGGGAGTGAAGCTCCAGATGCAGAGGGATTCCAGGAACATAATCACAGCAGACAGTTCAGACAGGTTCAGGTACAGGACAGGTACAGGATCAAGGATTCGGGCCTGGATATACCGCCTCCAGGACAGGCACCAGAACAGGACAAAACAGGAATCAACGCAAGGAATTTGGTACCAAAACATAGACAGGAGAGGTCCAGGAACATAAACACACACAGCAAAATTCAGGAGCTTTATGAGTGTAGCGCACGCCCCGCCCATCGGGCAGGGGAGCTTTATATAGGAGCTGCCCCTCAGCAATTGGCTGGGGACAGAATTTGAAGTACACACCCTAACCATGATAAAAGCAGGGGAGGTGTGGCCGCGAACACGCCCTAAGCCCACACAGAAACCATTACAGCACACACAGTGCAGGATCGGAGGCTCAGGGCACCTGGCTGAGACTGCAAGCACTAAGCCACATGGAAAGTCATGCACCAGCCACAAATGACCTTACAACCCGCGGACAGCTTCAAAACAGCAACCAGGGACAGCATATGAGGAAGGTATGCAGCAGGGCAAATACCTAAACACCCATGTACAACCGCGCAGCAGAGCAGGGAACTGAGAAGACTTAATTCAGGTAAAAGCCAACAGTATCCCAGCTCAAATTAGGGGGAAAAGAGTAAAGGGTTAAAGCAAACATATGCATTGTCATGCCGAAAACCAGAAACAGACAGAACGGCATGACATCCTATTAACAAGCTATCTCTGACAATGTGTGTCAGTCAGGACCCATTATATAGGAGATAGGAGTGGCTAGCTGTGCGCAGCTGGAAGCACAGACTCCCAGAGCCCCCAACATGGCCAATTAACCCCTGTACTGCAAAAGAAATTTACACCATTTAAAAAGAAGGTGAAGTGCTTATTTTCAGTGAAGGAGTAGGAGCAAACAGACCCTGTGGTCTTCTGGCTCCTCTGTTGCGGTAACCCGTGACAGTATTCCCCCTTCTACGAGGGACCTCCAGAACCTCAGGACCGGGTTTATCAGGGTGTGCCACATGAAAAGAATTGATCACTCTGGCAACCTGGATGTCAAATGCTGGTACCCACATCCTCTCCCCAGGACCGTATCCCCTCCAATAACACATATCCTAGAAAAGGGATCTCCTCAACTGAGAACATATATTTTACCGGTGTGACAAATAATTTATTATCTCTGATTATTTGTGAGACCTGCCTGACATATAACTGATGTAACTCAAGGTCAGGTGAAAACATTAATATGTCATCAAGGTAGATTACCACAAATCTACCCACCAGGTGACTAAAGATGTAATTTACAAAGTGCTGAAAGACGGCGGGCGAGTTTGGCAACAAAAATGGCATCACCAGGTTCTCATAGTGTCCCTCAGGCATATTGAAAGCTGTTTTCCGCTCATCCCCCTCTTTAATACAAATGGGATTATACACCCCCTTGAGGTCCAGTTTTGAAAACCATTTTGCTCCTACAATCTGATTAAATAGGTCCAGGAAGAGAGGTAAGGGGATATGGATCCCAGACTGTGATCAGATTGAGTTTGCAGAAATCTAGGCATGAGTGTAACCCCCATCTTTCTTCTTTACAAAGAAAAACCCTGCAGAAATGGGGATGAGGATGGTCTGATATGACCCTTTGCCAAACTTTCCGCGATATAGTCCTTCATGGCTTGCCTCTCTGGACCAGAGATTTTATACAGTCTGCTCTCAGGCAGCTTCGCCCCAGGAACAAGATTAATGAAAATAAGAATAGTGGCGGGTGCACCACTAAAATATAGGCCGATATATAATGAGATGACAGGGTGCTATATTAGGCATGGAAAAAGCAAATGTAATCAAAAGAAAAAGAGCCAATGCATAAAACGTGCACACCTACTACAAAATATATAACAAAATATAAAGTCAATTTTATTACAAGCAAGGACACAATACAAATATAAAATCAATTAAAAACTGTACAAAAGTACACAACACCCCCATCTAACAGCCTATGCAAGAAATACAAAATCTGCAAAAAACACCCTATATGTGCTGTACTAATGAACCAGTGTCCGCAGAATAAACAATATGAAGTAACATGGATGTTACAACAGAAAGCAGACCAATCCCTATATAAAACACACTATAGGCGTCCCTATATGTGTCCTAAATAAGAACAGGAAAAAGGGGATATAGCGTGTACACATATAAGATATGCTGATGGCCCTGAAAGGGTGAAAGAAATACTGCAAATGAGTTAAATCTCGCAATATGCGAGCCTGCAAACAAACCCTGGGAGCCACAGAGAGTGGAACAAGGCTCAAATAAGGCTACGCTCACATTAGCGTTTTGCGGGGATGCGTCGGGCGCAGCCACGGCGACGCATGCGTCATGTGCCCCTATATTTAATATGGGGGCGCATGGACATGCATTGTATTGCGTTCTGTGACGCATGCGTCTTTTTTGGCGCAAGCGTCAGGGCGCAGAGGACGCAGCAAGTTGCATTTTTTTGTGTCCAAAATCATGCCAAAAAAGGACGCATGCATCACAAAACAATGCATTTTGCATGCATTTTTGTTTGCGTTGTGCGTTGCATCGCCAACGCAGCACCGCACAATGCAAATGTGAACGTAGCCTTAATCAGGCAATGGATACAACCTGGCGCCCGGTCACACAGCCGGCATGAAAATGTGAACCAAGGAGAGAGCAAGAGAAAATGTGCGGTGCTGAAGAGTAAAGGCAGCAAGGATATCAGTCCAAAAAACATCTGGGCATATCAGGGCGAAGATGTGGGGTGTGGGATCTTCCCACTTGGCTGGTGGAACCCACCGAGTAAATATATGAGTTTTTATAGGTGCGTTCACAGCCCAGGTTCCACCGTGCAGGAGAGAAGCCTGCTGCTAGCGAAATGGCGGCCCTATATGGCGGTACAATGTCAGATTAGATGCGAGTTCCGTCACTTGGTCAGTATCAGCACGAACCCTGTTGCTTCACAGACTCGTGAAATAATTATTGGGACTAAAACCCTAACTAGGGTTGTACTTGCTCTGGAACTCTTCTGTGCTAACCGCACACATGAAGGACCCAGATGCTAAGCCAAGCGACTAATTGCCCCCACTGATGCTAACTGGCTGCCTATGTAATTTCCCTCGGCTAACGGACACTCGCCACATGTTGCCTGAGTGGCAGAGTATAACTGGTGACAAGCACAAAACACAAATGATACAGGCGCATGGCTGTGCGACCATGCAAACCTTTTATAGCTGCAGCCACTTCAGGACCTTCCTAGAGGACCAATGAGAGCTGCTTCAGGACCTTCCTTGAGGACCAATGGGAGCTGCTACAGGACCTGAGTGTGTGACCCCCAACCTCCAATGAGAGGTCCTCCCTTGGGCATGCTCAGAGAAAAGCAGGACTTATTTCCAGAGACGTCTGATCGCCGCTGACCAGTACTGGCTACAATGGCTGAGCCTGGAAGAGTAGCAGTAACCAAGCGCAGAGTATCTGCCTGAGCCAGATGCTGGGACTGACGTCTCCAACTGAGCAGACTCCACTGCGGCTGGAGAAGAATGGGGGACCACCGCAGAGGTGGTTTGAGATCCCCCCTGTGCAACGGCAGGAAATCAACACCTAACATTACCCCCCTCCTAGGGCCCCCCTCCTTGGACCTCGCTATGCTCGAAGGCAGCAATGATCTGCAGAGCTCGAGTATGCTCAGCAGGCTCCCAGGCCTGTCCTCTGGGCCATAACTCTTCCAGTCTACCAAATAAAATTATTTGCCATGTACCACCTTGCACCCTAAGATAGCGTTCACCTCGTAATCATCCATCGACGAACCCGATGTCCCGGCAGATGACTCAGAAAACCAGGACATGTGTACGGGTTTTAAGATGGACACATGAAAGGTGTCGGTGATACTTATGCATGGAGGAAGGGCCAGACGGTAGACCACAGGGTTAACCTGTTCGAGGACCTTGAAGGGACCCAAGTAGCGAGGTGCAAACTTAGTGGACTCTACTCGCAGGCTGATGTTATGGGCGGAATGCCACACTAGATCGACAGGAGCAAAGGTCGAAGCAGGGCTCGGGTGTGCATCGGCAGAGGACCTCATTCGCTCTTTGGAGGCCCGGATGGCATCCTGAGTGCGGTCCCAAATATCCCATGCCTCCACAGCCCAGTCTGCCACCCTGGAGTCAGCGGAAGACACTGGAAGAGGCACAGGAACCCACGGATGCTGACTGTAATTAAGGAGGAATGGAGTCTGCCCAGTGGAGTCGGCTACGGCGTTGTTTAGCGCAAACTCCACCCACGGTAGCAAGGATGCCCAGTCATCCTGCCTGGCTGAAACAAAATGTTGCTGATATGTTACCAGAGTCTGGTTGTCCCTCTCTACCAACCCATTTGTCTCGGGATGGTAGGCTGAAGAGAGATTCAGCTCGATGCTGAGTAGATGACAAAGCTCTCTCCAGAACCGAGACACAAACTGGGGACCCCGGTCTCTGACAATTTTGTCTGGCACACCGTGTAGTCAGAAAATGTGTTTTATAAACAACGCTGCAAAGGCCCGTGCAGAAGGTAGCCGTGGAAGAGGCACCAAGTGCACAATTTTAGAAAAATGGTCGGTGTTTACCCAAATGATGGTGCAGCCACGGGACTTGGGTAAGCCCACCACAAAGTCCATCCCGACCATCTCCCAGGACCTGTCTGAACCAGCAGGGTATAAAGTAACACTGCTGGCTGTTGTCAAGGAGACTAATTCTTGGCACAGGAGACACATGCCCGAATGTAGTCCCCGACGTCACAGGACATATGTGGCCACCAGTATGTCCTCGCCAGCAGCTCAGATGTCCTCTTGGTCCCAAAATGTCCACCCACCCTGGACGAATAAGCCCAAGAGAGAACCTCCAGTCGCAAATGTGATGGTACAAAAGTCTTGCCCGGGGGCACAGACTCTAGCGAGACCTGAGCCACGGTTCTCAGGCTTTCAGAAGGGATAATAAGCCGAGGCTCCTCTTCTTCCTCCTCAGATGACACAACGGAGCGAGAGAGAGCATCGGCATGAATGTTCTCCCCGGAGAGAAAATGGAGGGTGAAATGGAACTGGGAGAATAACAGGGACCATCTGGCCTGGCGAGAATTTAGCCGCTGGGCTGTCTGTAAGTACACCAAATTTTTTTGGTCTGTGAAAACTTGGAAGGGAAAGCAAGCCCCCTCCAGGAGGTGTCTCCACTCTGAGAAAGCCAACTTCATGGCTAGCAACTCCTTGTCCCCGATGGAATAATTCCTCTCCGCTGGTGTGAAGGTCTTGGAAAAGAAGAAGCAAGGATACTTCCGACCTTGAGCATCCTTTTGGAAGAGGACTGCTCCAGCACCAATGGATGAGGCATCCACTTCCATTATAAATGGCTTATCTACATCGGGGCGATGTAGAATGGGAGCGCTAGTAAAATGAGACTTAATAGAGAGGAAGGCCTTGGAGAACTCCTCCGAACACAATTTGGGATTTGTTCCCTTCTTGGTGAGGGCTACCATGGGAGCTTCCAAAGTTGAGAAATGCGGAATGAACTGGAGATAATAGTTAATGAACCCCATAAAGCGCTGCACCGCACCGCTTTGAGAGAATGGGGTTCCTGCCAGTCCATCACAGCCTGTAGCTTGGCAGGATCCATAGCCAATCCCTGGGCGGAGATGATATAACCAAGGAAAGGCAAGGACTCCTGCTCAAACACACATTTCTCCAGCTTGGCTTAGAGGAAGTTTGCCCGTAAGAGGTCGAAGAGTTTGCAAACATCTCTGGTGAGAGTCAATATCTGGAGAGTAGATAAGTATATCATCCAGATAGACTACGACCGAGGTGGAGAGCATATCCCGGAAGATATCATTTACAAAGTCTTGTAAAACGGCTGGGGCATTACAGAGCCCGAAGGGCATCACCAGATATTCATAGTGCCCATCCCTGGTGTTAAATGCCGTCTTCCATTCGTTCCCCTCACGGATGCGAATCAGGTTGTAAGCATCCCGCAGATCTAATTGATGAATACCCTTGCTCCCTGTAGCCTATCGAAGAGGTCAGATATCAGGGGCAAAGGGTACTTATTCTTAATGGTGATGGCGTTAAGACCCCTTTAATCTATGCATGGACGTTGTTGTCTGTTCTTCTCCTGCATGAAGAAGAACCCCGCCCCTGCAGGTGACACTGACTTCTTAATGAACCTTCTTACCAAATTCTCCTGGATGTATTGAGTCATAGCCTCCGTGTCTGGGAGAGAGAGGGGATAGACCCGACCCTGGGGAGGCTTTGCTCCAGGCATGAGATCAATAGGACAGTCATAAGGGCGATGAGGCGGAGGGGTCTCCGCAGCCTTCTCGGAGAACAAGTCTGCATAGGACCAATAGCACTTGGGAAGAGAAGTAAGATCTGCGGGTACCTCTGTAGTGGCAACCTGAACGCACTCCCTCATACATCTGCCCATACAAGATTCACTCCAACCCAAAATTCTCCCTGAGGACGACTCTATATGAGGGGAGTAGAAATGTAGCAAGGGTATCCCTAGTAGGATCTCGTCTATTCCCTCAGGAATGACAAGAAGGGAGATAATCTCCTGATGGGAAGGAGACATAGATAACGTGAAAGGGATGGTCTGGTGTGTTATTTGTGAGGGCAGTGTCGACCCATTCACCACTTGAACAGTCACTGGCTTGGCGAGCATCACAAGGGGTATTGCGTGGCGTTGGGTACAGGCAGAGGACATCAAATTCCCCTCCGCCCCAGAGTCCACACAAAGCTTGACTGTAAGAGTGGAACAGCCTAAAGTCATTGTCCCCTTAAAGGACAGCTTGGAGGAAAATGCCGCTGTGTCTGGTGAACCTCCTCCTATGGTTACTAGACGCGATCTTTCCCGACAGCTGAGGACATTTATTGGCATAATGTCCGAACTGCTGGCAGATATTACAAACCACGGGTACTCGAGCGGCCTGAGACTTCGGTCCCGCTCGAGAAACCTCCATGGCCTCATGGGAGTCGGACGCCTGAACAGGAGATTCCAGAGGACTGGCAAAGGTAGGAGCAAACCGGAACCTCTGCCTACACTGGGTCTGCTCCAACCTCCGCTCGTAGAAACGGAGGTCGATGCGGGTGGATATAGTTATGAGCTCCTCAAGTGTGGCGGGAATCTCCCTGGTAGCCAAAGCGTCCTTCACATGGTCAGCCAGTCCCTTCCAGAACACCAGGATGAGGACTTTATCTGGCCACTCCAGCTCTGATGTCAAAGTCCGAAAGTGGACAGCGAATTGGCTGACCATGGGCGAGCCCTGTGTTAATGCCAGTAGTTGGAGCGCCTTATCATGGGTGACACGAGGTCCCAAAAAGACCTGTTCCAGAGAGTCCAGGAAGCGAGGAGCACTCTGTACCACATGATCATCACGCTCCCACAGGGGCATTGTACACTCCAATGCCCTGCCCGACAGAAGGGATATGATAGATCCCACTTTAGCCCATTCCGTAGGAAAATGTGCAGCCAGGAGCTCTAGATGTATGGTGCACTGGCTCACGAATCCCCAACATAGCTTACTGTCACCCTCAAACTTGTCTGGTAGCGGGAGTCGGGATAAAGTCGGAGCAGGTGTGGCAGAGGACAAACTGGCTGCAGCTACGCTAGCAGCCTGTACAGCGACTTCGGTGACATCCATGGCTGAGGTTGTGCGTTCAAGAGCCGGCAACCTACCCTCCAGCTGCTGGATGTACCATTGTAGACGCTGATCTTCCGCCATTTACTAGCCAGACCCTGGCGCTAGTATTGTTACGTCTGGTGGAATGCACCGAGTAAATATATGAGTTGTTATAGGTCCGTTCGCTGCCCTGGGTCCACCGTGCAGGAGAGAAGCCTGCTGCTAGAGAAATGGCGGCCTTATATGGCGGTACAAAGTCAGATTAGACGCGAGTTCTGTCACTTGGTCAGTATCAGCATGAACCCTGTTGCTTCACAGACTCGTGATATAATTAGTGGGACTAAAACCCTAACTCTGGTTGTGCTTGCTCTGGAACTCTTCTGTGCTAACCGCACACATGAAGGAACCAGATGTTTAGTGACTAATTGCCCCCACTGACGCTAACTGCCTGCCTATGTAATTTCCCACGGCTAACGGACACTCTCCACGTGTAGCCTGAGTGGCAGAGTATTACTGGCGACAAGCACAAAACACAAATGATGCTCGTGCATGGCCCTGTGGCCATGCGAACCTTTTATAGCTGCAGCAACTTCAGGACCTTCCTAGAGGACCAATGGGAGCTGCTTCAGGACGTTCCTGAAGGACCAATGGGAACTGCTACAGGACCTGAGCATGTGACCCCTGACTTCCAATGAGAAGTCATCCCTTGGGCATGCTCAGAAGGGAAAAAGCAGGTCCCAGAGACGTCTGATTGCTGCTGACCAGTACTGGCTAAAATGGCTGAGCCTGGAAGAGCAGCAGTAAGGCTACGTTCACACTAGCGTTATGCTAGTTTGCGTCGGGTTTGCATCGGGCGACGCAGCGGCGACGCATGCATCATGCGCCCCTATATTTAACATGGGGGACGCATGCGTTTTTGTTTGTTGCGTTGTGCGACGCATGCGTCTTTTTTGCCGCAAGCGTCGGACCAAGAAAACGCAACAAGTTGCATTTTTCTTGCGTCCAAATTTCGGCAAAAAACTACGCATGCGTCGCAAAACGCAGCGTTTTTTCGTGCGTTTTGGTGCGTTTTTGCGTGCGTTGTGCGTTGCGTCGCTGACGCAGCGGCGCACAACGCTAATGTGAACGTAGCCTAACCAAGCGCAGAGTATCTACCTGAGCCAGACGCTGGGACCGACGTCTCCACTGAGCAGATTCCAGACTGTGGCTGGAGAAGAATGGGGAAACGCAGCGGAGGTGGTTCGAGATTCCCCATGTGCAGTGGCGGGAACTCGACACCTAACAGGTACCACAGGTATCAGTATTGGGTCCTCTTCTTTTTAACATATTTATTAATGCCATACAAAAAGAAAAAAGTATGACGGCACCAGGATTGATGGTTTTAGATGGCCTTCAAGTGAGCAATATACTGCAACAAAAAAAGTCTCTTGGGCAATCGGATCAATGGTGGAATGCTATCGCACTGTGGTGTTCTACCAAGCAGTAATTCATATTGAACATCCAAAGAAAAATAAAAAGTGGTACTCACAGCCACAGTGATGTATTAAAAGTCCTTTATTCTTCCATGCATTGGAGTAAGGACATGCCTGTAGGGCAGCAGGTATTACGAGAGGGTGTGGGAAGTGAACTGGACGACGGCCGTTTCGCGCACACCTGGACCCGTTGAAGCGCATTGTGCACGAAACGGCTGTTGTCTCTCTGACCACAACCTTCTTTCATTCTCTATCAAAAGCTAACATCCTACTCAGGAAACCCTCACTTTCCACACTTATAGAAATTAACCATTAACCATTAGCACCCAGAAACTTATTTGCAGTCATCATTGGCCCCAATGTCCTCCATCTCATGTCCTGACTCTGCATTGAAACATTATAACAAAACACTGCAAAGTTCACTGGATAAAGCTGCACCTCCTATACATAGAATAACTCGGCACAGATGGTAACAACCCTGGCACACTCTGCAAACACGTTTCCTACAGTGATGCTCCAGTGTGCGCCGAACGTCTGTGGAGAAAATCCAATCTGCCCTAAGATTTCATCTACTATAAGTTTATGCTTAAAACAGACAACTCTACCCTTCACCTCTCCAAACAAACCAATTTCAACACCCTCATCACCTCACTATCCAATAATCCCAAACATCTCTTTGACACTTTTCATTCCCTACTCAACCCAAGAGTGCAATCCCAACCATGGATCTCCACGCTGATGATCTGGCCAATTATTTCAAAGAAAAAATTGACCATATCCAGCAGGAAATTTTCACCCAATTCCCTCATACCATGCACTGTCCTCCCTATTTCACTGCATCTAGCTCACTCTCTGACTTTGAACCAGTCACAGAAGAAGAAGTGATCATGCTCCTTGCATTCTCTCACCCTACTACCTGCACCAGTGACCCTATTCCATCACATCTCCTCCAGTCCCTCTCCCCTGTTGTCACCACTCACCTAACAAAAATATTCAACATCTCTCTCTCTTCCGGTATCTTTCCCTCCTCATTTAAGCATGCCATCATACATCCATTACTTAAAAAGCCATCCCTTGACCAAAACTGTGGTGTTATCTATAGACCTGTCTCGAATCTTCCCTTCTCTCTAAACTTCTGGAATGCTTGGTCCACTCCCGTCTAATCTGCTGTCTCACAGATAACTCTCTTCTCGACCCTCTTCAATCCAGTTTCCGCTCTTTACACTCTACTGAAACTTCCCTCACTAAAGTCTCTAATGATCTACTAACAACTAAATCTAATAGTCACTACTCCATGCTAATTCTCCTGCATCTCTCTGCAGCATTCAACATTAGTTACATCAGGGTTTTTGCTTACTTTTTTCTCTTGTAGGTTTTAATGTTTTGTGGCCAATGTGAACATGCGTTTAACTTCTGCATGTGTACCAACTCAAGTTAAGCTAATTTTTTGTGTTTTTTTTCTTTGCATTGTTGCACTCTGTGCAAACCGGGGTGTGGCCTCCCTGTTTCTGAGCTAGAGATTGTATATAAGGCTTCCCCAGTCTGGTGTTTCACTGGCTGGGCCCAGTCCTTTTGTATTCCCTTATTCACACTGAAGTCAACATTGACACATGGTAAGGTTTTAATATTTGACAGTGTAGGACTGTCCTGATCAGAGTTACTTTGACGCGGTAGGATGGCTTTTGTGCTATTTTTTGATAAAAAAAACAGTATTACTAAAAACTATGTTATTTAAATGCACTTTTGCTTTTTTACTTAGTTACACCAGGGTTTTTGCTTACTTTTTTCTCTTGTAGGTTTTAGCATTCAACACTATGGATCATCAGCTCCTCTTCTCTATCCTCCACTCCATCAGCCTCAAGGACACGTTCTCTCCTGTTTCTCCTGCTACCTCTCTGATCACTCCCTCACTGTATCTTTTGCTGACTCCTCCTCTTCCCCTTACTGTTGGGGTTCCTCAAGAATCAGTTCTAGGTCCCCTCCTCTTCTCCTTATATACTGCCTCTATTGGACAAACAATCAGTAGATTTGTTTTCCTGTGCCAGCTGATGACACCCAATTATACACCTCTACTCTTGACATCATGCCCACAATATTACAAAACAACAGTGATTGTCTTACGGCCATCTCCAATATCATGTCCTCCCTCTATCTGAAACTGAACTTGTCAAAAACTGAACTACTTGTATATCCTTCCTCTACTGACCAACCTTTGCCTGACATTGCCATTTCCATGTGTGGTTCCATCAATACTCTCCAGTAAGATGCCCTCTGTCTTGGGACCATACTTGATTCAGAGCTTTCATTTACCCCCCACATCCGATCACTAGCTCGCTTTTGTCATCTGCACCTCGCAAACATTTCTCGAATTCAACCTTTTCTTAGTTTCGACTCTGCAAATACTCTTACTGTTGCTCTTATTCATTCTCATCTGGACCATTGTAGCGCTATTGTAACACTCTACTAATCAGTCTCCCTCTTACCAAACTCTCCCAATCCATTCTGTCTTGAATGCTGCAGCCAGGGTCATATTCCTCACCAACCATTACACCAATGCCTCTACCTTGTGCCAGTCGCACTGGTTACCTATCCACTCCAGAATTCAATATAAACTTATCACGCTCACTCACAAAGCACTCCATGGTTCAGCATCACTCTACTTCTCCTCCCTCATCTCAGTCTACCACCCTACCCGTGCCCTTCATTCAGCTAATGACCTGAGGTTAACATCTTCAATAATCAGAACCTCCCACTCCCATCTCCAAAACTTCTCACGTGCTGCACCAATTCTTTGGAATGCACTACCCAGGATAATGTGATTAATCCCCAATAACCACAGTTTTAAGTATGCCCTAAAAATGTATTTCTTCAGACTGGCCTACCGCCTCAACACATGTATTTAACTATCCCTTTGTTGCCCATTCAATATGTTCACCATAACCAGGTTCCTCGTATCAGTATCAGGAACCCTGCTGCAGAATTACAGCAGGAGTCTGAGCACGTGTTCCAAGTGGACCGAGAGTGTGTGCGGAGATCTGCGGCAAGCTTACCTGCCAGCGTGCAGGACGTGAAACATGTGACCAACGGGGGAGTGACCGGAGGCAGAGCCAGACACCGAGTGGCGGCGGTGGCCGGAGATGCCGGAGAGTAGTCAGAAAGTGACAAAATCAAGTCGGGAGGTCAGCGTAGTACAAAATAGTGAGACGTAAAGGGTTGTCAGGATGTAGCAAGTGGTCAGATAGCCGGAGATAGGTGCAGTACAAACGGGGCAGGCAGATGGGAAGAAAGAGTACCAAGCCAAGAGTCAGAGCCAGAAAAGGATAACAAGGACAGAGTCACAAGGCAAATGCACAGATGAGAAAATAGACTGGATCATACACTAAAAGGCAAACAGATGAAACAGTATGCAAGCACACCAGGGGTCAGACACACAGTCAAAAACAAATCTATCACTGACAAGGATCCACAGACGGAGTCGAGTAAATATAGACCTCCCTATTACAAAAGGAGGCTATGCAAAATTAACCCTGAGAGGACAGGAAAGGGAACCCTGTCCACAACCATGACAGTATCCCCCCTCTTAGCGGGGGTCCACTGGACTCTCAGGCTTCTCAGGAAGCCTGGCATGAAAGCTGAAACCAACCCATCAGCATGCACTGAACTGGCCGAGACCCAAGACCAATCCTCCGGACCTTACCCCTTCCAGTGCAAATACTTCAGTTTCCACTGAGAATCAACAATGCACCCCACCTCATACTCTGAATGGCCCTCCACCAACACAGGAGGAGTGACGTACGAGGAGTCCTCCTCGACAGCTCGCAATGGTTTCAAAAGGGACCTGTACCTTTCCTGGGCCTTAGTGATGTTTTTCTGAACCTCCCCCCACAGGGTCTTTAAGCATTTCACCGTACCCTCCTTTCCTGGACAACCTTGGTCCATGCGAGAAAACTCCCCAAAATGTGGGTAAAACCCATAGTTGGCCAGGAAGGGAGACATTCCCGTGGACTGACTCACATGACCGTTGAAAGCAAATTCTGCCACAGGCAACGCATCACACCAGTCATCCTGTCTGGAAGAAGCCAAACATCTGAGAATTTGCTCCAGGGACTGATTCATACACTCGGTTTGCCCATTAGACTCCGGATGATAAGCAGAGGAAAAAGACAGTGTAATTCCCAACTTTTTACAAAAAGCCTTCCAAAACTTTGGCCACAAACTGCACATCTCTGTCAGACACCACATTCATAGGCACACCATGCAGCCGAACCACATGCTGCACAAACAACCTGGCCAAGATTTCAGCAGACGGTAAAGCGGGCAGAGGTACAAAATGAGCCTGTTTGGAAAATCTATCCACCACCACAGACACCACGGAGTTACCCCCTCAATGGAGGGAGATTAGTGATGAAGTCCATGGACAAATGTATCCATGGTCCATCCGGAACTGGCAAAGGCACCAATTCCATTGCCGGCCGGCAATGAGAACTCTTAGAACGGCCACAAACTCCACATGCAGACACAAAACTTTTCACATCCGCAACTTTTCACATCCGCAAGAAAAGAGGGCCACCAGAAAATCCTTTTAACTGCCTCCCGGGTGGCTGATTCCCAGGATGAGCACTCAACACAGACTCATGAAACTCCTGCAGGAGTCTAAGATGGAAATGTTCTGGGACAAACAATTTATCATCAGATTTATTACTGGGAGCCAGAGCTTGGGCCTCAAATATCTCTCTCCAAATCAGATGAGATTTTGGCCACTACCACCCCAGGTTGAAGAATGAAGGATGGAGGTTCAGGAGGAGACACCAGATCAAAGCTTTGGGACAATGCATCTGCCTTAACAGTCTTTGACCCTGGATGGAAGGTGATAGAAAATTGAAATAGGAAAAAAAAAGTGACCACCAGGCTTGCCTGGGGGTCAACCTTTTGGCAGACTCGATGTAAGCTAAATTCTTGTGATCAATGACCATGGAGATAGGATGAACAGCCCCTTCCAAAAAAATGCTTCCATTCTTCAAAGGCCAACTTAACCGCCAGGATCTCTTTATTACCCACATCATAATTTCTCTTGGCAGAAGAGAAGTTTCTGGAAAAGAAGACACAAGGTTTGAGATTGGTCAGAGTAGCGGGACCCTGAGACAACACTGCCCCCACTCCTACCTCAGAAGTGTCCACCTCCATGAGAAAAGTCTAGACAAATCTGGCTGGACCAACACTGGGGTGGAAATAAAACACTTTTTTAAGGTCAGAAAAAAAAAATTCACAGATGCTGACCAATTCTTAACAGTAGCCCCCTTGAGAGTAACATCAGTCAGGGGCTTAACCTCCTGCAAAAAAACCCTTAATGAACTTTCGATAGTAGTTTGCAAAGCCTAGGAAGTGTTGCAGCCCCTTTAAATCATAGGATTGAACCCAATCAGTAATAGCATGGACTTTTTTCAGATCCATGCGAAAACCCTCACAAGAAACAATCAAACCCAAAAAAGATAATTCCTGTCCAAAGAATGAACACTTCTCCAACTTAGCATACAAATGGTTTTCTCTAAGTCTCAGAAGAACAGTTCGCAGATGGTGAAAGTGGTTTTGACTATCAGGGGAGTACACTAATATGTCATCAAGATAAATGACCACAAAGCACCCCATCAGATCAGAAAAAATTACATTAATAAAGTTTTGAAAAACAGCAGGAGCATTAGTCAGATCGAAGGGCATAACCAGGTTCTCAAACAGTCCTTCAGATGTGAGAAATGCCGTTTTCCACTCATCCCCTTCACTAACCCTTATCAGGTTATAGGCTCCCGTAAATCAAGCTTGGAAAACCATTTGGCCCCAGAAAGTTGGTTACACAGATCTAGAATGAGGGGGAGTGGATATGTGTTTCTCACGGTAATCTTGTTAAGTTCTGGAAAGTCGAGGCACGGCCGCAAACCACCATCTTTTTTCTTAATGAAGAAAAACCCAGAGGATACAGGCAAGACAGAATGGCGAATATGCCCTTTGCGGAGACTCTCTGAAATATATTCCTTCATGGCTTGGGGCTCAGGCCCAGACAAATTAAACAAATGAACCTTGGTCAGTTTAGCCTCAGGAATTAAGTCAATGGCAATATTGAAAGGTCTATGTGGTGGTAACGCCTCAGCCTCACTTCAGTCTTCAAAGTCTTTTAGGTACTCTGGAATACCCTCCTTTAGTAGAGAGGTAAAAATATTAAATAATTTTTAGGGTTCTTACAGAAGTTATGAGAGTAGTAGAGTACTCCATTTTAGCAGAATTGAAATTGAAAACTTCTGGCTTATAAGTGAAAAAGTCTAAGGCTGTATGCACACGTTGCGGATTTAATTACTGATCCGCAGCGTTTTTTTCCATGCGGAATTGCATTAAATCCGCAATGTAGTGTAAAACTAATGTTAGTCAATGTGAACCACACACTAGATGTGCAAATGCTGCGGAAAAATCCACACTGAAACGCTGCAGGTTTTTTCTGCAGCATGTCACTTCTTTTGTGCGGAACTGCAGCATTTCTGCACCCAATGACTTCCATTGTGTGGGTCAAATCCACAGTTAAACTGCAGATGTAAAAACCATCTGCGTATCAGCTGCGGATTTGGAGCATTTTTGGGTGTCAAAAACGCTGCAGGAGGAAGTGATGTCATGAGTGTGGAGGAAGTGTGTGGGCGGAGTGCAGAAAAAAATGGAGTCGTACCGTCGCATGGGGATTGATGTGAGGCATATGGTGGAAATGGTAAATGTAGTGTCTGTGTGTCTGTCTGTGTTTTGTCTGTCTGAGTGTCTGTGTCAGTCTGTCAGTACAGAAAAGAAATATATCTTGGTACCGTGTTAGCCAGTAGATAGAAAAATATTTAGAATTGAGAGTCCTCAGTGGTTGATACCATTTAATGGCTAACTGAATGTCTTTTTACATCAACTAAGGAACTTGCCCCTCAGACTATGAGGGTTCATCACAACAGAGACCCTAATCAGAGGACAATAAAACAATCCTTATCTAAGAACTGGCCCAATATTTATGGACATAACTGTTTATCACTCATGGTAATTCTGTTTCATGTCACCTGTCTTATCCATGGCTTTTTTTTCTGTGCTATGTTGTGCATAAATATGTGATTCTTCAGAATTTCTTTTAGTCTTTGCCTGATGAAGAGACCTGTGTAGTCTTGAAAGCTTGCAATTTGTTACCATCTTTTCAGTTAGCCATTAAAAGGTATCAACCACTGAAGTCTGTCAGTAGTGACTCATTGTAGTCATTCGTCGGATGGGACTACTTCTCCCATCGAAATCTGATGATGGGAGAGTTGTCCCATCGTCAAGTGACTGACTACAATGGGTTAAAAACACAAACACATAACATACATTACATACACCATAGAATATTTAGTAACATACTCACCACATACGTCCCCGAAGGCCACCATCCACGATCATCCCGTAAAAAAAAAATCCTTTTCCAACATAATCCATCAATAGGCTGTCCCACGACATCTTCCGGTGATACACTGCAAGAGTTAATCGCTCCTGCAGTGTATCGGAGCTGCCTGGTCTTTTCCTGGAGTTCTGTCATGATCCCAATGGCAGGGGATCACAAAAGGACAAGCACAAAAACAAAACAAGCTCTAGGGTGATGGAACCTGAGCTGACCGCGATCCTGAACCTAACACACAACTAGCAGTAGCCGGGGAACGTGCCTACGATGATTCCTAGACGTCTCGCGCCAGCCGAAGGATTAACTTCCCCTATCAGAAGAAACACAGACCTCACTTGCCTCCAGAGAAACACCCCACAGAAATAGCAGCCCCCCACATGTAATAACGGTGAAATGAGAGGAAAGCACATACGTAGTTATGAAAACAGAATCAGCAAAAATGAGGCCCGCTAAAGCTAGATAGCAGAGGATACAAAAGTGAACTGCGCGGTCAGCGAAAAACCCTACAAAAAACCATCCTGAAATTACTTGAACTCATGTGCCAACTCATGGAACATGAGGAGTAATTTCAGCCCACTAGAGCAACCAGCAGCAAGGATTCACATATCTGCAAGCTGGACTAAGACAAAAATTAAGCAAAACGTGGAACAGGAAAATCAAAACTTAGCTTGTCCTGAAGATTACAGAAGCAGGTAGCAGAGGTAAAAAGACACACTGATTACAATGATAGCCGGCGAGGAAATGACAAGAAAGCCAGGTTAAATAGGAAACTCCCATAACCTGATGGAACAGGTGGAAACCAAAGACCGCAGAGAACACAAGTCACCCAGTACCATCAGCAACCACCAGAGGGAGCCCAAAAACAGAACTCACAACAGAGTTCAATGAACACATGCGCAGTCACACTGCAGGAGCTTTTGCTCCTGTCAGTGTGTTTTGGAAGCCGTGGAGAGCTGTGACATCTCCTGATGTGACTATTCTCCATGGCAGATCGTCGTGGGACGCTCGATATTAAAGGACTACGTCGGAAAAGACAGCATATCATGTGATTTGTAAGTATGGTAAAACGTAAAATATTAAAATACTTTTTTCTGTGTCTTTTTTTTAAAAGTCTTTCTGTAATTTAGGATTAACCCCTTCCCGACCCATGACGCCACGTAGGCGTCATGAAAGTCGGTGCCAATCCGACCCATGACGTCTATGTGGCGTCATGGAAAGATCGCGTCCCTGCAGATCGGGTGAAAGGGTTAACTCCCATTTCACCTGATCTGCAGGGACAGGGGGAGTGGTAGTTTAGCCCAGGGGGGTTGGCTTCACCCCCCGTGGCTACGATCGCTCTGATTGGCTGTTGAAAGTGAAACTGCCAATCAGAGCGATTTGTAATATTTCACCTATTAAAACTGGTGAAATATTACAATCCAGCCATGGCCGATGCTGCAATATCATCGGTCATGGCTGGAAACACTAATGTGCCCCCACCCCAACCCACCGATCGCCCCCCCAGCCCTCCGATCTGTCCAGTACACTGCTCCGGCTCCCCTCCGTCCTGTGCTCTTGTCCGCTCCCCCCGTGCTCCAATCACCTCCCCGTGCTCCAATCACCCCCCCTGCACTCCGATCCACCCCTCCGTGCTCCGTTCCACCCCCGTGCTCCGTTTCACCCCCCGTGCTCCGTTCCACCCCCCAGTGCTCCGTTCCACCCCCCGTGCTCCGTTCCACCCCTCCCGCGCTCCGATCCAACCCCCCCATGCTCCGATCCCCCCCGTGCTCCCCCCCACCCCATCATACTTACCGATCCTGCCGGGGTCCGTCCGTCTTCTCCCTGGGCGCCGCCATCTTCCAAAATGGCGGGCGCATGCGCAGTGCACCCTCCGAATCTGCCTGCCGGCAGATTCGTTCCAAAGTGCATTTTGATCACTGAGATATAATCTATCACAGTGATCAAAATAAAAAAAATAATAAATGACCCCCCCCTTTGTCACCCCCATAGGTAGGGACAATAAAAAATAAAGAATTTTTTTTTTCCACTAATGTTAGAATAGGGTTAGGGTTAGGGCTAGGGTTAGGGTTAGGGTTAGGGCTAGGGTTAGGGCTAGGGTTAGGGCTAGGGTTAGGGCTAGGGTTAGGGTTAGGGTTTCGGTATGTGCACATGTATTCTAGTCCTCTGCGGATTTTTCCGCTGCGGATTTGATAAATCCGCAGTGCTAAACCGCTGCGGATTTATGGCGGATTTACCTCTTTTTTTCTGCGCATTTCACTGCGGTTTTACAACTGCAATTTTCTATTTGAGCAGTTGTAAAACCGCTGCGGAATCCGCACAAAGAAGTGACATGCTGCGGAATGTAAACCGCTGCGTTTCCGTGCAGTTTTTCTGCAGCATGTGTACAGCGATTTTTGTTTCCCATAGGTTTACATTGAACTGTAAACTCATGGGAAACTGCTGCGGATCCGCAGCGTTTTCCGCAGCTTGTGCACATACCTTTAGAATTAGGCTATGTGCACACGGTGCGGATTTGGCTGTGGATCCGTAGCGGATTGGCCACTGCGGATTCGCAGCAGTATTCCATCAGGTTTACAGTACCATGTAAACCTATGGAAAACCAAATCCGCTGTGCCCATGGTGCGGAAAATACCGTGCGGAAACGCTGCGTTGTATTTTCCGCAGTATGTCAATTCTTTGTGCGGATTCCGCAGCGTTTTACACCTGTTCCTCAATAGGAATCCGCAGGTGAAATCCGCACAAAAAACACTGGAAATCCGCGGAAAATCCGCAGTTAAAACGCAGTGCCTTTTACCCGCGGATTTTTCAAAAATGATGCTGAAAAATCTCACACGAATCCGCAACGTGGGCACATAGCCTTAGGGTTAGGGTTGGAATTAGGGTTGTGGTTAGGGTTGTGATTAGGGTTATGGCTACAGTTGGGATTAGAGTTAGGGGTGTGTTGGGGTTAGTGTTGGAGGTAGAATTGAGGGGTTTCCACTGTTTAGGCACATCAGGGGTCTCCAAACGCAACATGGCGCCACCATTGATTGCAGCCAATCTCGTATTCAAAAAGTCAAATGGTGCTCCCTCAATTCCGAGCCCCGACGTGTGCCCAAACAGTGGTTTACCCCCACATATGGGGTACCAGCATACTCAGGATAAACTGCGCAACAATTACTGGGGTCCAAGTTCTCCTATTACCCTTGTGAAAATAAAAAAATGCTTGCTAAAACATCATTTTTGAGGAAAGAAAAATGATCTTTTATTTTCACGGCTCTGCGTTGTAAACGTCTGTGAAGCACTTGGGGGTTCAAAGTGCTCACCACATATCTAGATAAGTTCCTTAGGGGGTCTAGTTTCTAAAATGGGGTCACTTGTGGGGGGTTTCTACTGTTTAGGCACACCAGGGGCTCTGCAAACGCAACGTGACGCCCGCAGACCATTCCATCAAAGTCTGCATTTCAAAAGTCACTACTTCCCTTCTGAGCCTCGACGTGTGCCCAAACAGTGGTTTACCTCCACACATGGGGTATCAGCGTACTCAGGAGAAACTGGACAACAACTTTTGGGGTCCAATTTCTCCTGTAACCCTTGGGAAAATAAAAAATTCTGGGCTAAATTATTATTTTTGAGGAAAGAAAACGTATTTATTATTTTCACGGCTTTGCATTATAAACTTCTATGAAGCACTTTGGGGTTCAAAGTGCTCACCACACATCTAGATAAGTTCCTTTCGGGTCTAGTTTCCAAAATGGGGTCACTTGTGGGGGGTTTCTACTGTTTAGCCACATCAGGGGCTCGGCAAACGCAACGTGACGCCCGCAGAGCATTCCATCAAAGTCTGCATTTCAAAACGTCACTACTTCAATTCCGAGCCCCGGCATGTGCCCAAACAGTAGTTTACCCCGACATATGGGGTATCACCGTACTCAGGAGAAACTGGACAACAAATATTGGGGTCAAATTTCTCCTGTTACCCTTGGGAAAATTAAAAAATTCTGGGCTAAATTATTTTTGAGGAAGGAAAACGTATTTATTATTTTCACGGCTCTGCATTATAAACTTCTGTGAAGCACTTGGGGGTTCAAAGTGCTCACCACACATCTAGATAAGTTCCTTTCGGGGTCTAGTTTCCAAAATGGGGTCACTTGTGGGGGGTTTCTACTGTTTAGCCACATCAGGGGCTCTGCAAACGCAACGTGACGCCCACAGAGCATTCCATCAAAGTCTGCATTTCAAAACGTCACTACTTCACTTCCGAGCCCCGGCATGTGCCCAAACAGTGGTTTACCCCCACATATGGGGTATCAGCGTACTCAGGAGAAACTGGACAACAACTTTTGGGGTCAAATTTCTACTGTTACCCTTGGGAAAATAAAAAATTGCAGGCTAAAAGATCATTTTTGAGAAAATAATTTCTTTTTTAATTTTCATGGCTCTGCGTTATAAACTTCTGTGAAGCACTTGGGGGTTCAAAGTCCTCACCACACATCTAGATTAGTTCCTTTGGGGGTCTAGTTTCCAAAATGGGGTCATTTGTGGGGGATCTTCAATGTTCAGGCACACAGGGGCTCTCCAAACGTGACATGGTGTCCGCTAATGATTGGAGCTAATTTTCCATTTAAAAAGCCAAATGGCGTGCCTTCCCTTCCGAGCACTGCCGTGCACCCAAACAGTGGTTTACCCCTACAAATGGGGTATCAGCGTACTCAGGACAAACTGGACAACAACATTTGGGGTCCAATTTCTCCTATTACCTTTGGCAAAATAGGAAATTCCAGGCTAAAAATCATTTTTGAGGAAAGAAAAATTATTTTTTATTTTCATGGCTCTGCGTTATAAACTTCTGTGAAGCACCTGGGGGTTTAAAGTGCTCAATATGCATCTAGATAAGTTCCTTGGGGGGTCTAGTTTCCAAAATGGGGTCACTTGTGGGGGAGCTCCAATGTTTAGGCACACAGGGACTCTCCAAACGCGACATGGTGTCCGCTAACAATTGGAGCTAATTTTCCATTCAAAAAGTCAAATGGCGTGCCTTCCCTTCCGAGCCCTGCTGTGTGCCCAAACAGTGGTTTACCCCCACATATGAGGTATCGGCGTACTTGGGAGAAATTGCCCAACAAATTTTATGATCCATTTTATCCTATTGCCCATGTGAAAATGAAAAAATTGAGGCGAAAATAATTTTTTTGTGAAAAAAAAGTACTTTTTCATATTTACAGATCAATTTCTGAAGCACCTGAGGGTTTAAAGTGCTCACTATTCATCTAGATAAGTTCCTTGGGGGGTCTAGTTTCCAAAATGGGGTCACTTGTGGGGGAGCGCCAATGTTTAGGCACACAGGGGCTCTCCAAACGTGACATTGTGTCCGCTAAAGAGTGGAGCCAATTTTTCATTCAAAAAGTCAAATGGCGCTCCTTCCCTTCCAAGCCCTGCCATGCGCCCAAACAGTGGTTTACCCCCACATATGAGGTATGTTGTGAATTCTGTGGCCAAGCTCCCTCCTGTGGTCGAGAGTGGTACTTCGGCTGGTTCTGTCTATGAGCTTCCTTTGGTGGATGAGAGTGGTACTGCGGCTTCTGAGTTTCCTTCCTCAGGTGATGAGGTTAAGTCGTTAGGTGCTGCTCTATTTAACTCCACCTGGTGCTTTGATCCTGGCCTCCAGTCAATGTTCTAGTATTGGTCTTGCTTCCTCCTGGATCGTTCCTGTGGCCTGCCTATCCTGCATAAGCTAAGTTCTGCTTGTGTTACTTTTGTTTGCTATATTTTCTGTCCAGCTTGCTATATTGGTTTTTCTTGCTTGCTTGAAGCTCTGAGACGCAGAGGGAGCACCTCCGTACCGTTAGTCGGTGCGGAGGGTCTTTTTGCCCTTCTGCGTGGTTGTTTGTAGGTTTTTGTGTTGACCGCAAAGCTATCTTTCCTATCCTCGGTCTATTCAGTAAGTCGGGCCTCACTTTGCTAAATCTATTTCATCTCTGTGTTTGTATTTTCATCTTACTCACAGTCATTATATGTGGGGGACTGCCTTTTCCTTTGGGGAATTTCTCTGAGGCAAGGTAGGCTTATTTTTCTATCTTCAGGGCTAGTTAGTTTCTCAGGCTGTGCCGAGTTGCATAGGGAGCGTTAGGCGCAATCCACGGCTACCTCTAGTGTGGTGTGATAGGATTAGGGATTGCGGTCAGCAGAGTTCCCACATCTCAGAGCTCGTCCTATGTTTTTGGTAATTGTCAGGTCACTTTGTGTGCTCTGAACTTCAAGGTCCATTGTGGTTCTGAATTACCTGTTCATAACAGTACTGGAGGCCCAAAGTACTAATGCTTCTCAATAGAGGGAAAAGAGAAGTTCTGAGACCATTTTTTTTTCTTTGCACTGTGTTCTGTCTTTCTTTTCCCCTTTACATCAGGGTGGTTCAGAACACAGGTGTGGACATGGACATTCAGGGTCTGTCCTCTTTGATGGATAATCTCACTATAAGTGTACAGAACATTCAAGATTTAGTGGTTCAGAATCCTATGTTAGAACCTAAAATTCCTATTCCTGAGTTGTTTTCTGGAGATAGAGCTAAGTTTTTGAATTTTAAAAATAATTGTAAACTATTTCTGGCTTTGAAACCCCGCTCCTCTGGTGACCCAGTTCAACAAGTTAGGATCATTATTTCTTTATTACGTGGCGACCCTCAAGACTGGGCATTTTCCCTTGCGCCAGGAGATCCTGCATTATGTAATATTGATGGCGCTCGGATTGCTGTACGACGAACCTAATTCAGTGGATCAGGCAGAGAAAAATTTGCTGGCTCTGTGTCAGGGTCAGGATGAGATAGAGATTTATTGTCAGAAGTTTAGAAAGTGGTCCGTGCTCACTCAATGGAATGAATGTGCGCTGGCAGCTATTTTCAGAAAGGGTCTCTCTGAAGCCCTTAAGGATGTCATGGTGGGATTTCCTATGCCTGCTGGTCTGAATGAGTCTATGTCTTTGGCCATTCAGATCGGTCGACGCTTGCGTGAGCATAAATCTGTGCACCATTTGGCGGTATTATCTGAGCATAAACCTGAGCCTATGCGGTGCGATAGGACTTTGAGCAGAGCTGAAAGGCAAGAACACAGACGTCAGAATGGGCTGTGTTTCTACTGTGGTGATTCCACTCATGCTATCTCCTATTGTCCTAAGCGCACTAAGCGGTTCGCTAGGTCTGCCACCATTGGTACGGTACAGTCGAAATTTCTTTTGTCCGTTACTTTGATCTGCTCTTTGTCTTCCTATTCTGTCATGGCATTTGTGGATTCAGGCGCTGCCCTGAATTTGATGGACTTGGAGTTTGCTAGGCGCTGTAGTTTTGTCTTGGAGCCCTTGCAGTGTCCTGTTCCATTGAGAGGAATTGATGCTACGCCTTTGGCCAAGAATAAGCCTCAGTATTGGACCCAACTGACCATGTGCATGGCTCCTGCGCACCAGGAGGATATTCGCTTTCTGGTGTTGCATAATCTGCATGATGTGGTCGTGTTGGGGTTGCCATGGCTACAAGTCCATAACCCAGTATTAGATTGGAAATCAATGTCTGTGTCCAGCTGGGGTTGTCAGGGGGTACATGGTGATGTTCCATTTCTGTCTATCTCATCATCCACCCCTTCTGAGGTCCCAGAGTTCTTGTCTGATTACCGGGATGTATTCGATGAGCCCAAGTCCAATGCCCTACCTCCGCATAGGGATTGTGATTGTGCTATCGATTTGATTCCTGGTAGTACGTTTCCTAAGGGTCGACTGTTTAATTTATCTGTACCTGAGCACGCCGTTATGCGGAGTTACGTGAAGGAGTCTTTGGAGAAGGGTCATATTCGCCCGTCATCGTCGCCATTGGGAGCGGGGTTCTTTTTTGTGGCCAAGAAGGATGGTTCGCTGAGACCTTGTATTGATTACCGCCTTCTAAATAAAATTACGGTCAAATTTCAGTACCCCTTGCCGCTGCTGTCTGATTTGTTTGCTCGGATTAAGGGGGCTAGTTGGTTCACCAAGATAGATCTTCGTGGTGCGTATAATCTTGTGCGTATTAAACGGGGCGATGAATGGAAAACAGCATTTAATACGCCCGAAGGCCATTTTGAGTACCTGGTTATGCCATTCGGGCCTTCTAATGCTCCATCAGTGTTTCAGTCCTTTATGCATGACATCTTCCGAGAGTACCTGGATAAATTCCTGATTGTATACTTGGATGATATTTTGGTCTTCTCGGATGATTGGGAATCTCATGTGAAGCAGGTCAGAATGGTGTTCCAGGTCCTGCGTGCTAATTCTTTGTTTGTGAAGAGGTCAAAGTGTCTCTTTGGTGTTCAGAAGGTTTCATTTTTGGGGTTCATTTTTTCTCCTTCTACTATCGAGATGGACCCTGTTAAAGTTCAGGCCATTTATGATTGGACTCAGCCAACATCTCTGAAGAGTCTGCAGAAGTTCCTGGGCTTTGCTAATTTTTATCGTCGCTTCATCGCTAATTTTTCTAGTATTGCTAAACCGTTGATTGATTTAACCAAGAAGGGTGCTGATGTGGTCAATTGGTCTTCTGCTGCTGTGGAAGCTTTTCAGGAGTTGAAGCGTCGTTTTGTTGTGCCAACCAGATGTTTCACTTCCGTTCCAGGTCGAGGTTGATGCTTCCGAAATTGGAGCAGGGGCTGTTTTGTCGCAGAGAAGTTCTGATTGCTCGGTGATGAAACCATGCGCCTTCTTTTCCAGGAAATTTTCGCCTGCTGAGCAAAATTATGATGTTGGCAATCGAGAGTTGCTAGCCATGAAGTGGGCATTCGAGGAGTGGCATCATTGGCTTGAAGGAGCTAAGCATCGCGTGGTGGTCTTGACTGATCACAAAAAATTGACTTATCTCGAGTCTGCCAAACGGTTGAACCTAGACAGGCTCGTTGGTCGCTGTTTTTCTCCCGTTTTGACTTTGTGGTTTCGTACCTTCCGGGCTCTAAAAATGTGAAGGCGGATGCCCTGTCTAGGAGTTTTGTGCCCGATTCTCCGGGATTGCCTGAGCCGGCGGGTATTCTCAAAGAGGGGGTAATTTTGTCTGCCATCTCCCCTGATTTGCAGCGGGTGCTGCAAAAATTTCAGGCTAATAGACCTGACCGTTGCCCAGCGGAGAAACTGTTTGTCCCTGGTAGGTGGACGAATAAAGTTATCTCTGAGGTTCATTGTTCGGTGTTGGCTGGTCATCCTGGAATCTTTGGTACCAGAGATTTGGTGGCTAGATCCTTTTGGTGGCCGTCTCTGTCGCGGGATGTGCGTTCTTTTGTGCAGTCCTGTGGGATTTGTGCTCGGGCTAAGCCCTGCTGTTCTCGTGCCAGTGGGTTGCTTTTGCCCTTGCCGGTCCCGAAGAGGCCTTGGACACATATCTCTATGGATTTTATTTCGGATCTCCCCGTCTCTCAAAGAATGTCGGTCATTTGGGTGGTTTGTGATCGCTTCTCTAAGATGGTCCATTTGGTGCCCTAGTCTAAATTGCCTTCCTCCTCTGATTTGGTGCCATTGTTTTTCCAGCATGTGGTTCGTTTACATGGCATTCCAGAGAACATCGTTTCTGACAGAGGTTCCCAGTTTGTTTCGAGGTTTTGGCGAGCCTTTTGTGCTAGGATGGGCATTGATTTGTCTTTTTCCTCGGCTTTCCATCCTCAGACAAATGGCCAGACTGAACGAACCAATCAGACCTTGGAAACATATCTGAGATGTTTTGTTTCTGCTGATCAGGATGATTGGGTGTCCTTTTTGCCTTTGGCTGAGTTCGCCCTTAATAATCGGGCCAGCTCGGCTACTTTGGTTTCGCCGTTTTTCTGCAATTCTGGTTTCCACCCTCGTTTCTCTTCAGGGCAGGTTGAGTCTTCAGACTGTCCTGGTGTGGATACTGTGGTGGATAGGTTGCAGCAGATTTGGACTCATGTAGTGGACAATTTGACTTTGTCCCAGGAGAAGTCTCAACGTTTCGCTAACCGCAGGCGCTCTGTGGGTCCCCGACTTCGTGTTGGGGATTTGGTTTGGTTGTCATCTCGTTATATTCCTATGAAGGTTTCCTCTCCTAAATTTAAGCCTCGTTTCATTGGTCCATATAGGATTTCTGAGGTTCTTAATCCTGTGTCTTTTTGTTTGACTCTTCCAGCTTCTTTTTCCATCCATAACGTGTTCCATAGGTCATTGTTGCGGAGATACGTGGCACCTGTGGTTCCATCTATTGATCCTCCTGCTCCGGTTTTGGTTGAAGGGGAATTTTAGTATATAGTGGAGAAGATTTTGGATTCTCGTGTTTCGAGACGGAAACTCCAGTATCTGGTTAAGTGGAAAGGTTATGGTCAGGAAGATAACTCCTGGGTCTTTGCCTCTGATGTCCATGCTGCCGATCTGGTTCGTGCCTTTCATGTGGCTCATCCTGGTCGGCCTGGGGGCTCTGGTGAGGGTTCGGTGACCTCTCCTCAAGGGGGGGTACTGTTGTGAATTCTGTGGCCAAGCTCCCTCCTGTGGTCGAGAGTGGTACTTCGGCTGGTTCTGTCTATGAGCTTCCTTTGGTGGATGAGAGTGGTACTGCGGCTTCTAAGTTTCCTTCCTCAGGTGAGGTTAAGTCGTTAGGTGCTGCTCTATTTAACTCCACCTGGTGCTTTGATCCTGGCCTCCAGTTAATGTTCTAGTATTGGTCTTGCTTCCTCCTGGATCGTTCCTGTGGCCTGTCTATCCTACATAAGCTAAGTTCTGCTTGTGTTACTTTTGTTTGCTATATTTTCTGTCCAGCTTGCTATATTGGTTTTTCTTGCTTGCTGGAAGCTCTGAGACGCAGAGGGAGCACCTCCGTACCGTTAGTCGGTGCGGAGGGTCTTGTTGCCCCTCTGCGTGGTTGTTTGTAGGTTTTTGTGTTGACCGCAAAGCTATCTTTCCTATCCTCGGTCTATTCAGTAAGTCGGGCCTCACTTTGCTAAATCTATTTCATCTCTGTGTTTGTATTTTCATCTTACTCACAGTCATTATATGTGGGGGGCTGCCTTTTCCTTTGGGGAATTTCTCTGAGATAAGGTAGGCTTATTTTTCTATCTTCAGGGCTAGTTAGTTTCTCAGGCTGTGCCGAGGTGCATAGGGAGCGTTAGGCGCAAGCAATCCACGGCTACCTCTAGTGTGGTGTGATAGGATTAGGGATTGCGGTCAGCAGAGTTCCCACATCTCAGAGCTCGTCCTATGTTTTTGGTAATTGTCAGGTCACTTTGTGTGCTCTGAACTTCAAGGTCCATTGTGGTTCTGAATTACCTGTTCATAACAGAGGTATCAGCGTACTCAGGACAAATTGGACAACAACTTTCGTGGTTCAGTTTCTCCTTTTACCATTGGGAAAATAAAAAAATTGTTGCTAAAAGATAATTTTTGTGACTAAAAAGTTAAATGTTCATTTTTTCCTTCCATGTTGCTTCTGCTGCTGTGAAGCACCTGAAGGGTTAATAAACTTCTTAAATGTGGTTTTGAGTACCTTGAGGGGTGCATTTTTTAGAATGGTGTCACTTTGGGGTATTTTCAGCCATATAGACCCCTCAAACTGACTTCAAATGTGAGGTGGCCCCTAAAAAAAATGGTTTTGTAAATTTCGTTGTAAAAATGAGAAATCGCTGGTCAAATTTGAACCCTTATAACTTCCTAGCAAAAAAAAATTTTGTTTCCAAAATTGTGCTGATGTAAAGTATACATGTGGGAAATGTTATTTATTAACTATTTTGTGTCACATAACTCTCTGGTTTAACAGAATAAAAATTCAAAATGTGAAAATTGCGAAATTTTCAAAATTTTCGCCAAATTTCCGTTTTTATCACAAATAAACGCAGAATTTATTGACCTAAATTTACCACTAACATGAAGCCCAATATGTCACAAAAAAACAATCTCAGAACCGCTAGGATCCGTTGAAGCGTTCCTGAGTTATTACCTCATAAAGGGACACTGGTCAGAATTGCAAAAAACGGCAAGGTCTTTAAGGTGAAAATAGGCTGGGTCATGAAGGGGTTAATAATGGTTAGGCGTCTTATTGACGCCTCTCCATTATTAACCGGGGTTAAGGTCACCTTACAATGGCAAAGTGACATTAGTAGTGTTGAGCGATACCGTCCGATACTTGAAAGTATCGGTATCGGATAGTATCGGCCGATACCCGAAAAGTATCGGATATCGCCGATACCGATATTCGATACCAATACAAGTCAATGGGACACCAAGTATCGGAAGGTATTCTGATGGTTCCCAGGGTCTGAAGGAGAGGAAACTCTCCTTCAGGCCCTGGGATCCATATTAATGTGTAAAATAAAGAATTAAAATAAAAAATATTGATATATTCACCTCTCCGGCGGCCCCTGGACATCATCGCGGGTAACCGGCAGGCTTCTTTGTTTAAAATGAGCGCGTTTAGGACCTGAGGAATGACGTCGCGGCTTCTGATTGGTCGCGTGCCGCCCATGTGACCACGACGCGACCAATCAGAAGCCGCGACATCATTCCTTAGGTCCTAAATTCCTAGAATGAGGAGTTTAGTGCCTGAGAATGACGTCGCGGCTTCTGATTGGTCGCGTCGCGGTCACATGGGCGGCACGCGACCAATCAGAAGCCGCGACGTCATTCCACAGGTCCTAAACGCGCTCATTCTAGGAATTTAGGACCTGAGGAATGATGTCGCGGCTTCTGATTGGTCGCGTCGCGGTCACATGGGCGGCACGCGACCAATCAGAAGCCGTCATTCCTCAGGTCCTATGCGCTCATTTTAAACAAAGAAGCCTGCCGGTTACCTGCGATGATGTCCAGGGGCCGCCGGAGAGGTGAATATATCAATATTTTTTATTTTAATTCTTTATTTTATACCTCACTATGGATCCGATACCGATACCCGATACCACAAAAGTATCGGATCTCGGTATCGGAATTCCGATACCGCAAGTATCGGCCGATACCCGATACTTGCGGTATCGGAATGCTCAACACTAGACATTAGCCATTTATTAACCCATATCCCACCGCTACTCGGAAGTGGGAAGAGAGAGGCTAAGCGCCAGATTTGGCGCATCTTACAGATGTGCCATTTCTGGGGCAGCTGTGGGGAGGTATTTGTAGCTGTGGGGGGCAATATCCATGGCCCCTCTCTAGGCTACGAATATCAGCCTGCAGCTGTCTGCGTAGCCTTTTCTGGCTATAATATATGGGGGGACCCCATGTCATTTTTTTTCTGGGGTCCTCCTATTTTAGTAGCCAGTAAGGCCACGCAGGCAGCTGCGGGCTGATATTCATAGCCTGGGAACATTAAACCCTTCCCAGGCTACAAATTATCAGTACGCAGTCGCTGGCTTTCCTTTTTTGGACAAGAAAATTGAGCGTGAGCCTACGCCTTTTTTGGGGGGGATTAATAATGGATAGGTGTCCTATTGACGCCTCTCCATTATTAACCGGGGTTAAGGTCACCTTACAATGGCAATAGTTATTACAACATTTGACACCACTACCAGGCAGGGGAAGAGAGGGACTAGGCCAGGATCACACATCTGATAAACACAGCCAATTATCGCTTGTTAATACCCACCATTGCCGCTGTTACTCATGATTTCAGCCTGCGGCCGCAGAGCAGTACATGGAGCTGCACACTACGCTCTGAAGTGCATGCGCCAAGGCCGGGTATTAACATGCATGACTTGGCCGTGTGTCTCGCATGTGCATCCCGGCCAAGGGCCATCTTAGGCCTCTTTCTATAGTTTCTATCTGTGTTGCCACCGCCCGACGGACACTGATTTTACGACGGATCCTGAGCACGACGGATGAAACGGATGGCCATCTGTCAAAATCCGTTGCTAATACAAGTCTATGACAAAAAACAGGATCCTGCAAATCTTTTTGCAGGATCCAGTATTTGAAAAAAACAGCGGATTTGGACGGGAGGAAAAAGATGGAAATGTGAAAGAGCCCTTACTTATGCGCCTTTTATGTATTGTCTATGTGCCGATGTTTTGAGTCCGGTGGTTTTCCAAAACCATGCTACATTTTAGGGTTAATATCTGCCCTCACTAACGCTCTCTCTATGGGTATACATATGCATTTATAATATATATATATATATATATGTTATATACGAGGGGCGATCCAAAAGTAATGATAATCAATACTAAACACAATGAATATAGTCAAAAAATAAATTTATTTTTCTACATAGTCTCTTAACAAGTCTATACATTTAGTCCATCTCTTTTCTAAACTTAGCATTCCCTTCGAAAAAAATTCTTGATCTTGACCCTCTCTTCGATCTGCCAATACAACTTCTTCAACTTTTTCCACGTTTTCTTCATTGAGGGACGTGGATGGGCGTCCTTGATGATGGTTATTTTCCGTCGATGTTCTTCCCAGCTTAAATTCCTTGGCCCAGCGTGCAACTGTGGAATATGGAGGAGAAGAGTCCCCCAATGTTTCCACTAAGTCGCTGTGTATGTCTTTGGTAGTCATTTTTTTTCAAGCAGAGGTATTTGATGACAGCTCTGAGCTCGTTTTTTTCCATTTTGATGTTCACTCCTCGGCAGTTCATATTCAAATGAATGTAGCTCCCGGGAATCGTGGTCTATTTAAGTAAAAAATATTTCCTGGACTAGTGGGTACCTAAGAGAGAAGAAAACATTTTATTTTAATTTCTGTGTGCAATAGAAATAACCGATAAGTCTAAGTTCACATTTGCGTTGTGCGCCGCAGCGTCGTCGCCGCAACGCACAACGCAAACAAAAACGCAGCAAAACGCATGCACATTCGGCCCCATGCGGCGCCAATGTTAAAGATAGGGCCGCACGACGCATGCGTTTTTTAAAAGGTCGGCGCCGCACAAAAAATCCAACATGTTGCGTTTGCCGCGCCCAGACAGGTGCGCCCTAACGCCGCATGCGGCGTAAAACGCAACACAACGCATGCACATGCGGCCCCATGCGGCGCCAATGTTAAAGATAGGGCCGCACGACGCATGCGTTTTGTTGCGGTGGCGACGCTGCGGCGCAAACCACAAATGTGAACGTACCCTAATCATTACTTTTGGATCGCCCCTCGTATCTGTATATAACATGTATAGGTGTGTCTAGATTTCTCAATTTTTTTTTAGAATAAATACATTTACTATTAAATATGAGTATGTTCTTTAATTACATTTTGCTATCCATTATAGATAAGGGACATGCCAGCCATCTGGGACCCGGCCGATGAGGCCTACAAAGATAAATTTGCAAGGGATAACTGCTGGACAAGGATTTTCTGGGACCTATATCCTAATTATGATGGATACAACTGTGCCCTGCAGCTGAAAATTAGTAATTGTTTTTTTATGGCCTTTACTAATGATCATATTACAGTCGAGGTCGGTTCGAGACCGTTTTCAAAAAATCCATAACAACCTTTGAAAGAGCGGATCTTCCCCGGCAAAAGGGAACTTTAGTCTATATGAAGACTTAACTTTTTTGGTCACCAGCAGGACTTTTAGGAGGTGATTTGTTATAAATAAAGTGAATCCAGTAATGATGAATATAATTTTTTGTAATAAACTAAAAAATTCCTTGTCTTTGTTTTCACAGCACTGAAGGGAACATTTCGGCTCCATTTGGCGCACCAGCCTCTATCCCAGTTGTAGCAGGAGCTTTTGATGCGTTAGGTTCAGGTTCCACATCTTCTGGGACGGCTTCAGTGGACCAAATGATGCCACCCAAAACACACAAACCTCTGTCAATATTTTACAAAAAACGAATCTGTGGATGTAATGCCTAGTACAACAATCCCTTACGCGTGGAATGCCCATTGCACTCCAACAAGGGGAAACGGGGGCATAACTCCCAATCAAATAGAATCCTATCAACAACCAAGAGCCTAATGCCCCATAAATGTTCATGACACTTTTTAAATACAAAAGTATAAATTTTTATTCAAATTAGTACAACATACAAATATAACTAATACGTTACAAAGGATGATGGGAAAGACTACGGAGGAAAACCAGCCGCATGAGAACGCACACATAAAATAGTGGGGGTATTTCCAATCAGCAGCCCAAATAGTACATGTCTCCAAAAAGAATAAGGCATTACACTAAACGCTAGTGAGGGGGAGAAGGAGGCGTAAACGTCTAAGGTATAGTGACCAATGACTCATAGTGACTTACTCCTATCCCTTATTTGCACCCCTCCTTGCTGCAGTAATGCCCATAAAGTGCCGAGTGACATAAAAGGCACCTAAATGACATGACGCATACTGGGCTTACCCATGTGTGTGCTCCCGTGCAGTCGGTATCCAGCAAAAAGCCCCGACGCACGTTTCGCGTGATGTGCTTCCTCAGGGGACTGTGTGGATACTAAAAAGTGCCAAGGTTATATAGGTCCGTGCTGCTTTCATGGCTAATTGCCCGGCGAATCATGCGGCGCATGTGGGAGGATCCTCACGTCAGTCCCGCGCTCCTTCCGGCCATCACAGCGACGCACAGAAGGGGGAAATCCTCCCGTGACGTCAGGAGTCTGGGCGTCGCTGTTTGGTGATGCCTTAGGGGGCGCGGTCTGCCCGAGAGTCCACCACGCATGCGCACCATCACGGCAGCCATTTTGGATAAGGGAAAACGTCCTGGCAAGCCAGAGAAAGCAGGTAACCTACACTATGGACCTAAAACCAGACAGTAAACTGTGCACGATGCTTAATGGGGACGTTAGCTATACATCCTGCTCAAGTGATACCGTGCTATTGAATCAAGAGGGTACATAAGAGAAAACATAAATACATAACAACAGTTGAGATGGAGTCTGGTTCTTCCTATATGGCAGACATGTTGTAAGGATCTCCATACAATCACTGCTCCAGGGACCACTGTTGCTTCCTCTTATGCTTAGTTACACCATCCTTAGGCATCACTTGAGCTAGTGCATCCAGACATAGAGGTGTAGATGTAGATAAATCAGGGGAGGATAAATATACGATTAAAATCACTAAAAAGAAAAACAAACAATGTAAATACAACATACACATACTAAAAAAACACATAAAGAGGAAGAGAGGATTATTGTGAAACACGTCCTACAAAAATGGAACAAAGGGCAATTTCTCATTGAGGCCGTTTGGGGCCATTGTCCCCAGTGATACTATCCACCAACACTCGATTTGCGCTAGTGTCCTTTTGAGGTCACCACCCCTGATGCCAGAATGGACCCTGTCGATACCTCGTACTTAAAGTGCACCTGGGTTGCAGTCATGATGTGCCCTGAAATGCCAGCCATCTGTGACCCGGCCGATGAGGCCTACAAAGATAAATTTGCAAGGGATAACTGCTGGACAAGGATTTTCTGGGATCTATATCCTAATTATGATGGATACAACTGTGCCCTGCAGCTGAAAATTAGTAATTGTTTTTTTTATGGCCTTTACTAATGATCATATTACAGTCGAGGTCGGTTCGAGACCGTTTTCAAAAATCCATAACAACCTTTGGAAGAGCGGATCTTCCCCGGCAAAAGGGAACTTTAGTCTATATGAAGACTTAACTTTTTTGGTCACCAGCAGGACTTTGAGGAGGTGATTTGTTATAAATAAAGTGAATCCAGTAATGATGAATATAATTTTTTGTAATAAACTAAAAAATTCCTTGTCTTTGTTTTCACAGCACTGAAGGGAACATTTCAGCTCCATTTGGCGCACCAGCCTCTATCCCAGTTGTAGCAGGAGCTTCTGATGCGTTAGGTTCAGGTTCCACATCTTCTGGGACGGCTTCAGTGGACCAAATGATGCCATCCAAAACACACAAACCTCTGTCAATCTGGTGCCATTAACTGGCCTCCCCCCTCCAAAAAAAAAGACAAAAAAAAGAAGATCATACAACAAAAACGGTCAACGACACAATAGATCTCCTTAAAGGGAAGGTACCGCGTTTGTAGGTCATTAACCCCTTCATGACCTTGGGATTTTTCGTTTTTCCATGTTCGTTTTTCACTCCCCTCTTTCCCAGAGCCATAACTTTTTTATTTTTCCGTCAATTTGGCCATGTGAGGGCTTATTTTTTGCAGGACGAGATGTACTTTTGAACAACATCATTGGTTTTAGCATGTCGTTTACTAGAAAACGGGAAAAAAATTCCAAGTGCAGTGAAATTGCAAAAAAAGTGCAGTCCCACACTTGTTTTTTGTTCGGCTTTTTTGCTAGGTTCACTAAATGCTAAAATTGACCTGACATTATGATTCTCCAGGTCATTACGAGTTCATAGATATCTAACATGACTAGGTTATTTTTTACCTAAGTGGTGAAAAAAATTTCCAAACTTTGCTAAAAAAAAATAAAAATAAAATTGCGCCATTTTCCGATACTCGTAGCGTCTCCATTTTTCATGATCTGGGGTCAGTTGAGGGCTTATTTTTTGCGTGCCGAGCTGGCATTTTTAAGGATAGCATTTTGGTGCAGATACGTTCTTTTGCTTGCCCGTTATTGCATTTTAATGCAATATTGCGGCGACCAAAAAACCGTAATTCTGGCGTTTCAATTTTTTTTCTCGCTATGCTGTTTAGTGATCAGGTTAATGTTTTTTTTTAATTGATAGATCGGGCAATTCTGAACGCGGCAATACCAAATATGGGTAGGTTTGATTTTATTTTTATTGATTTATTTCGATTGGGGCGAAAGGGGGTGATTTAAACTTTTATTTTTATTTTTTTCACATTTTTTGTAACTTTTTTTTTTTACTTTTGCCATGCTTCAATGGCCACCATAGGAGGCTAGAAGCAGGCACAGCACGATCGGCTCTGCTACATAGCAGCGATCTGTTGTTCGCTGCTATGTAGCAGAAAATCAGGTGTGCTGTGAGCGCCTACCACAGGGTGGAGCTCACAGCTGCTGTTGATCTGTAACCATAGAGGTCTCAAGGACCTCTATGGTTACAATACTGAAGCATCGCCGACCTCCAATCATGTGACGGGGGTCGGCGATGCCGTCATTTCCGGCCACCCGGCCGGATGCGGTAGTTAAATGCCGCTGTCTGCGTTTGACAGCGGCATTTAACTAGTTAATAGGTGCGGGCAGATTGCGATTCTGCCCGTGCCTATTACGGGCACATGTCAGCTGTTCAAAACAGCTGACATGTCCCGGCTTTGATGCGGGCTCACCGCCGGAGCCCTCATCAAAGAGGGGCTTCTGACCTCGGACGTACTATCCCGTCCGAGGTCAGAAAGGGGTTAATAAATCACTGTAATGCAGCATAACATGCTGCTATAAGCAAGTTTGAAATGCATGTGAAACAGATTTCATGTGTTATATGAGTTTAAAGAAGGCACTGGGGGCTGACATCTTGGTTTTGCAGCAGTAGCAGGGCACTCTCAGTGTCAGATTACGGCACCCCATGGACATAGGAGATAATAGACCAGCGCTGACCCTATCTCTAACATTGTAGCAGCATTAGCAGTGAGCTGGGCACGCCTCTGTGGGCTGCACAACTTACTGCTGTAGGTGTGACTAGCCGCCATTTTATTATAGCCCTGTGCTATCTGCCGAGCTCCAATTACTCTCTATCGCAGGACAGAAGAAGCGCTCACTGCTCCTCTGTACTCCAGGCAGACACATCCTCTGCTCCTCACACACTGCCCTGTGTGTTTCTCCTGCCATGTCTCCCCCTCCCCCTCACACACAGTCCCTGTGATCTCCAGTAAGCTGCACTCACAGCCTGCAGAGAGGGAGGTGACACCTGGAGAGAGAGAGCAGGGCAGCTGACAGGACAGGGATTAAGGTGGGGGAAGGGGGATGGCAAGAATGTTATTCACAAAAAAATGCTGCTGAGCCCACTGTGTTCTGCTCCTCTGTAAACAATCTGTGCCTCTGATGCAGTAACTGCTGGTGATAGCAGGTCACAGGGCAGTCACACACAAAATGGTGCTGCCCTGTGATGCTGCTCTTCATTCTGTTGGGGCAGTAACTGCTGACATCACCATTTCCCTCCCCTTTTGGGTGGTCTAATATCCCTGGGGCAGAGCTGCTAAATCTCACTATAGCTGCTTGAGGTCTAAAATGGAAAATGCTCCCCCTAGTGGTAAATATGTATATTTGTAGAAAAATATATATTTTCCATATAGAAATGTTTGCAAACAGTGCAAACATTGCATTAATACATTTTAGCTACTATTTTAAGCTTAATTTCACAAAAAACAAAATACAAGAAAACTGGTGGCACCTTCCCTTTAACAAATCTGCAAAGGAGGACTATATGGATTTATTTGACTCAAGTATAGCGACAAGGCGCGGTTATTGGCACCCGATAGACAGAGCAAATTTATGACCACTGTGCATGCTCTGTTGGATGCCTTTGAAGAACCTGGACCAATTGCCCCCCTAGCGGACATTGTCATGGGGGTCACACAGAGTGTGCTGCCAAAACCACCACCACCACCGCAGCATGACCAACGCTATCACCGGCCTACCAGCCATTATTATTACTCTGATAGCAACTCAGAAAGCTTTGGTTTTGCCCTTGACTATACAAGTTTAAATTAGTTGAAAGTGTCACAGACAAGTTTATAATGCAGGTCCATTTTATTACAGTGTGCCACACTGTTTTTGTTTACCAACACCCAACTTGGTTTTGCAACCAATAGACAAATCACCTCATTTTCTATAATTGTGATTTATTTACAATTAAATTTTATTTTATTTTGATTAAAATTGAAGTTACATTTTATTTTAACAAAGGACTGACTACGTTGTTCGTGCAGTGTTTCTATGTTTTAAGTAAATTTATATTTTCAACATTTCATGGCATATTTAATCAACAATAACATAGGGGGTATATAACATGGCTTTTATTAACCCAAAAATTTATTTTAAATAAATCAACTCCAGAAAATTTGCAGGATTTAAAAAAAAAAGAAAAAAAAAAAAAAAAAAAGATTCAGGGACCTATTGAAGATACGAGATTAAAATATCTTCCTAGGCCTACAACTCCTGACTCGGCCCTGATGAAGCCACTATGGTTACCCTTCGTTCACGGCACCGCACACACCACCGCATACACCACCGCACACACACAACAATTGTCCCTCAGCATTATATAACATAATCACACAACCAGTGATGGAGAAGAGACAATAATGTGATGGTCTCTTTTTCCCATCACTCATAATTATACTAAAAATTATACTAAAGAGAAAAATAACAGTATTATTTTAAATAAACCAAAAATAGTAAGATTAGTAATATTTTTTACTAAATGAAAAGACAATACAAATGTTTGGACAAAAAAGTGTAATTATTTTTCTTGGTTTCGGTTTAGTTTTCTATCTTTGGTTTAGTTTTCTTCCCTCCTCTGCTGGTCCGGCTGCACATCACCGACACAGGAGTACTGCCAGTGCACGGCACCGTCTGGATTCATAAAGTAGTCAGCAAAGGTTTCTCTCCCACACACACCGGAGCTGTGATGGTCTTCCCTGACACACATTGGTCACTGGATTTAACCCCTTTCTGCCATTGGACGTAATATTCCGTCCATGTGGGGTGGGCCTTAATTCCCAAGGACGGAATATTACGTCCAGCGCGATCGGCCGCGCTCACGGGGGGAGCGCCGCCGATCGCGGCCGGGTGTCAGCTGCTTATCGCAGGTGACATCCGGCACTATGTGCCAGGAGCGGTCACGGACCGCCCCCGGCACATTAACCCCCGGCACACCGCGATCAAAGATGATCGCGATGTGCCGGCGGTGCAGGGAAGCATCGCGCAGGGAGGGGGCTCCCTGCGGGCTTCCCTGAGACCCCCGCAGCAACGCGATGTGATCGCGTTGCTCCGGGGGTCTCCTACCTCCCTCCCTGCAGTAAGTCCCGGATCCAAAATGGCCGCGGATCCGGGTCCTGCAGGGAGGGAGGTGGCTTACCAAGTGCCTGCTCAGAGCAGGCACTTGGTAACGCTGCACTGCTCTCAGACAGATCGGTGATCTGTCAGAGTGCTGTGCAAACTGGCAGATCACCGATCTGTATTGTCCCCCCCTGGGGCAAAGTAAAAAAGTAAAAAAAAAAATTTCCAAGTGTGTAAAAAAAAAAAAAAAAAAAAAATCCTAAATAATGAAAAAAAAAATATATATTATTCCCATAAATACATTTTTTATCTAAATAAAAAAAACAAAACAATAAAAGTACACATATTTAGTATCTCCGCGTCCGTAACGACCCGACCTATAAAACTGGCCCACTAGTTAACCCCTTCAGTAAACACCGTAAGAAAAAAAAAAAAAAAACGAGGCAAAAAACAACGCTTTATTATCATACCGCCAAACATAAAGTGGAATAACACGCGATCAAAAAGACGGATATAAATAACCATGGTACCGCTGAAAGCGTCATCTTGTCCCGCAAAAAATGAGCCACCATACAGCGACAACAGCAAAAAAATAAAAAAGTTATAGTCCTCAGAATAAAGCGATGCAAAAATAATTATTTTTTTCTATAAAATAGTTTTTATCGTATAAAAGCGCCAAAACATAAAAAAATGATATAAATGAGGTGTCGCTGTAATCGTACTGAACCGAAGATTAAAACTGCTTTATCAATTTTACCAAACGCGGAACGGTATAAACGCCTCCCCCAAAAGAAATTCATGAATAGCTGGTTTTTGGTCATTCTGCCTCACAAAAATCGGAATAAAAAGCGATCAAAAAATGTCACGTGCCCGAAAATGTTACCAATAAAAACGTCAACTCGTCCCGCAAAAAACAAGACCTCACATGACTCTGTGGACTCAAATATGGAAAAATTATAGCTCTCAAAATGTGGTAACGCAAAAAATATTTTTTGCAATAAAAAGCGTCTTTCAGTGTGTGACGGCTGCCAATCATAAAAATCCGCTAAAAAACCCTCTATAAAAGTAAATGAAAAAAATGTATTTATTTCCATTTTCCCATTAGGGTTAGGGCTAGGGTTAGGGTTAGGGCTAGGGCTAGGGTTAGGGTTAGGGCTAGGGCTAGGGTTAGGGTTAGGGCTAGGGTTAGGGTTAGGGCTAGGGCTAGGGCTAGGGTTAGGGCTAGGGCTAGGGTTAGGGCTAGGATTAGGGCTAGGGTTAGGGCTAGGGTTAGGGCTAGGGTTAGGGTTAGGGCTAGGGCTAGAGTTAGGGCTAGGGTTAGGGCTAGGGTTAGGGCTAGGGTTAGGGCTAGGGTTAGGGTTGGGACTAGGGTTAGGGTTAGGGTTAGGGCTAGGGCTAGGGTTAGGGTTAGGGTTGGGGCTAGGGTTAGGGCTAGGGTAAGGGCTAGGGTTAGGGTTAAGGCTACAGTTAGGGTTGGGGCTAAAGTTAGGGTTAGGGTTTGGATTACATTTGCGATTGGGATTAGGATTAGGGGTGTGTCTGGGTTAGAGGTGTGGTTAGGGTTACCGTTGGGATTAGGGTTAGGGGTGTGTTTGGATTAGGGTTTCAGTTATAATTGGGGGGTTTCCACTATTTAGGCACATCAGAGGGATCTCCAAACGCGACATGGCGACCGATCTCAATTCCATCCAATTCTGCATTGAAAAAGTAAAACAGTGCTCCTTCCCTTCCGAGCTCTCCCGTGTGCCCAAACAGGAGTTTACCCCAACATATGGGGTATCAGCGTACTCAGGACAAATTGGACAACAACTTTTGGGGTCCAATTTCTCCTGTTACCCTTGGGAAAATACAAAACTGGGGGCTAAAAAATAATTTTTGTGGGAAAAAAAGAGATTTTTTATTTTCATGGCTCTGCGTTATAAACTGTAGTGAAACACTTGGGGGCTCAAAGTTCTCACAACACATCTAGATAAGTTCGTGGGGGGGGTCTAGTTTCCAACATGGGGTCACTTGTGGGGGTTTCTACTGTTTAGGTATATTAGGGGCTCTGCAAACGCAATGTGACGCCTGCAGACCATTCCATTTAAGTCTGCATTCCAAATGGCGCTCCTTCCCTTCCGAGCCCTCCCATGCGCCCAAACGCTGGTTCACCCCACATATGGGGTATCAACGCACTCAGGACAAATTGGACAACAACTTTTGGGGTCCAATTTCTCCTTTTACCCTCGAGAAAATACAAAACTGGGGGCTAAAAAATAATTTTGAGGGGAAATTTTTTATTTTATTTTCACGGCTCTGCGTTATAAACTGTAGTGAAATACTTGGGGGCTCAAAGTTCTCACAACACATCTAAATAAGTTCCTTGGGGGGTCTAGTTTCCAATATGGGGTCACTTGTGGGGGGTTTCTACTGTTTAGGTACATTAGGGGCTCTGCAAACACAATGTGACGCCTGCAGACCATTCCATCTAAGTCTGTATTCCAAATGGCTCTCCTTCCCTTCCGAGCCCTCCCATGCGCCCAAACGCTGGTTCTCCCCCACATATAGGGTATCAGCGCACTCAGGACAAATTGCACAACAACTTTTGGGGTCCAATTTCTCCTGTTACCCTCAGGAAAATACAAAACTGGGGGCTAAAAAATTATTTTTGTGGGAAAAAAATTTTGTTTTATTTTTACGGCTCTGCATTATAAACTTCTGTGAAGCTCTTATTGGGTCAAAGTGCTCACCACACATCTAGATAAGTTCCTTAGGGGGTCTACTTTTCAAAATGGTGTCACTTGTGGGGGGTTTCAATGTTTAGGTACATCAGTGGCTCTCCAAACGCAACATGGCGTCCAATCTCAATTCCTGTCAATTTTGCATTGAAAGGTCAAACGGCGCTCCTTCCCTTCCGAGCTCTCCCATGCGCCCAAACAATGGTTTACCCCCACATATGGGGTATCAGAGTACTCAGGACAAATTGTGCCACAACTTTTGTGGTCCAATTTCTTCTCTTACCATTGGGAAAATAAAAAATTGGGGGCGAAAAGATAATTTTTGTGAAAAAAAAATGATTTTTTATTTTTACGGTTCTGCATTATAAACTTCTGTGAAGCACTTGGTGGGTCAAAGTGCTCACCACACCTCTAGATAAGTTCCTTAGGGGGTCTACTTTCCAAAATGGTGTCACTTGTGGGGGGTTTCAATGTTTAGGCACATCAGTGGCTCTCCAAACGCAACATGGCGTCTCATCTCAATTCCTGTCAATTTTGCATTGAAAGGTCAAACGGCGCTCCTTCCCTTCCGAGCTCTCCCATGCGCCCAAACAATGGTTTACCCCCACATATGGGGTATCAGAGTACTCAGGACAAATTGTGCCACAACTTTTGTGGTCCAATTTCTTCTCTTACCATTGGGAAAATAAAAAATTTGGGGCGAAAAGATAATGTTTGTGAAAAAAAATGATTTTTTATTTTTACGGTTCTGCATTATAAACTTCTGTGAAGCACTTGGTGGGTCAAAGTGCTCACCACACCTCTAGATAAGTTCCTTAGGGGGTCTACTTTCCAAAATGGTGTCACTTGTGGGGGGTTTCAATGTTTAGGTACATCAGTGGCTCTCCAAACGCAACATGGCGTCCAATCTCAATTCCTGTCAATTTTGCCTTGAAAGGTCAAACGGCGCTCCTTCCCTTCCGAGCTCTCCCATGCGCCCAAACAATGGTTTACCCTCACATATGGGGTATCAGAGTACTCAGGACAAATTGTGCCACAACTTTTGTGGTCCAATTTCTTCTCTTACCATTGGGAAAATAAAAAATTGGGGGCGAAAAGATAATTTTTGTGAAAAAAAAATGATTTTTTATTTTTACGGTTCTGCATTATAAACTTCTGTGAAGCACTTGGTGGGTCAAAGTGCTCACCACACCTCTAGATAAGTTCCTTAGGGGGTCTACTTTCCAAAATGGTGTCACTTGTGGGGGGTTTCAATGTTTAGGCACATCAGTGGCTCTCCAAACGCAACATGGCGTCTCATCTCAATTCCTGTCAATTTTGCATTGAAAGGTCAAACGGCGCTCCTTCCCTTCCGAGCTCTCCCATGCGCCCAAACAATGGTTTACCCCCACATATGGGGTATCAGAGTACTCAGGACAAATTGTGCCACAACTTTTGTGGTCCAATTTCTTCTCTTACCATTGGGAAAATAAAAAATTTGGGGCGAAAAGATAATGTTTGTGAAAAAAAATGATTTTTTATTTTTACGGTTCTGCATTATTAACTTCTGTGAAGCACTTGGTGGGTCAAAGTGCTCACCACACCTCTAGATAAGTTCCTTAGGGGGTCTACTTTCCAAAATGGTGTCACTTGTGGGGGGTTTCAATGTTTAGGCACATCAGTGGCTCTCCAAACACAACATGGCGTCCCATCTCAATTCCAGTCAACTTTGCATTGAAAAGTCAAATGGCGCTCCTTCCCTTCCGAGCTCTGCCATGCGCACAAACAGGAGTTTACCCCCACATATGGGGTATCAGCGTACTCAGGACAAATTGTACAACAACTTTTGGGGTCCATTTTCTCCTGTTACCCTTGGCAAAATAAAACAAATTGGAGCTGAAGTAATTTTTTTGTGAAAAAAATTTAAATGTTAATTTTTATTTAAACATTCCAAAAATTCCTGTGAAGCACCTGAAGGGTTAATAAACTTCTTGAATGTGGTTTTGAGAACCTTGAGGGGTGCAGTTTTTAGAATGGTGTCACACTTGGGTATTTTCTATCATATAGACCCCTCAAAATGACTTCAAATGAGATGTGGTCCCTAAAATAAAATGGTGTTGTAAAAATGAGAAATTGCTGGTCAACTTTTAACCCTTATAACTCCCTAACAAAAAAAAATTTTTGGTTCCAAAATTGTGCTGATGTAAAGTAGACATGTGGGAAATGTTACTTATTAAGTATTTTGTGTGACATATCTCTGTGATTTAATTGCATAAAAATTCAAAGTTGGAAAATTGCGAAATTTTCAAAATTTTCGCCAAATTTCCGTTTTTTTCACAAATAAACGCAGGTAATATCAAAGAAATTTTACCACTATCATGAAGTACAATATGTCACGAGAAAACAATGTCAGAATCACCGCGATCCGTTGAAGCGTTCCAGAGTTATAACCTCATAAAGGGACAGTTGTCAGAATTGTAAAAATTGACCCGGTCCATAACGTGCAAACCACCCTTGGGGGTAAAGGGGTTAATACAGGCTGCTGGTGCTCCACATCTATGTCAGTGCTGTAGTCACGAGCATAGTTGTGGAATACACAGCAAGCCTTAGGCCGGCGTCACACTCAGCGTATAAAAATACGGTCCGTAATTTACGGCCGTAATACGCAGAAAAGTCCCCAAAATAGTGGTCCGTATCTCCTCCGTAGGCAGGGTGTGTCAGCGTATTTTGTGCATGGCATCCTCCGTATGTAATCCGTATGGCATCCGTACTGCGAGATTTTCTCGCAGGCTTGCAAAACCAACATACGGACATACAATGGATCCATGTTCTCAAAAAATCGTAACATAATATATATTGTCAGGAAAGCTCCCAGGCTCGAGGTCATTTGAGGACATCCAGCAGAGGGCTCATCACCGCGAATGAAGGTAACTACAGGTCATTGACCTACATTACCTTCATTCCCCGGAGTTTTACAGGCACGAGCACAGCTGCATTATAGCAGAGCTCCTGCCTGTAAAATATTTTAACCCCTTCAGATGGATTTACATCATGGGACGTTACAGATCAACGGAAAGTATGTATATTGTTGGTTTATTATTTTTAATTTGTTACAGAGCGAGGGTCTTCAGGTGGATTGAGAGAGCAATAAAATATTAAAACAACCTGTGTGTTTATTTCATTAAAATACTTTTTAATAATGTGTGTGTTTTTTTAACTGTTTCATACAATTGGATTAATAATGGATAGGTGTCAGAATTGACACCTCTCCATTATTAATCTGGCTTAATGTCACCTTACAATAGCAAGGTGACATTAACCCTTCATGACCCCATATCCCACAGTTACACGGGAATGGGAAGAGAGTGGCCAAGTGCCAGAATAGGCGCATCTTCCAGATGTGCCTTTTCTGGGGTGGCTGGGGGCAGATGTTTTTAGCCAGGGGGGGAACAATAACCATGGACCCTCTCCAGGCTATTAGTATCTGCCCTCAGTCACTGGCTTTACTACTCTGGTGGAGAAAATTGTGCGGGAGCCCACGCCAATTTTTTCCGCCATTTAACCCTTTAATTTAATAGCTAGAGCACCCAAATTTTGCACATACACACTACTAAGAGTAGTGTGGAATATGCAAAAAAAATGGGGATATGAGATGGTTTACTGTATGTAAACCATGTCTCATATGTCGGGTTTAGGAAAGAGATAGCAAAAGCCGGCAATTGAATTACCGGCTTTAAAGCTATCTAGCGCTGTATGAAATATTAATATATATACATATATGTGTCTCAATGACATATATATATATATATACCTATTCTATGTGTACACATTTATTCTACCTATTCTATTGTAAGCTGTCAGTGTGATTTTACTGTACACCGCACTGAATTGCCGGCTTTTCTCTCTAACACCGCTGCGTATTTCTCGCAAGTCACACTGTTGGTCCATGTGTAATCCGTATTTTTCTGGCCCCCATAGACTTTCATTGGTGTATTTTTTGCGCAATACGGTGACAAACGCAGCATGTTGCGATTTTCTACGGCCGTAGAAGACCGTATAATACGGATCAGTAAAATACGGCTGATAGGAGCAGGGGCATAGAGAAGCATTGTACCGTACGCAATCCGTATTTTCAGCACCTCTCTTACGTCCGTAAAACACGCTAGTGTGAGGCCGGCCTTAATCACAGTGTCGGCGGTGTCAGTATCCAGCTGGATGTGTGAGTGAAAGATCCTCCACTGACTACTCATGATCCCAAAGGTGCATTCCATATATCTTCGTGCATGACTCAGCCGATAATTAAAAATCCTTCGTCGGGCATCCAGTCCCCTTCATTGGTATGGGCGCAGCAGGTTGGTCGCTAAAGCAAAGGCCTCATCTGATACCATCACAAATGGCACTGGATGTGTGAAACACGGCAAAGGTCTTGGGGCATGGAATGTTCCGCCATCTTGAACAATTTTCATCCCAATCTATGACGTTCGCACCACCCGAGAATCCCCAGTACTACCATAGGCACCAACGTCAATAGCAACAAATTTGTAATGGGCATCAGCCACAGCCATCAGGACCACAGAAAAATACTTATAATTAAACAAGCGTGATCCGTTTCGTGGTGGCTGATGAACCCTTACATGTTTACCATCGACTGCACCTATGCAGTTTGGGAAATTGGCCACAGACTGAAAGCCTGCAGTCAAGTCTTCTCGGTTGGGGAAGGCATCACAATGGGCTGCAACTTCTGCCAGATGACGGTACATGTCATCTAGATGGTAGATTTACCAACTCTAAATTGGAGGTGTAGAGATGTATATCTCTCTCCTGTGGCCAGAAATCTGCAAGGAAAAGAAAAGATCTTTAGTAATGTCACCTTAAAATTAAAGGAAACCTGTCAGCAGTTAGGGCCGCTACTCCACTGCCTTTCTGTTGTTTTTTAACAACATCGAATGCTGTCAATAACTCCCCAATCAAACATTATAGTCAAAAAAATTTAGAGCTGACTTACCTTAGGGGAAGTGCACAGTCACATGGGTTTTGCAGGTAATTGTCCAGCGCCTCACCGACGCCATCCTGCTATCTTCATGATTCTACTGCGCAGCCGTACTTCTCTTCATTGCAAAGGGCAGAGAAAATTCCGGCATGGCACAGGCATGGGAAAACCTTGGAGTCCCAGCACATGCGCAAATCAGTACTTTGCTCTATCCTCAGCATGGCAGAAAAGTACGCATGTACATTACAACAATGAAGCAAGCAGGAGGGTTGCGTCGCAAAAACATAGGATGCTCATGAGCCACACCTGCGTCACCCATCCAAGAATACGGCCCCACAGGTAAATATGACAAAAATAATTAATCTATGCTTTGTAGTTTGAGCTGGGTGGCTACACAGTCAATTTAACAATGCAGTAGATACGTCCGTTTTCAACATGTTCTAGTAGTGGCCAACAGGCTGACAGGTTTGTTTCACATGTCACAATACTAACGGTAAGGACAAATTGACCAGTGATATCTGTGTACAGGTGTGTAACTGTGTGAGGCATTATTAACACATGGATGGCCACCATGGAAGAAGAAAAGCGCTGTTCACCAGCAGCAGGTGATAAAGAGTTCATGTGCTGAGCGGGGAGAATAATGAGATCCTCTTCATCACCTTCCTCTGGGGAACAGCGCTTTGCTTTTTTATGGTGGCCATCCATGTGTGTATGTGTGTGTAACAGTTTGTGTACCATGCGATCGGAAAATGTAAAAAAAAAACAAAAAAAACCCTATTTTCCATAAAACCAAGCTGACATATGCATACACCCAATCATTTAAATGGTCGTGTGTCAGTGTCTCCAGGACATGGGAAAACTTTCACCACATGTACCAGAGACATTGACGTGTCAAAGACGACTTATGACATACAAATAAAAAATCCAAAAACACTTACCACAAGGTGATGAGCAGCCTCTCCTCAGCAGAGATGGACTTCCTCATGACTTTGTCCGTGTATGTCAGATCAGCTCACAGTAAAGACAGAAGCCGATCAAACGCTGGGATGCTGAGCCGACAAAAGGACACAAATTTATCTGGGTATCGGGAAAAAAGGAGTAAGGTTCGGTCAGACATCAATAAGTTTACAGGAAGTCATTTCACATAAGAAAAACTTACCTCCTCAAATCTTGGTAAACATGAAAATGACCCTTTACGGTCCGTTCTGCAACTATTGGGTGGACCCACATTTTTGGGGTTCTGGTCTGCGACTAGAGATAAATGTGGGTTACTGCACAACCCGGTAAAAAAAAGAGATGTGTAACATTATTTTACACATAGTGTAGCTTACCTGCAATCTTTGCTGATTCAGATAATCCAGCAATACCCCAAGCATCTGGAGGCATTGTGGCCTGCGTATCCGTTGATTACTTTCCACACGCTCTTCGGCATGTGGTGGGCTACGTTCTTCGCTGTGTTGTACATTAGTACGGTTAGACTCAAGGTGATGGCTTTCAGTAAGTGTGCTGTGGCTTTCCAAAATGGAGATTGAGAAGAGGTTGGACTAGGAAATTACATCATGTACATTTTTTTTTTTAAGTTTGTCTCTTTATTTAGCTTGACAAAAACGCTGACAAATCCTCATGAAAAAAACGCACCAAAAATGCATAAAAACCGCACTGAAAAAAATGCACCAAAAATGCATAAAAACCGCATTAAATCCACAGAACTAGTTTGTAAATCCGCAGCTGAGTTTTCTGCCAGGAGATGCAGATTTTGTGCAGAAAATTCTGCACCCAAATCTGCAACGTGTGCACACAGCCTAACTGAGTGGGTTTTCTTCCAGCATTTGTGCCCAACCCTGAAAGTTTGCCTCAGCTTTTTTGACAGGTTGGTTTGCCAGGGTTGCTTTCTGATTCTTCACATTCTGCTATGCGTAAGAGGGGTGAGTCAAGAGATAAGGTAAGTGTAGTGAAAATACAGTTGAGATAAGTTGAAGACAGAGAGTATATGAATATCTAGATGGGAAATATTAAAACTAGGGTGTGCAAAATGCAGGACAAGTGGTGGGTGGGTGGTAAAGAGGCAGCTTAAGAGAACAGGTAAGTAAATGTATTTATATGGTAGGCAGTAAGGGGATGGATTCCAGTTTGAAGTTTAGATAGGGAACATAATTACAAAGACACTGGTATAAATGTTGCAAAGATATTTAAAATGTATTTATAGAATCGAATCAATTGTTAAGTGACATTCAAATCAATGCAATTACCTTTCCTAGACAATTGAATTGAGATAGAGAATGGATTCAAAGGATGAGATAGCATTGGAAAAGAGAGACCTCCTCTGGAGTAATGGAGTTTCATTACACAAGTGGATAACTATGAATAAATTCCAAATATCTTTGTGAGAGAATGCTGAATTCTTTGTATTGCTCCTGGTGTAGGACCCTACTTGAGCACCATACTCTGCAGTAGTGCCGTATATCTTCGCAGAAGATCGGGATCAGAGGCAGGTAAAAATAAGGTCAAGTATGTGCTTCTGTCTTTGTGGCTGTGGAAAACAATTGTAAGAGAATTAAATTGGCAGTGAAAGACAGGATTTTGATGGTTGCTAAATACAAAATATCAATGGGCATGTTGAAGTCACCCATGATAAAGGTGCATTTGTTAGCAGAAAGGAATTATGAGAGGAACATACTGACATGGCCTATAAAGGTGGTGGCAGGGCATGGCGGTTGAAAGGCTTCATTTTAGGCTGTTCTCCTTTGGAAACTAAAATGTAATTCTAATAATGATCAGCAAGTTAAGAACAGACCTTTTAGTCTGCAAAGTGTGGATGATCAAGGGTACGACCAGTCAGTAAAGCCTTATCATATGGCCCTACCTTTACTCTCTCATTTACAAGGTGCACAGCTTAGAGGGACCAGTGGTAGTTTGTGTATGATGAGGTTGGAAGTGACAATGAAAGGTGTTTCGTGGATCCCTGCCCAAATCTGTTGGAAACCTACGTTTATCCTCATTTGCTTCCTTTCTTTTTGTTCACATTTAAACCTGGCAACATGTGCAGGGTAGGACAAGCATAAAAATGTCTCCAAAATCCAGGTGCTTCTAAAAAAATTAGAATATCATCAAAACATTAATTTATTTCATTTCATCAATAAAAAAAAGTGAAACTCATATATTACATAGAGTCATTGCAGACAGACTGATGTATTTCAAGTGTTTTTTTCTGTTGATGTGTGGCACCCCAGGAGTCCGATTGCCACAGTGGCATTGCCTCCCTCAGAGGGAGTGATGCCATGCCTGGAAGCAAGAAGGGATTCCCTTAGCAGGTACGCTGGCATACAACACCTTTCCTGACTCTAGACCAGAAGGAGGAGCTCTAAACCTGGTTTCAGGGGAACTTCCCTGATAAGTTCTGGCCTGCAGGCGGGGTTAGAGAGTGAAGTGTGAGACAGTGAAGGTAGAGGAAGCATGTGAGGAGAAGCCTGGGAGTGGAGCTGTGAATGAGCTCACCCCAGGATTCAGCGCAACAGGGCGGAGTCCATGGTCGTGTGGGAACTACAAACCCCTCAGCCAAATCCAGAGGACAGGAGATTGCAGGTCTCCTGGCCACAACTGACACCAGAAGGCACAGCTGCATACCAGAGCCCGGAGTCACCACGCAGGAGTGACTCTTGAAACAGGCTCGATCTGCCTGCCATGCGGGTAGTGTTTCACAAATTGGACTGACTGAGAGAGAGGGACTTGAGGAGAACTACAAGCATCAGGAACCCAGAGAGCAGCGCAGTAGGGAGGCTTCCAACCTCACCTGGCTAGGGGAATTCTGAACTGCTTCCAAGCTTTCCGGATTTCCAATACCAATTGTTACCTGTGCTCCGGACTGCACCTACAATTAAAGGTAAAGAAACTACAGTCCCTGCCTCCTCCAATTATTCCAGCACTCCAACACCCACAATCCCTCAGACTGATCTGGTAGCTCTGGGGCCCCGTTCTGCCTTTGGGGAGCTATACCAACTTTGCTGCAACGCCATCAGCCCCAGTGGTCGCTCTAAGCAGCGTCAGCCATCCCTGGCAGAGTACCACAGGTGGCATCATGAACATTTCCCCTTTATCCCCTACAAACTTTATCATCAACATTCTCTCATTCACTTTTATTGCACGCCCAGGGCCACAGACCGGGTCACTGCTCCCATGACCACCCCTTTAAGAAGCATCCGACCCGGTTCCGAGTACCTCATGGCCCTAGTGGGTGTTACAGATGATTATGGCGTACAGCCAATGAAAACCCAAAAGTCATTATCTCAGTAAATTAGAATAATTAACAAAAAATACCTGCAAAGGCTTCCTAAGCATTTAAAAAGGTCCATTAGTCTGTTTCAGTAGGCTCCATAATCATGGGGAAGGCTGCTGACTTGACAGATGTCCAGAAGGCAGTCATTGACACACTCCTCAAGGAGGGTAAGCTACAAAAGGTAATTGCTAAAGAAGCTGGCTGTTCACAGAGTGCTGTACACAAGCATATTAATGGAAAGTTGAGTGGAAGGAAAAAGTGTGGTAGAAAAAGGTGCACAAGCAACTGGGATAACCGCAACCTTGAAAGGATTGTTAAGGAAAGACCATTCAAAAATGTGGGGGAGATTGACAAGGAGTGGACTGCTGCTGGAGTCATTGCTTCAAGAGCCCAGGATGTATCCAGGACATGGGCTACAAGTGTTGTATTCCTTGTATCAAGTCACTCATGACCAGTAGACATCGTCAGAAGCATCTAACCTGTGCCAAGGAGAAAGAGAACTGGACTGTTACTCAGTAGTCCAAGGTGTTGGATTTCCTTTGGAAATCAAAGTCCCAGAGTCTGGATGACGAGTGGAGAGGACACAATCCAAGCTGCTTGAGGTCTAGCGTGAAGTTATCACAATCAGTGATGGTTTGGGGAGCAATGACCTCTGCTGGTGTAGGTCCTCTGTGTTTTATCAAGACCAAAGTCAGCGCAGCTGTCTGCCAGGAAATTTTAAAGCACTTCATGCTTCCCTCTGCCTACAAGTTTTTTGAAGATGAAAATTTAATTCTTCAGTAGGACTTGGCATCTGTCCACACTGCCAAAAGTACCAATACCTGGTTTAAAAACAGCAGTATCACTGTGCTTGATTGGCCAGCAAACTCTCCTGACCTTAACCCCATAGAGAATCTATGGGGTAATGTCATGAGGATTATGATAGGCACTAGACCCAACAATGCAGATGAGCTGAGGGCTGCTATCAAAGCAACCTGGGCTTCAATAATACCTCAGCAGTGCCACAGGCTGATCTCCTCCATGCCACGCCGCATTGATGCAGTAATTGATGCAAAAGGAGTACCGACCAAATATTGAGTGCATTTACTGAACATACATAACAGTAGGACAAAATTTTGGATTTTAAAATAATTTTTCAAGCTGGTGTTATAAAGTATTCTAATTTACTGAGATAATGACTTTTGGGTTTTCATTGGCTGTAAGCCATAATCATCAACATTAGCAGAAATAAATACTTGAAATAGATCACTCTGTTTGTAATGACTCTATATATAATTTACCGTATGAGTTTCATGTTTTGTATTGAAGAACTGAAATAAATTAACTTTTTGATTATATTCTAATTTGGTGAGAAGCACCTTTATATTCTAATTGTTGGGTGTTGTCTTCTTTACGCTAGGGTGCTTTTACATTGGTAGATATCACAAAGTGCCCATTTTGCGCCATTTTAATTGAACCATCATTGACACTGTGCAGGTGTCACGATTGGACTGGCGAGTAAACTGGGACCAGGGGCACCTTTCCTGGCCCTAGCTCTAGGGGGCGCCCTAACTCACCCTGTTCCCCAGGATACCTCAGATGGTGAGGATGCCTGGGACTCCGCCCTTACCCTGTCTCCTAACTGCAGCCCTGCGTCTGTCCTCTTCCCCACTCGGGGAAGAGAGGCGCTACCGTGTACCACAGTACACCAACCCGACAAACAGGGGAACCAAGACAAGGGTAAAAAGAAAACTCCACTCACACAAAATATGCTCTCACAAATAACTGAGGTATCCACCAGGGTGTGAAGAAATGGGAGGGTAAATAAAGCAGGTAAGGATGAGGAATTTCCAAGCCTACAAACCATACAACTGTCGCACAATAAATTCCTCCAGCTCGCCAAACACCAGCTCCTTACTACTCCAGGTCTACAAAGCAAGTGCTATCTCAGACAAGGATCTGACCAGAAGGCCTAGCTTTTTTATAGGAGAGAGGAGTGGCTAACCAAGCACAGCTGAAAGCAGGGATTTCCACATGGCCACCTTTATTACACTGGAGAAGTGCTTCTTCTCAGCGGCCGGCGAAGCAGGAGCCATAAGACGCCGAAGTAATCTGGTACTACTCTGTCACGGTAACTCTGTGACAGCAGGCTTCTTTCTACAATCATACATCTCTATGCAGTTTACATTATAGTCCTCCAACATGTGCAGCCTGAAACAAGAGCTGATCAACAAAGTAGTGACTGAAACAAGTGCTGATCCTCGAAACCTAAAGTCATTCGACTCTCATGTAGATGTATTTATATGGAGCAGTTGTTAGCACTGAATATGACTGAGAGATTGTTAGTGTGATTATTTCATTTCATTACTGTCAGCAGTACATAAATAGGTTATACACGGCAGACAATGATTTTAAGCACTTCAGAAAAGATGTGATCAAACAACAAACGAGCTAAAACATGCTAAGGGCAGGTGCGGACGACTTTAGATTCTCTCATCTGAGAGAGTTGGGCCGATTATGCAAATCAGACTCTGATCAGAGTTTGATCGCAGTGAGAGCATAGTGTGCTACGATTCTCTCATATGAGGAGAAGTTATAAAAAATGTTTTTCCCGTCTTCTCCATTGTGTCAGTCCGTGGAAATCATACTGCACTCAGATGTCATCTGAGTGCAGTCTGATGGTTACCACAAACTCATTGACATACTTAACTGAGTGTGATCTGACTATCTGATTTTTTTTCCTTGTACCACCTCAGTCTGACAAATAAATCGGAAATGTGCATGGCCCAATAGACTAACATTGGTTTGAGTGCAATCGGAAGTTTTGTCGGATCACTCTTGGACCGAAAATACGGTCATTTGCATCTGCCCTCATTTATTTACATCAATTTGCTCATTCATAAAGCTGTTCCCTAGACATATTTACAGCAACAATTGGTAAAGATTTCCTGCTATATGTTAGCTGACGCTAATTAGTTATCCCAATCAATTTATAATTGTAAAATTGTACTGTGTTATCGTAATCTGAGGTTTGAATTGCTTTATATCTGGTCATTAAAGGCCACATATAATGTATAACTCAAAGATATCAATTCGAGTCTTAAATTATAATTAGATTAATCCGATTGTGATAAGACTGTTACTTTTTTCCTTAATGAGTTTGCACAACCTGTTAGTTTTATTGCAAGCGCACATAGTTCAGTCTTATATTTATTCAAACCCCAGGGAACGCATTGATCAATGTCAATTTCATTACAGCAGTGGAAGATTTTAGTCTTTCTCAAATGCATGTACATTAAGTATGTTTATACCAAGAGTAAAGCTGGTGGAATTTGGTAGGGTACTACAGTGGCTTGCGAAAGTGTTCACCCCCTTGGCTTTTTAGCTATTTTGTTACATTACAAACTTCATTTAAATATTTTTGTAATCTAATTTGTGTGTGATGCATCGCCACTAAATAGTCTAAGTTGGTGAAGTAAAGTGAGAAAAATCTAGACATAAATTAAATCTATGGGATAAAATAGCTAAAAATTGGCATATCCAAACATATGTATTCACACATTTTGCTATGAAGCCCATAAACATTTCTGGTGCAAGCAATTCCCTTCATAAGTCACATGCTTAGTGAAAGGAAGTCCACCTGTGTGCAATCTAAGTGTTAATTATGCAAATTGTCTCTTCAGAGAGGAAGAGAGCTAGAACTCTAGTGCCACCTATTGGAAGGTAGCAATCCCACAAGTCAATGTTGACCCTTTAACGAGCCTTGTCACATGACTTAGGATAATAGCAAAACCAGAAACTCAATTCGCAGACACTGTATTTCGGGGGAACTGCCCCTTGTCAGTGCAAAGCGGAGATCTGGTTTGGCTGTGTGAGGCGTCAGACCGTTATCCAAAAAGTATCATTTCTCCTTGCGGAGATCGATAACGGTCTGACGCCTCTCAATCAGCCAAACCAGATCTCCGCTTTGCACTGACAAGGAGCAGTACCCCGAAATACAGTGTCTGCAAATTGAGTTTGGGGTGCGTCTTATAATCTGGTGCGTCTTATAATCCACAAAATACGGGTACATGTTTAACCGTGTATGATTAAATCTATGCACAGGAAAAGAAAGAGAAAAACATGTGGAAGTGTGCATATAAATGAAAGTAAGGTGCATATAAAGCACCCGCCAAATGTACTACTCTAGGCTGTACAAAGCCACAGGATACCAAAAATGACAAAGTGGAAAAATGGGGATATTAGTATAGATTGTAAGTCCATGATTGGACTTTAAAATAAGGGAGAAAACCTGTCAATGCAATAGCAATATTAATAACCATATCTATGTTTGTTCCTTTTTTTGATTGTATAATTTTTTGAAAGTTCAGGATTATGTTTTTACCCAACCAGGTGTCACAAAAGTGTGAGTGTGCCACACAAAAAAAATTGCATAACAATGCAATGTGTTGCAAGTGCTTTCTAAGAGAAAAATAGAAGAAACTTATTTTGCAAGTTTAGATTAGATTAGACGTAAGTGAGTACACCGGGGTTCAGCTAGCTACAGAATATAAAAAAAACATGCACAATGGCTCGGTGGTTAGCACTGTTGCTTTGCTGCGTTGGGGTCCTGGGGTTTAAATCCCATTAAGGACAATATTTGCAAGGAATTTGTATGTTCTCCCCGTGTTTGCGTGGGTTTCCTCCGGGTTCTTCGGTTTCCTCCCACACTCCAAAGACATACTGATAGGGAATTTAGATTGTGAGCCCCAATGGAGACAGTGATGATAATGTCTGTAGAATATGATGGCGCTATATAAAGAAATCATAATAATAATAATAAAAAATAATAATGTTTTCATTTACAAACAACAAGTTGAGATCTGAGGAAATAGTGATGAATTGAGACACAAAGTATATCCAAAAGTCACGTAAATGGAATGATATCTCTTCTATTAAAAATTATAGTAAAGAAAATAAAAGTACGAGTGAACATAAAGTAAAAACATACAAACTAAAAGTAAAAGAAAAATACTTAGCGTAAAAGAAAAAAGTAAATACTTAATGTAAAAACTAGGGTTGAGCGAAACGGGTCGAAATTTTTCAAAAGTCGCCGACTTTTGGCAAGGTCGGGTTTCATGAAACCCGACCCGACCCCAGTGTGGGGTCGGCCATGAAGTCGGCGATCTTTTGAATCTAGAATCGGAATTCCGATACCGATTCCCGATATGTTTAAGATATCGGGAATTGGTATCGGAATTCAGATTTAAGTGTAAAATAAAGAATTAAAATAAAAAATATCGCAATACTTACCCTCTGACGCGCCCTGGTACTAACCGGGAACCTTCCTTCCTTAGAATCAGCCTTCCAGGACCTTGCGGTGACGTCGCGGTGACGTCGCGGCTTGTGATTGGCCGCGCGGCCGCCCATGTGACCGCTCGCGCGGCCAATCACAAGCCGCGACGTCACCCGCGACGTCACCGAAGGTCCTGGAAGGGCTGATTCTTAGGAAGGAAGGCTGCCGGAAAGAAGCAGGGCGCGTCGGAGGGTGAGTATATACCTAATAGGAATATACTCACCCTCGGACGGGCCCTGCTTCTTTCCGGCAGCCTTCCTTCCTAAGAATCAGCCCTTCCAGGACCTTCGGTGACGTCGCGGGTGACGTCGCGGCTTGTGATTGGCCGCGCGAGCGGTCACATGGGCGGCCGCGCGGCCAATCACAAGCCGCGACGTCACCGTGACGTCACCGCAGGGTCCTGGAAGGCTCCCGGTTAGTACCAGGGCGCGTCAGAGGGTAAGTATTGCGATATTTTTTATTTTAATTCTTTATTTTCACTAAAATATGGATCGCAGGGCCTGAAGGAGAGTTTCTGCTCCTTCAGACCCTGGGAACCATGGAAACCCAATGCACTGCATTGGGTTTCGGGTTTCATCCGACCCCGACCCCGACTTTTTTATAGGATCGGCCGATTTCACTCGACCCGACTTTTTCAAAAGTCGGGTTTTGTGAAACCCGACCCGATCCTATAAAAGTAAAGGTCGCTCAACCCTAGTAAAAACTGCTATGTGAATAGATAAAAAAAGTCTGTTCCACTAACATAATACTTGTAGACGTGTTCTTATTAGCCTGTTAATACATGTCCATTGAACACATTTTATACTAAAGTGAGTAGAAGAACAAGTTTCCTTGGAAAAGTCAGCATGTGATGCCTAATGTGCATGCACACAGAAAACCGGGCCAGCAGAGTATGTGGCCGTCCTTGTGCTATTGCCCTTAGACATATAGTCTTCTGTGTAAGAGATCAGTGCTCTTGCTGGGCCAAGCTCCTGCTGAAATCACATGTGGGATCTAACACCTTGCTCAGGTGCCTCATGTCACCTGCACTCTGTGCTTCCAAACACATCCACCTCTAATAACGCTTCTTGCTATGAGGCAGGAGCAATAATAAGAAGATGAGAATTTCAAGCTGCCAACTATCTTCGCTATCAGTTCACCAATAAGGCCTTCAACACAGACCCTGTGAGCCTTTGGATAAATTGTATTTTCCAAGGGTTAATTAAGCTGTCTTCAATGGCTGTATGAAGGGGAACAAACCTTTACTGGCAGTGTATTTTTTTTTTTAAACCTGCTGTCGACATTACAGTCCCTGCTGCTTTTAGCTGTATCGATCCAATGACTGACCTGTGAAATCCTTGATGGCTGCTAACACTAGGAGCTTACTGGAGCTTTCCAAGGGAGCTTCAGGACAGCTTATGTAGGCTAGTACAATTACCTGTCCCTCCAGGAGAGCCAATTAGTTCACAAAGAGCTGGAGCAGAACAAATGTTTTGTGTGTGATTTAGGATCTTTAAAAACCTTTGTTCTGTCTCTTTCTTTTGTCTCTATCCACTATAATTTTTCAACTATTCAATTCCACAAGGCTTTTCTTTGCATGTTACATACATTTGCGCCTTGCATGGGGTACAAAAATATCCAGGGTAAGAATATGCATTTAAATCGACATTTCTTCAAGGAAACTTGTAATGTGCGAACGGATCATTTATTTTAAAAAGGAGAATGTGTGTATATGTTTAACCGTGTATGACGAAATCTAGACAGAGGAAAAAAGAAAGAGAAAAACAAGTGGAAATGTGCATGTAAATGAAAGCAAGGTGCATATAAAGCATACACCAAATTCATTACTCTAGGCTGTACAACGTCAGAGGATACAAAAAATGATAAAGTGGAAAAATTGGGGATATTAATACCGATTGTGAGCAAGTCCATGATTGGAATTTAAAATAAAGGAGCAAACCTGTCAATACAATAGCAATTTTAATAATCATATGTATGTTTGTTCCTTTCTTGTTTGTAGAATTTGTCGAAAGTCCAGAATCGTGCTTTTACCCAACCAGGTTCGACAAAAAGCGTGAGTGACTGTGCCACACAAAAAAATTGCAAAGTTCTTTCCAAGAGGGAAAGAGATGAGACTAACTTTGCCAGTTTAAATTAAGGACATAGGAAAGTTCCTGTTGCTGTTGTTAATTACCATGCTTTTTGCCTCAGCTTTTATGTGTAATTACTAGTGATGGGTGAACCCCTGGATGTTCACGTCCAGCGGGTTCAGACGAACATTTGAAAAAAAGTTTGGTTGGGGTACCAAAACTGTACCCGAAACTGACTCACCGAACATTCATTGTTTGCCATGCTGTCATGCAGATGACACTGCCTCTGATCGGTGGTAAAATAATTACCATCAGTCAGAGAGCTACGGTTCCCACGCTGTCAGATGACAGCGTGAGCCAGCAGCTATGACTGGTCGTAAACAGTTTACCTCTGGTCACAAGCATCGGCTGATGATAGAGTGCTACTTCCATCAGCCTATGCCTACTGTCACTGAAAACAGCGAGAGCAGGCGCCGCTGATGAGAGTATTTATCAGCCATCCACTGCGCTATAAATAATTAAAAAAAAAAATAACTTGGGGTCAGTTCTATTTTTGATAACCAGCATGGCAAAACTGACAGCTGCAATCCTTAGCTGTCAGCATTATAAGGGCTGGTTATCAAAAATAGAGTGGTCCCCACTCCATTTTTTCAAATTATTTGAATAAATAATAAAAAAAATGCATGGGGTTCCCCACATTTTTGATAACTAGCCAAGCTCAAGCAGACAGCTGCTGTTAAAGGGCCATGGATATTTCCTCCCCCAGCCTAAAAATAGCATCCCGCAGCTGTCATAGAAAAGGCGCGTCTATTAGATGCGCCGATTCTGACACTTTACTCCGCTCTTCCCACTTGCCCTGTGGCGGTAGCAAGTGGGCTAATAGTTGTGAGGTTAATGTCACCTTTGTGTTGTAAGGTGACATCAAGCCCACAGGTTAGTAATGGAGAGATGTCTATAAGAGGCCGATCCATTGCTAACCCAATAGTCATATTGTAAATAAAAAACACCCAGAATAAGGTCCTTTATTTGAAATAAAAACCCACACCGTTTTACAAATTTATTTGAAAATATCTCTGACTCTGACCTTACGCACACTGAAGAGGAAACAAACAGCAATGTGAGAAGTGATCCTACTTTCAAAGCAGGTTGTTCATCAGAATCTTTCTTCTTATCTCAAAAAGATCTGAACGACCTTATCCCTGATTTAGACTTGTCTAGACAACAAATCAGAGGTTCTAAATGCCAGGTTCAAAGGATGGAATATGCTGCTCAAAGATGTGAAAATGTACTGGTATCATAGCTGAGAAAGTGATTTAAAAAACTATTTATCTGAAGAAAAAATCATATTTTTTTTTTTTATAAAGTTTGTTCTGTTATGGAGGCATAACATTGGACGTCTCATTGGGCAGATGAGGGGCGATTGTTCACAGACTCATCAAAAGTTAGTGGAATGTCGTTCTTTTGCATCCTTGGTATTAACCTCACGTTAATTCATGAAAGAGACATAGAAAAAGATAAAACTGCTGTTTAGAAAAAACCCAGTATGAAAAATCTATCTGGAATATCTGTGGAGATTTGAAGGTAAATGCTTTACTGCTTGGATTCCAACTTGGGTGCACTAAATTCTGCTTGGGATCACAGGGATAGGAAGTCTCACTATATTCAAAAACAGTGGCCTAAACATTGTTCCTGGACAAAAAAATGTATCAAATGTACCTTCATGTTCAACTAAGATCGATGCAACAATTTGTAAAAGCACTTGATAAAAATCCTGATACATTTACACATTTGAAATCTATGTTTCCTAAAGTTAGTGATGCAAAACTGAAAGAAGGCATTTTTATAGGGCCACAAATAAGATCGGTGATGGACGATGAACAATTTCAGGAACTGTTAAATCCACCGCAAAAGCTGCCAAGTCTCCTCTTTTTTTCTCAGAAATCATAAAGCTGAAAGCTGCAGTGATATATTGAGTGATCTTGTGAAATAATAGCAAGCTGTGGGATGCAACATGTCCTTAAAACTTCATTTCTTGGACTCCTACCTGGACTTCTTCCAAGAAAATCTTGGTGCTGTCCGTCATCAGCATGGGAGCGTTTTCATCGGCAGATTTGTACCAAGGCAAGTGGAGCCCCAGTATGCTGGCTGACTATTGCTGGACCATAAAGGAAGACATCTCGGAAGAAAAATATTCCCATAAATCATCATCTAAAATTTTCAAGGTAAGCTATATATCAAAAAATGTTGACTAAAAGTATTATTTTTAAATATTTCCATAAAACTTGAAATATGTTTGTCATAAAAAAAACCCTGTCTGATGGAAGAAATATGAAAGCATATTATAATTCAGCACAAAAAATATATACCATATTTAGATCCAGTTAATTTTGTTTTTCCCGACCAGCGTAACCTTAACATTGCTTTAAAACAGAAACATGCAAAGTTGCTAAATTGTCCTACTTAAACAGGCAATAATAAGATCTAACGATCTTTTGCTTCGGCAATATAGCGTGTTTAATTGCCGCAATGCCGTGTGATATCCTATCCGTGAATCCTGATTTTCATGCTTTGCATTACATGGATTGTTTATCAGAATTTGGTTATTTTAAGAGGGCATAATAATATTATACTAGCTGAACAGCAAGAAAACCTCCGCTTTCGAGATCAATAAGAGTATACATATTAAATGTACATTATCGTTGTTGTAAAACTGCCCTGTAGCTTGTTATAGCCTACTTTTCGCATTGTTAGAGATTGAAAGAATTTCATTAGCAACATTTAGAGAGAACACACTGAGTATCCCCATGAGTTAAATAAATGATAATTCACTAGCGATTATCCCTCAAGTGAGTTATTAAGAATCTGCTCAGTGCTAGGTTAAATGCGTATTCCCAGTAGGTTTTATTGCATTTCCATTTTGTGTGTCACAAACTATACAGTTAAATATGCTATGTCCACTTAAAAACAGTTTTGTTGGAGAATCGTGTATTAATTGTTCCCCAGACATTGCGTAATACACTGTTCTGATGGGTCTTATGTTTTTTTTTTCTATTAGGCAAAGATGTTGCAGCCTAGTTTTAGCGGATTTAAAGGACTAATGAAGCAAAAGCTACTGAGGTAAAAGTTGTCAAGATGAAAAGAAAAAGATTAATTAGGCAAGAAGCTGTAAGATAGATTTACCATATATAAAGCTATATATAGAAAGAAAGTGAGGGAAAGATTGGATAGAGTAATTGAACCCTTAAAGCAAAATCGCATACATGCACATGCTGATGGGGCATAATTTGCCAAATCAGAATATGAATATGATCAGGATGGTGTAGACACATTATTTATACCTACACCATCTCCAGCATAAGCCAGCTTTAATAAGAAGATAAGCTGCCAGTGCAACTACTGGGACAGAAGTGAGCTCACAGGACAACTGCTGGGATAGGAGTGAGCTCCCACTGCAACTGCTAGGACAGGAGTGAGCTCCCAGTGCAACTGCTAGGACAGGAGTGCTCTGCCACTGCAACTGTTGGGACAGGAGTGTGCTGCCACTGCAACTGGTGGGACAGGAGTGAGCTACCACTGCAACTGCTGCAACAGTAGTGAGCTCCCACAGCAACTGCTAGGACAGGAATGAGCTCCCAGTGCAACTATTGGGACAGGTGTGAGCTGTGACTGCAAATGCTGGGACAGGAGTGAGCTGCCACTGCAACTGCTGCAACAGTAGTGAGCTCACACAGCAACTGCTAGGACAGGAGTGAGCTCCCACTGCAACTGCTGGGACAGGAGTGAGCTGCCACTGCAACTTCTGGGACAGGAGTGAGCTGCCACTGCAACTGCTGGGACAGGAGTGAGCTGCCACTGCAACTGCTGGGATAGGAGTGAGCTGCCACTGCAACTTCTGGGACAGGAGTGAGCTGCCACTGCAACTGCTGGGACAGGAGTGAGCTGCCACTGCAACTGCTGGGATAGGAGTGAGCTCCCACTGCAACTGCTGGGACAGGAGTGAGCTGCAACTGCTGCGACAGTATTGAGCTCCCATTGCAGCTGTTGAGACAGGAGTGAGCTTCAGTCCCAGCACTGTAACCTCTCAGTGGTGATGGTAAAATTTAAGAAGTTTAACAAAGAAAGAGCGCAATCTTTAACTGTCCATATTCCATCCCCCTTATGCTTCATGGTTATCTGGTGCTGATTGCTGTGGCAAGTAAAGGAATAATTATGGCCTATGGATCTGACCTAGACAGAAGCCCATTTGATCCTGCTAAAATTGAGTTCTAAGATGCTACCAGTCAGTCGAATCTAATATGCTACCTAATACTGAAGGGCTGAGATATTACATTGCACTACATAAGTACCATAATTCAGTGTATGAACTATATGAGATAATTAATAAATGAGAATAATAAATATTCTGATAGAAAAATGAGTTTAAAAAAGTAAAAAAACAAAACTCAGTGGAACAAAATAAACCCATGAAAAAGACGTATTGACCCAAAGTATAGGAAAATGACAAACAATGCCAGAATAGTTTTTTTCATCCTTGTAAAAAAATTGATAAAAAAGTCATATGTAACCTATGGAAGCCATAACTTGTCCTATAAAAACCAAGCCCTTCCACAAGTATACAGAAAAAGAAAAAAGTTAATTCAGCAATCTCTGGTGCTTCCATTAACAATAGACCATTTTGGTTCTTGGTGGGATATACCCTAACCCAGTGTCCAGGGCAGCAGGGTGGCTTAGTGGTTAGCACTGCAGCCTTGCAGCGCTGGGGTCCTGGGTTCGAATCCCCACCAAGGGCAACATCTGCAAAGAGTTTGTATGTTCTCTCCGTGTTTGCGTGGGTTTCCTCCGGGCACTCCGGTTTCCTCCCACATTCCAAAGACATACTGACAGGGAATTTAGATTGTGAGCCCCATTGGGGACATCAATGATAATGTCTGTAAAGCGCTGCAGAATGTGTTAGCGCTATATAAAAATAAAGATTATTATTATTATTCCCCAACTCTAGTCCTCAAGAGCCACCAACAGGTCAAGTTTTCAGGAATTCCTTAGTATTTCATAGGTGATGGAATTATTGCCTGTGCAGGTGATGCAATTATCACCTGGGCCATACTAAGGAAATCTTGAAAACATGACCTGTTGGTGGCTCTTGAGGACCGGAGTTGGGGAACACTGCCCTAACCCATGGATAGGGAATAACTTTTAAACTTGAGAATGCGGTTTTAATTATTTAAAGGGAATCTGTCAGGATAAAATTGCTTAGAAAAAGGTTTCCTATTGTTCCAGAACTCATTGGCTGGATTACAGAAAATGATTTTTCATGCAATATTTCATTTGGAAGCTCATGCATCATGGGAGATCCAAACCACTTTCTATCAGGTAGTCTGCACGCTCAGATCCAGCTCCCACTTTTATTGATTGATAGGGTTAGCTTCAGTTGGGTCACTAAAATTCTTGCGCATGCAAAGGCAGTCCCGGTATCAACATGCATGCCGAAAAGAGAGATGGCAAACTCCAGGAGAAATATTTTTTGAGCATGGAACAATGTGCTTTTGACATACAGTATATTTATTCTTTGGTTTGCCTATTTAACAGACCTATTTATACATTAGCCAGATAACTTTGGGACATTTTTTAAGTTTGTGAGTAGTAGTTAGTAACTATTTCACTTTAAATACTAGTTGTTTTATCTCTTTTTTGTTTTGTGGTACAATGTGTCTATTAAAGATTGAACTATTTTGTTACAAAAATGATAGAGTTGCAGAAAGCAATTGCAAAACACAACTCTCATTTTGATGCTGTTCATTAATTTGGTCATAAACACTAATATAAGTCTTTATGATTTGCCAGTTCCAAAGGATCCAAAGAACCTTGATCTCTATTTTCCATTATGAACTACCTCATTCTCTAGACTATACCTTTTTTCATTACACTATTGTTTGCCTTGACTATTTTTAGACAAGCCCTTGAAGGAGTTTTTCAGCCATAGGGTACTAGTCTGCAGTCACTTTTTGTGACTGTATTCTTGTGAATCCTCACAGTTTCCTGCCCCTAGTAATTTACTTTCCAGACACCATCTTCATCTGTTATTTGAACCACCCAGTCCGATCATCTTCTGCAGGTTGTAACCTGCTGGATTGCTCCAGTGTTTGCTGCATGAACCTGAAGTCGCAACTCGATGTAAGCCTTAAAGAACCAGAATGAGTCCAGAATGAGGCTGTCGTAGATTTCCATTGAGATTGAGAATTTATGACTGTTACCTCTGACTTACGGTCAGTCAAAAGTTGTGGTTACAAGATGGCAGGTTTGTAACCGGAGAGGCATCATGAGTAGCTAAAGACAGTGGTTGCCAAGTATAAGACTAAGGTCAGGAATTTTACATTAGGCTACGTTCACATTTGCGGAACGTCGGGCGCAACCACGGCGACGCATGCGCCATGTGCCCCTATATTTAACATGGGGGACGCATAGACATGCGTTTTGTTGAGTTTTGTGACACATGCTTTTTTTTTTGGGCGCAAGCATCAGGGCGCAGAGGATGCTGCTTGTTGCATTTTTTTGCGCTATAAAAATGAACGCATGCGTCACAAAACGCAACGTTTTGCTGCGTTTTGCATGCGTTTTTGTGTGCATTGTGTGTTGCGTCGCCGACGCAGCACACAACACAAATGTGACACCACTCCAGCACAGATAAAAAAGAAAACACTGGAGTGGTGCTTTGCAAAATAATCCTAGGTTATATGTATCTTGTGATTGGCTCATACCTTGTCCTGAGACAATCTCTTCTACTAGATAACTGACCCAGTTGTAGTGTATCTTGTGATATATTGATAAGTAAAAATGTGCAGACAATAATCATAATTTTTATCTTTTTTTTTTAGAATTAAATATTTTGTGGATATCTCAGTCACTGTTGTTTCTACAAACTTTACCTAAATTGCTACTAGAAGTGAAAATGAGAAACTTTGTAAAATTTCTTTTAAGAGATTAGTATAAGATTTCTATCTCACCTTACAGCTTGATTCACAGCTCCATTCTCAGTACTACGGTACAATGGCCTTCATGGTACATCTGCTTATGAGGGTCTGCTATAAAGAAAAAAGGAGAGGGATCTTATATTCTTTGTGCATTGTGTATGACAGACTTCATAGCAGCTATTCTCTACCTACTAGCACAGTAACGACTAAAAATTAGAAATAGTCCACCGAATGGTAAATTAGAAAAAAAAGACCTCTACAGGACAAGTTATGATCAGAACTAGTAATATTCCTCATATACTCGCATGTTGTAGAACAGCTTACTCTGTAAAGTCTCCTGAAATGTCAGCTATGATGCACTTTATATTACACTGTTGTATCCATATAACACTTTTGCGATCACAAAACTGAAAGAAATGAACTGGAATATAAGTTGGTATGCATGTAACTTGCATGCGCATGTTCACACTGGTCACCAAACAGACAAAACCTAGGACAAAAACAAAAAGAGCAAATACCCTACAGTAAGTAAATAAATATCAATAGTGCATTACAATAACATAGGGTACTGAAATTAACATTGTGTTATGACTGAGCCTTACCACTCACACAGGGATCAACAAACCAAAGGAGATGCTTAACCTGCACTCCACAGGTTCCTATGCAGATTAGGCAAATCTCTAACTTGACCCTGATTTGTCCCTACCTGACCGCCGAGATTACATGAAAGATGGAAGAAAAAGAAAGGAACCCAAAAGACCTTCCGTATATGTGGAAACTCCCAGACCCTAAATGTAACAAAATAGACAAAGTGCTGGGAAGGTGAAAACACAAACAAACTGCAGGAGAAGCAATAGATGAAACCTCAGCAAGTAGGGAGCTGGGACTCCAAACATCCATCTAAATAGTCTCTCCCAAGATGTGATAGGGCAAATCAAATGAGGAAGTGAAAACACCTGCACAGAAGCAGAACAGCAATGCAAAGCAAAAGAAAGGCTAGAGCATTATCAGCAGTTGGGCAAAGACAACACAGGCTGAGGTCCAACAGAGAGGAAAACCAACCACACAACAAGAAGTCATTGGATCAAGCCCCGGAGTCGAGCCATGACACATTGTTTTGATTAAAAAATGTAAAAGTCATCCCACCACGTCAAGGTGACCATACTCGGGACAGTCCTAACCTCTAGTATTAAAACCTTACCATATGTAAAATGATGTAAGTGTTAATAAAGGCTAAGCAGGACTGTGGCCATAACTATTGGACACCCAGCCATGCGGATTTATATAAACATTATTTGCAGCTCAAAGAAAAGAAAGTGCAAAAATCTAAAGCAAAAATGAGTAGTGTTGAGAGGGCTTTTATGTTTTTTGCTCAAAATAATGTTACCTAGGTACCCTATGTTATTTTCATACATTATTGCTATTTATTTACAGCTTACAGGGTATTTGCACTTTTTTTGTCTTAGGTTTTTTAGGTGTATGAGTACAACACAATCTTCTGACACTTTTAGTGATGGGGCACCTGGCATAAAAACCTCCACCAAAGACTAGAACACACTTGACTTTTGACTTCTATCTGACTGTAACGGCATTGAGTTGTAAGAAATACTGTTAAACTACAGTGGCCCAGAAGTATCAGGAAAAACCAAGGGAGGTCAATGGGAGCCAAAGTAGCATTGTGTGCATTTCGCATTGTGTGCATTTCCTTCATTGTAGTAATAGGTGGGGTCTTTAGACAAGTGAATTAAGTTGAGTTGAACTCACCTTACATTTTAACAAAAATTCAGATTTGCCTGAATCAAAATTTTTTTGTGATTTGCTTTGGGCAAATCCTGAAAATTGTCGACCACCATTGTATTATTAAAGTCAGGAATGTTATAAAAAGTTTTTTTTTTTAATTATATTTGCCTGATCCTCACCTGTCCAGTTAAAGAGGTCTCCTAGGTTCTAGGTATGATGTTATTTCAGGGAATATCCAATGCAGAAGGAATCAAAGATGGCCTAGTGAAGACCAAACTGAAGCAAGACATGTTAGGGCCGTGCGAGTACAACTTATTTTTTTTTCAACCTATGGTTGTTATTCTCTTAGGTCTAAACAATATGCAAAAGTATGCAAATTAGCACTAAACCAGCCATATTCTTCTTTACAATGATGAGGGTCAAACCCTGAAATATGTTGCCTATACACGAGTTTTTAGCTTGGCATTTATCCCTGATCATTTTGCTAAGCTTTTTAAAGCATCAAGCATTAACTTCTAGGGTAGCCACCTTTCCTAGGTGGTACTTAGCAAGATGGTGTTTCTTATTCTGGTCTACAGATAATATCCATCGTTTTCTCCCTCGGAGCATTGCCGGTAGGACTTCATTGGACTCAAATCAGTACTTCCCTCATATTCTACACCTGAATATTCTAGTCTAGCTTTGCCATTGAAATTTTAGAGGGAAGGAGAAAGAAATGCATATTACACTAAATATTTGTGTTTGCACTTTTCTATTAACCCCTTAATGACCGCCAATACGTCTTTTAACTGACCTGAGATATAAGAGAATAGTATCCCCATACAGGTGACAATCTAGCATCTGTCAGTTGTACACTATAGCTGACAACTTGCTGTTCCAGCCACAATCAGTATTTGCACCATCTAAATCTGTTTAACCCCTTAGATGCTGCTGTCAATAGTGACTACATCATTATAAATGGTTAACAGAGTATGGGGGGCTTCTTCTTTGTCACAATTGGTGCCCTCATATCATGATTTTGTTGTCCTGATGTTTGCCATGGCAATTCATGGCCAAATAGCGGCCTTAGAGTCTGACGGCTGTAGTAATCTGTTTAGAAGTTAGAGACATTTAGGTGGTAAAAATACACATTTTCATTTCTGTCATACCACTTTGCATTAATTCCTGTAAAGCACCTGAAGGGTTAATAAACTACCTGACAGCAGTTTTCAATATGTTTAGGGGAGCTGTTTTTAAAATGTTATCACGTTTGTGGGTTTCCCAATATATGGGACACCTAAAGTCACTTCAAACATGGATAAGTCCCTAAAAAAATAAATTTTGTAAATTTCTTTGAAAAAATGAAAAATTGCTGCTACATTTTTAAACCTCCTAAACTGCTAACAAAATAAAATAATATTTTACAAATGGTCCTGATGTAAAGCAGACATGTGGGAAATATTATTTATTAATGGTTTGCTGTGGTATGACCATCTGGATTAAAGGGATAATCATTCAAATTTAGAAAATTGCTAATTTTTTAACATTTTTCTCAAATTTTTGATATTTTTTATAAATAAACACAAAAAATGTTGAACAAAATTTACCATTTTCATAAAGTATAATGTGTCACGAAAAAACAATCTCAAAATCACTGGGATTTGTTGAAGCGTTGCAGAGTTATTACCACATAAAGTGACACTGGTCAGATTTCAAAAATTTGGCTCGGTCACTAAGGGGTTAAATTTAAACAGTAAGTGGTTGCTTACGCTATGGTCATAGAGACTAAACACAAGATTTACAGTATGTGGCTACATAGTATAGACTATACAATTAGGAAAGACCATTCTTTTTTGCTTGAGATTCCATATTGTAATCGTTGCTAAGAATGCGGAATGATGCATAATCTCTTTCTTTTCATGTTGTAAAATGTAGTAAAATTAAAGACTTTTAGACTTGGCTAAGATGTAAAGTTCATTATAGTTCTTATAGCAACTTATTAAACATATGTAGGACAATGTCATCAATAAGTAGGCCACTCGAAAACTCTGAAATTTTCAATCCAAGGGTCTTCTCCATGTCAAGTGCTTCTGTGTTTCTTAACACCTGGAATGCTGGGGTTGTAAAAGCTGAGTCTTTGTTATTTTCCAAAAAGCACTTGTGTGTGATCATGTTTGTTATTTGACCTGAACTAGTCAGGTATGACATCTATTTTTAGATGAAAAAAGAAAGATTGCTTACAATTCCACGAGAAGAAAAAATACAATGGTAAGAAATGTTTCTATAAAAAAAATACAGAGGACATGTAAAAATACAATTTTAGTGCATATTAAATTAATGATGCCGTAACAAATGCATTTGAGATGTTTTTCACTTAGATTAAGTTTTATTTAGATATTTAAGTTATTTTAATTTTAATAGATACGGTAGTTTATTTTCTAAATCGCTGCAGTGATTCTTTTGTATTTGTGAGACAAGCAAGTCTAAAATTAGCTGGATAAAGGAACTTTAAATAAGCTTTAGTGTATATCTATATTTGGTACACATAGAATTTAATTATTAGACATAATAAACAGAGGAAAATAATAGTATGGGTGCTGTGGATCCAGGTTGTCTCAAATTATCCCAACAATTGGGGATCACTAAAAAAGTATTTGGTGGATACACATAACAAAATACTCGGAAGATAATAATAACTTTCATAATATGAATGTCCCCCATGGCCCATTACTGACCACGATAAAATGGGTGAAAAAACAGTAGAAAATGTAGGGTAATGATTCCCGCAATTCATCTGGGGATAATATATCCCCAAATTGGGGAATTTATTTTCTCTCATTTTTACTTTTTCATTTCCTTTTTTTTTCTTCGCATCATCTCTAAAGAAGCAGTCCTATTAAAGTTTTTATCCTCTTAGTATATTGCAGTCATCATATTATATATTATTATTATTTTTATTTATTGTTATAGCGCCATTTATTCCATATATCACTGTGTACTTACAATTGCTCATATTGCCTTTCTACCGGGTAAATTCTTCTCTTTTCCTTAAGGTCTATGACATTACACTTTGTCATACAAAATTAAACTCACAGCACCGAGCAATAGGGTCTACATTACCCAAAGGTGTAGCACACATCATATCCAAGGAGTCCTTCTCGGAGCACATCCAAATACCAGCAATAAATAAGGACAGCGCCTCACAAGTTAGTGAATTTGCATCACATTTATTCCGCCTCCAGTTGCTATATTTCTATCAAAAGAGATCTTTATCAAGCTTGATAAAGATCTCTTTTGATTGAAACGTCGTAACTGGAAGCAGAATAAATGTGATGCAAATTCACCAGCTTGTGAGGCGCTGTCCTTATTTATTTCTGGTATCACGTGATTAAAAACTGACAAGCTGAATCCTTCTAAGCTCTATGTAGAAACAGGAAGTCTCTTGTCCATGCATTTATCATCCCCTTTTTCAAATGCTGACCCAGCTGCTCACAGTGTGCAGTGAGAAGAATTGTAGTTCTATTGATGATTCATGCAGGAAAAAAAGACTTCCTGTTTCTACATTGAACATAGAAGGATTCAGCTAGTCAGTTTTCAATCAAGTGATGTCATAGATCTAATGGAAAATAGAAGAATTAACTGGGCAGAAGGACAAAATGAGCAATTGTTAGTACACAGTGCTGTAAAGTATGATGACTGCAATATATTAAGAGGATAAAAAGTTTGATGTGAGCAGTGCTTCTTTAAAGGAAATCTGAAGCTTCCTCCAAGCAGATGTTTTTTTGCCATCTTTTATTTCTAGCTAAAACCCTTTCATGCATTTTAAAGAAAAAAGTTTATGCATTTTTAACAATCTTTTGTGTTTTTTAAAATATGTAGAATTTTTTTTAATGAAAATATATTTTACTATTGATTCACAACCAGCATCTGACTGTGGCATTATGTGAGAAAAGAATGTGAAGGGGGAGGGAAAGCTGCAAAAAGCACTGCACCATCCAATTTACATATTTTAGCAAATATTGTAGGAATGACATAATGGATTCATGAGCAACAGTATTTTTTTTTTTTTTAAATTTGGATTAGATGAAATTATCGCTTTCCCGACTCAACCACTGAAGATTTTTATTTTAGCTAATTTACTTGCAGTGTGTTATAGAGCAGGAAGAGCTGAACAGATTGAGATATATTTTGTTGAAAAGTATCAAGTAAATTCTTGTTACTTTGTAAAATTGTTGTTACTATGCCTATGAGTCCCAAGATCAGTCTCACTCATAGATTGGCAGCTTTCCATGTGTGTTAGTGCATGTAGAGATAGCTGTCAGTTGCTAAGGACCGCCCACTGGTAGGTCCACCCCACTGGTAGGACCGCCCACTGGACTCCTAAGCATAGAAAGGACAAGGATTTTAATTAGTTGATTAGAGGTTAAATTGAATATTTTACTACAAAACTATGCGTCAATATTTTCAACTCCTGCTGCTTCCCAGTTTGATTTTGGTAAATGTTCAATGTGACAGGTAAGGAAATAATACTGTTCTGCACTGACCACATATGACTTATACAAATGACTTTCCATTGTGATCATGTTTTCTATAGGTCTTCACCTATTTGTTCCCTGCTTGCAGATTGAATTGAGTAGATTAAAAAAAGGAAATAATGTCCCATCAAATGTAAAGGATACGATCCCACATCGTCATTTCAGGAGGTTTCCACTCTAAAAACTGCCTGAAAAATGATAACTTAGCTTAAAAAGCTTTTGGTGAGTTTTTAGTGTTGCAGATTTTCTGCATCTAATAAGTAAATTAAGTTACTTGCGTTTTTTCATTCCGTTTTTGAACACGCATTTTTACTGAGTTTTTTGATGCTGTGTCTCTTGTTCATGTGTCATGCTTTAAACATAGCTGATTTCTGTTTGATTCTTTCTTGTATTTGGCTCTGACAAAATGTTATTGCTATAATTAGGTGCAGATTACATATGTTTTTTGATTTCCATGAAGGAAATTTACTAAAAACACACATGCGCTTTTTACCTGAAGATTTTCAACATCAAATGCAAGACTATGGGGAAATCTTCACATAAAACTCAGCGTACTAACACGAGAAACTGACATGTTACAGAATTGAAACACACATCGCAGGTCAGTTTACGCTGAGTAAAAAAAACAGCTCAGTGGACAGGAGATTTCTATAAATTCCATCCACTTTGCTGGATCTGTAAGATGCTGATTTTTGGAAGCAACAAAAATATGCAGCGTCAAAAAACTTACCAAAAACTCATCGTGGGCAAACTGTCTTAACACTTTCCATGTAGAAACAAGTTGCTGTGTATAAATTCAGTCTTTTGAACATCTTTAAACCTCTTCAGTAGAGATGGTTGGACACCTGGATGTTCGGGTCCGGAGGGTTCGGCCGAACAGTTGCAAAAAGTTTGGGATCGGGGACCAGAACCAAACCTGGACCCCATTCTCTTGAATGGGGGCCCAAACATCCAGTGTTTGCTCCGTGGCAAACACTGCTTTGATTGGCGGTGAAATCATCCCCACCGGTCCGAGGGCCACGGTTCCCATGCTGTCAAAAGACAGCCGGGGTGCTCAGCTCTGATTAGAGGTATAAAGTTTACCTCCGGTGACTGGTGTCAGCTGATGGGACAATTGATCCCATCATCCGACACCTGCTAATGCTAATTACAGTGAGAGACAAAACTCACAGCTGGGGACTGCAACCCTCAGCTGTCAGCTTCAGCAAGGCTAGTTATCAAGAATAGAGGGGTCCCCACGCTGTTCTTTTAATTTTTTAAATTGTAGGAGACCTCTGGTTGTCATGACAACCCATCAGTGACCCGCAACCACGTAACGGGGGTCACTGATGGGTGGATTTCCAGAGTGCTTGCTGGAAGCGTGTGTTAAATGCCGCTGTCAGAGATTGACAACGGCATTTAATGGGTTAACAGCTGCGTTTAAAATGCGATTCCACCCGCGGCTGTTTTGGGAACAAGTCAGCTGTTTAAAACAGCTGACATGTGCCGGAAAAGATGTGGGCTCACCGCCGGAGCCCACATCAATGGGAGGGTTAAGGTTATGTTCACAAGTTGCAGTTTGTTTGTTTTTTTGCTGCGTTTTTTATGCAAATTAAAAGCTGCTTTTTACTGTACAAGCAAAAGCTATGAATTATAAGAAATCTCAAGCACACATCTGTTTTCTTTTTCCTGACTGAATTTGAAAACTGCTGTGTTTTTGAAACCTGCAGATTGGCACTTTTTCAGTGTTTTTGCAGCGTTTTTGCATCATTTTTTCACCCATAGATACAGTTATATGAAAAAGTTTGGGCACCCCTTTTAATTTTAAGCTTAATGTTTTATAAAAATTGTTTTTTTTGCAACAGCTATTTCAGTTTCATATATCTAATAACTGTTGAACACAGTAATGTTTCTGCCTTGAAATGAGGTTTATTGTACTAACAGAAAATGTGCAATCTGCATTCAAACAAAATTTGACAGGTGCATAAGTATGGGCACCCTTATCATTTTCTTGTTTTAAATACTTCTACCTACTTTTTAATGACTTACTAAAGCACTTTTTTTGGTTTTCTAACCTCATTGAGCATTGAACTTTATAGCCAGGTGTATGCAATCATGAGAAAAGCTACTTAAAGTGGCCACTTGCAAGTTAATAAAAATAATTTTATTTATATAGCGCCAACATATTCCGCAGCGCTTTACAAATTATAGAGGGGACTTGTACAGACAATAGACATTACAGCATAACAGAAATCACAGTTCAAAATAGATACCAAGAGGAGTGAGGGCCCTGCTCGCAAGCTTACAAACTATGAGGAAAAGGGGAGACACGAGAGGTGGATGATAACAATTGCTTTTGTTATTCAGACCGGCCATAGTGTAAGGATCGGGTGTTCATGTAAAGCTGCATGAACCAGTTAACTGCCTAAGTATGTAGCAGTACAGACACAGAGGGCTAATAACTGCATGAAGTATATGAGAACATGATACGAGGAACTTTTTTTTTTTTTTCAATGATGGGCCACACCGGGATCATTAGGTTAATACATTGAGGCGGTAAGTCAATCTGAACAAATTAGTTTTTAGGGTACGCTTAAAACTGTGTGGATTGGGGATTAATCATATTAACCTTGGTAGTGCATTCCAAAGAATCAGCGCAGCACGTGTAAAGTCTTGGAGACGGGAGTGGGAGGTTCTGATTATTGAGGATGCTAACCTGAGGTCATCAGCCGAGCGGAGGGCACGGGTAGGGTGGTAGACTGAGACCAGAGAGGAGATGTAGGGTGGTGCTGAGCCATGGATTGCTTTGTGGATGAGGGTAGTAGTTTTGTACTGGATTCTGGAGTGGATGGGTAGCCAGTGTAATGACTGACACAAGGTAGAGGCATCGGTGTAATGGTTGGTGAGGAATATGATCCTGGCTGCAGCATTCAGGACAGATTGGAGCGGGGAGAGTTTGGTAAGAGGGAGGCCGATTAGTAGAGAGTTACAATAGTCCAGATGAGAATGAATAAGTGAAACAGTAAGAGTTTTTGCAGAGTCAAAAGTAAGAAAAGGGCGAATTCTAGAAATGTTTTTGAGGTGCAGATAAAAAGAGAGAGCCAGTGATCGGATGTGGGGGGTGAATGAAAGCTCGGAATCAAGGATGACCCCAAGGCAGCGGGCATGTTGCTTTGGAGTAATGGTGGAACCGCACACGGAGATGGCAATGTCAGGCAAAGGTAGGATAGTAGAGGGAGAAAACACGAGGAGTTCATTTTTTGACAGGTTCAGTTTCAGATAGAGGGAGGACATGATGTTAGAGACAGCGGTAATACAATCACTAGTGTTTTCTAAAAAGGTCGGCGTGATAGCAGGAGAAGAGGTGTATAATTGGGTGTCGTCAGCATAGAGATGGTACTGGAAACCAAATCTACTGATTGTTTGTCCAATAGGGGCAGTATACACAGAGAAGAGGAGGGGGCCTAGGACTGATCCTTGAGGAACCCCAACAGTAAGGGGAAGGTGAGAGGAGGAGGAACCAGCAAAACATACAGTGAAGGATCGGTCAGAGAGACAGGAGGAGAACCAGGAGAGAACGGTGTCCTTGAGGCCGATGGAGCGGAGCATATTGAGGAGGAGCTGATGATCCACGGTATCGAATGCTGCGGAGAGAGCCAAGAGAATTAGAGTGGAGTAGTGACCATTAGATTTAGCTGTTAGTAGGTCATTAGTGACTTTAGTCAGGGCAGTTTCAGTAGAGTGTAAAGAGCGGAAACCAGATTGAAGAGGGTCTAGAAGAGAGTTGTCTGAGAGATAGCGGGTAAGACAGGAGTGGACCAGGCGTTCGAGGAGTTTAGAGATGAAGGGAAGATTAGAGACAGGTCTATAGTTAGCGGCACAGTTTTGGTCAAGGGATGGTTATTTAAGTAATGGATGTATGATGGCATGCTTAAATGAGGAGGGAAAAATACCGGAAATGAGAGAAAGGTTGAATATTTTTGTTAGGTGAGAGGTGACAGCCGGGGAAAGGGACTGGAGGAGATGTGACGGAATGGGGTCACCGGTGCAAGTGGTTGGGCGAGAAGTTGCAAGGAGCCTGATTACTTCTTTTTCTGTAACTGGTTCAAAGTCAGAGAGTGAACTAGATGCAGTGGGGGAGGGAGGACAGTGCATGGTATGAAGAGATTGGGAGATGATTTCCTGTTGAATGTGGTCAATTTTTTCTTTGAAGTAATTGGCCAGATCGTCAGCACGGAGATCCGTGGTTGGGGCCTGCACTCTTGGGTTGAGTAGGGACTGGAAAGTGTCAAAGAGACGTTTAGGTTTATTTGACAGTGAGGTGATGAGGGTGTTGAAATAGGTTTGTTTGGAGAGGTGAAGGGCAGAGTTGTATGTCTTTAGCATGAACTTATAATGGATGAAATCTTCGGGTAGATTAGATTTTCTCCACAGACATTCTGCGCACCGGGAGCACAGCTTGGGTATGATAAAAGTGTAGTCCACCATATGAAAGAGCAGCAGCAGCGGTGGTGTCTGACTGCTGGATCCAGGTTTCAGTAAGGGCCAGGAGATTAAGACAGTTAGAAAGGATGAAGTCATGAATGAAGGAGAGTTTATTACACACAGAGCGAGAATTCCAAAGGGCACAATTGAAAGATACAGAAGGCATGCATGGAATATTAATAAGGTTAGAGGGGTTTCTGAGTGTAGTAGTTGGGAGGTTTGACTGGCTATAACATGGGGGGCCGGGGTTGGGAGAGATGTCTCCAGCAACTAGGAGAAGGAGGATAGAAAGAGTGAGTAGGTGGTTAAGTGATTTGTGAGAGTGTCTCTTGTGTTGGATGGTGGGACTGAATGGATCTGCGCTGTTAAGCAATGTGAACAGAGCATGAGTGCTATACATAGGAGAGGGAAGGACAGAGGGGCCGATATGGATGGATTGTAAAGAGTTTATGCAAGGACGGTGAATGTGAGTGAATGCGGCAGTCAGGATATCGAATATACAAATACATATGGTGAGTATTTGTTCTGTTTCAAGAAATGAGTGAATATATTTAGTTTTTCTTACCTGTCTCCTGCCCTGTCTAACTGCCATGTTATAACTGCCAAACTACTTAGAAAAAAGTACTTTGAATAAATGTACACGAATAATAGTGCACGAAAGCACCCCTGCATGAATGCCTCCCCAAAGTGTGTCTACATTTATAGAAGGCTAGCTCTTAGATATCTTTTTTTTTTTTTTGGTTTCCCTCTCGTTAGCAATCAATCAAACTCAGTTGAGACAGCAGGACACAATAAATGTAGTGATCAGATAAACAAAAGTAAAGGTCTACATGGATCATAAACTGCTTTGAAACAGTTATGTGATCTCTTTGCATGAGGACAAGCAGATGTGAGTTAAATATCTATAAACAAAAACAATTGCATACTAAGATGGCTAACATATATAGATATATGCAGGATTCAATGCCGAAGATAGAATGACTCAGATACCATTCAGACTGCTTGCTGGCAGGGACTGGAGCAGTGGGCATGCAGGGTATTCCAGTTCAGAGAATGAATGATAAGTTTACCTGAAAGAAGAGAAAGTTGTTCTCCTGTTTGAATCTCCTCTGAAGAGTGGCATCATGGGCTCCTCAAAACAACTGTCTAATGATCTGAAAACAAAGATTATTCAACATAGTTGTTCAGGGGAAGGATACAAAAAGCTGTCTCAAGATTTAACCTGTCAATTTCCACTGTGAGGAACATAGTAAGGAAATGGAAGAACACAGGTACAGTTCTTGTTAAGGCCAGAAGTGGCAGGCCAAGAAAAACATCAGAAAGGCAGAGAAGAAGAATGGTGAGATCAGTCAAGGACAATCCTCAGACCACCTCCAGAGAGCTGCAGCATCAACTTGTTGCAGATGGTGTCACTGTGCATCGATCAACTATACAACGCACTTTGCACAAGGAGAAGTTGTATGGGAGAGTGATGCGAAAGAAGCTGTTTCTGCAAGCACGCCACAAACAGAGTCGGCTGAGGTATGCAAAAGCACATTTGGAGAAGCCAATTTCTTTTTGGAAGAAGGTCCTGTGGACTGATGAAACCAAGATTGAGTTGTTTGGTCATACAAAAAGGCGTTATGCATGGCGGCCAAAAAACGCAGCATTCCAAGAAAAACAGTTGCTACCCACAGTAAAATTTGGTAGAGGTTCCATCATGCTTTGGGGCTGTGTGGCCAATGCCAGCACCGGGAATCTTGTTAAAGTTGAGGGACGCATGGATTCCTCTCAGTATCAGCAGATTCTTGACAATAATGTTTATGAATCAGTGACAAAGTTAAGTTACGCAGGGGATGGATCTTTCAGCAAGACAATGATCCAAAACACCGCTCCAAATCTACTCAGGCATTCATGCAAAGGAACAATTACACTGTTCTGGAATGGCCATGACATCTGTGGGATCATTTGAAGAGGGCTGTTCATGCTCGGCGACCATCTGAACTGGAATTGTTTTGTAAAAAGAAATGGTCAAAAATACCTTCATCCAGGATACAGGAACTCATTAAAAGCTACAGGAAGTGACTAGAGGCTGTTATTTTTGCAAAAGGAGGATCTACTAAATATTAATGTCACTTTTCTGGTGGGGTGCCCACACTTATGCACCTGTCAAATTTTGTTTGAATGCAGATTGCACATTTTCTGTTAGTACAATAAACCTCATTTCAAGGCAGAAACATTACTGTGTCCAACAGTTATTAGATATATGAAACTGAAATAGCTGTTGCAAAAAAAAAACTATTTTTATAAAACATTAAGCTTAAGATTAATAGGGGTGCCCAAACTTTTTCATATACAGTGGGGCAAAAAAGTATTTAGTCAGTCAGCAATAGTGCAAGTTCCACCACTTAAAAAGATGAGAGGCGTCTGTAATTTACATCATAGGTAGACCTCAACTATGGGAGACAAACTGAGAAAAAAAAATCCAGAAAATCACATTGTCTGTTTTTTTAACAATTTATTTGCATATTATGGTGGAAAATAAGTATTTGGTCAGAAACAAAATTTAATCTCAATACTTTGTAATATATCCTTTGTTGGCAATGACAGAGGTCAAACGTTTTCTGAAAGTCTTCGCAAGGTTGCCACACACTGTTGTTGGTATGTTAGCCCATTCCTCCATGCAGATCTCCTCTAGAGCAGTGATGTTTTTGGCTTTTCGCTTGGCAACACGGACTTTCAACTCCCTCCAAAGGTTTTCTATAGGGTTGAGATCTGGAGACTGGCTAGGCCACTCCAGGACCTTGAAATGCTTCTTACGAAGTCACTCCTTCGTTGCCCTGGCGGTGTGCTTTGGATCATTGTCATGTTGAAAGACCCAGCCACGTTTCATCTTCAATGCCCTTGCTGATGGAAGGAGGTTTGCACTCAAAATCTCACGATGCATGGCCCCATTCATTCTTTCATGTACCCGGATCAGTCGTCCTGGCCCCTTTGCAGAGAAACAGCCCCAAAGCATGATGTTTCCACCACCATGCTTTACAGTAGGTATGGTGTTTGATGGATGCAACTCAGTATTCTTTTTCCTCCAAACATGACAAGTTGTGTTTCTACCAAACAGTTCCAGTTTGGTTTCATCAGACCATAGGACATTCTCCCAAAACTCCTCTGGATCATCCAAATGCTCTCTAGCAAACGTCAGACGGGCCCGGACATGTACTGGCTTAAGCAGTGGGACACGTCTGGCACTGCAGGATCTGAATCCATGGTGGCGTAGTGTGTTACTTATGGTAGGCCTTGTTACATTGGTCCCAGCTCTCTGCAGTTCATTCACTAGGTCCCCCCGCGTGGTTCTGGGATTTTTGCTCACTGTTCTTGTGATCATTCTGACCCCACGGGGTGGGATTTTGCGTGGAGCCCCAGATCGAGGGAGATTATCAGTGGTCTTGTATGTCTTCCATTTTCTAATTATTGCTCCCACTGTTGATTTTTTCACTCCAAGCTGGTTGGCTATAGCAGATTCAGTCTTCCCAGCCTGGTCCAGGGCTACAATTTTGTTTCTGGTGTCCTTTGACAGCTCTGTGTTCTTCACCATAGTGGAGTTTGGAGTCAGACTGTTTGAGGGTGTGCACAGGTGTCTTTTTATACTGATAACAAGTTTAAACAGGTGCCATTACTACAGGTAATGAGTGGAGGAAAGAGGAGACTCCTAAAGAAGAAGTTACAGGTCTGTGAGAGCCAGAAATCTTGATTGTTTGTTTCTGACCAAATACTTATTTTCCACCATAATATGCAAATAAAATGTTAAAAAAACAGACAATGTGATTTTCTGGATTTTTTTTCTCAGTTTGGCTCCCATAGTTGAGGTCTACCTATGATGTAAATTACAGACGCCTCTCATCTTTTTAAGTGGTGGAACTTGCACTATTGCTGACTGACTAAATACTTTTTTGCCCCACTGTAACTGTAGCAATGAGTAAATTAAAAAAAGCAGCAAAATTGCTGCATCAGTTTTTGCAGTGTATTTGGTGTAAAAAGCTCAGGTACAGCAGTATGTGAAACCCATTTATGTTTATGATTTTCCCAAATTTAATCCATAATGTCTTGGTATCCTCACATGAGCACTGCTGTTAGTATTAGTACCATTTAATTATTTTAGTGATATGCATGCAAGTAAACTATGAATGACCAATTCAACTCCCCCTGCTTTTTTTACATTTGCAATTGTCTATTTTTTTCCTGAATAGTCACTATTTTTATCAGACATGAAAACCTTTTTCAGCTAAATAATTTGATCAAATTGCCTTTTATCCAAAAATGTTTTATGGTCTCACATACGTTTTGCATTGGTGGCTTGTTCATCCTTGTATGGTGGAATCAAAGCTGAAGTTTGGAATCCTGAAAAATGCAGCAAGAAAAGCAGCAAAACCTGATTTTTGTCTGCAGCTTTTTTACTGCCAAGAAATCAGGTTGTGGCTTCGAAAAAAAAGCCGCAAAAAAACCAATGTGTGAACATAGCCTAAAACTCTACGGGTTCGCCTGCCTGAAAAAGACGTTGTGTGCAGATTCCTTTATAAATGCAACATGCAAATTAGTGCTTGCAAGTTTGGCTAATTTATGCCATAATACCATGTATGTACAATTTGCAGAAAACACCAATTAGCTGCATTCACTCATATATTTGCACCGTCTGTGGCTATTTCTGCCCCAACTATCTTTTCACAGCAGACTCGACATTAGAACACAAAATATGAGTCGCTTCCAGTTGGTATAAAGAAAAGGCAATATATAAAATTAACATAACAAACAGATCTGTACCATTTCTAATTTCAGTGTCGGGTGCATTTATAACCCGTGAGTTCAATATGCATTGCCCTGTGAATGCAATTAATATTTGGCCAAGCAAGTAAGGTGTTTAAAAATCAATTTTTTTTCAGGTGCTTTTTTATATTCATGACAGCTTCTCAACACCAAGAATCAATCTCAATCAAAGCTGCAACTCAGTTTATCATAAATTATCATGAAAAGGTTTTCTACTGAGTAGATGGTTAATTACAATCTAATTTGAATTATTTTGCATATTAATGAGAAATGAATGAAAACCATTTTTAGATTTTTAACTTCAAGTGAAGAAACCCATGGAGATAATGGCACCCTTTTAAGATGCATATGATCCAGTTTCTACTGGAAACAGAGAATGTATTTTGTTCATTTTGTGGAGTTTAAAACGATTAATAGATTAACAGTTTTACCACTAATGCCCTTTAACTAAACCACAATTCTATGTTATGCAACCCATGTTTTTGGTGTTTGTTTTTAAATTCCTAAAATTAAAATATGGATATTTCATTTATATAGCGGCTTACTTGGAGATCTGGAAATATTTTCTTTTGTTGATATACCAAAAGTACATTTTTAAATGACATGTTATAAATTGTTTAATATTTTGCCATCCAATTGTGTTCCTATGTCATATCCTATGAGATAATATGCTATCGCAGGCATTGCCCCAGGCTGCAATTATCTGACAAAAAGATGGTCTTGTTATTCTTTCCCAAGACCTCCTTCTTTCTTCCATGCTTATTCGCTCCTCACCCAAACACCTCCAAGACTTCTCCCAAATATCCCCCATCATCTGGAATTCTGCATCCCAGCACGTCCGGTTATCCACCACATTTGGATCCTTCAGACGTAACCTGAAAACCCACCTCTTCAAAGAAGCTAAAAACCTGTAATGACCACAAGACCACCTCAACACCATCGGAGCTACTGCAACCCCCAACCTACTGTCTCCTTCCCCATAATCCTGCAGAATGTAAGCCCGCAAGGGCAGGGTCCTCTCCCCTCTATATCAGTCTGTCATTGTTAGTTTTGTTTACTGTAAGGCTACGTTCACATTTGCTTTGTGCGGCGCAGCGTCGGCAATGCAACGCACAACGCATGCAAAACACATGCACAACGCAGCGTTTTGTGACGCATGCGTTCATTTTTTGCATGATTTTTGGCGCAGAAAAACTGCATCATGCAGCGTCCTCTGCGCCCTGACAGTTGCGCCAAAATGACGCATGCGTCACAAAACGCAAGACAACGCATGTCCATGCGCCCCCATGTTAAATATAGGGGCGCATGACGCATGCGTCGCCGCGGCTGCGCCCGACGCTGCGCCGCACAATGCTAATGTGAATGTAGCCTAAGTGATAATTGTATTTTGATGTAACCCTTTCTCATATACAGCACCATTGAATTAATGGTGCTATATAAATAAATAATAATAATAATAATTCTGTTTTCCTGTATTTCAAAGACCAACTCGTTCAATTACATCATCATGTCATTCAAAAAAACTGTTTTACTGTAAACTGTCGGTATCATGCATTTAATTTTATCTCTATTAATTTAATGAGTATTAAGAAGAGCAATAATGTATTTAGGGTTGAGCGAAACGGGTCGTTCATTTTCAAAAGTCGCCGACTTTTGGCAAAGTCGGGTTTCATGAAACCCGATCCGACCCCTGTGCGGGGTCGGCCATGCGGTACGCGACTTTCGCGCCAAAGTCGCGTTTCAATGACGCGAAAAGCGCCATTTCTCAGCCAATGAAGGTGGACGCAGAGTGTGGGCAGCGTGATGACATAGGTCCTGGTCCCCACCATCTTAGAGAAGGGCATTGCAGTGATTGGCTTGCTGTCTGCAGCGTCACAGGGGCTATAAAGGGGCGTTCCCGCCGACCGCCATCTTACTGCTGCTGATCTGAGCTTAGGGAGAGGTTGCTGCCGCTTCGTCAGAAGCAGGGATAGTGTTAGGCAGGGTCCATTAACCACCAAACCGCTTGTGCTGTAGCGATTTCCACTGTCCAACACCACCTTCGGTGTGCAGGGACAGTGGAAGCTACATTTTTTTTTTCTCAGCACTGTAGCTCATTGGGCTGCCCTAGAAGGCTCCCTGATAGCTGCATTGCTGTGTGTACGCCGCTGTGCAAACCAACTGCTTTTTTCAAAGCACAAATCCTGTTGTTCTGCACAGCTATCTTGTTTGTTTGTCCACACTTTTTATTTAATTTGTGCATCAGTCCACTCCTTATTGCTGCCTTTCATACCTGGTTGAGATTACTGGAGGGAGATAGTAATTGTAGGACAGTCCCTGTTTTTTTTGTTTTTTTTTGTGGGAGATTAAGATTGGCATTTCTGCTAGAGTGCCATCCCTGTGTGTGCCATCTCTCACTCAGTGGGCCATAGAAAGCCTATTTATTTTTTTGCTTGATTTGGGTTCTAAAATCTACCTGAAAAAATCACTACATCAATCAGTGGGAGAAAAATATTGGCCTCTGGGCTTGTGTGCCACTCCTGACTCCTGTGTGTGCCATCTCTCACTCAGTGGGCCATAGAAAGCCTATTTATTTTTTTGCTTGATTTGGGTTCTAAAATCTACCTGAAAAAATCACTACATCAATTAGTGGGAGAAAAATATTGGCCTCAGGGCTGGTGTGCCACTCCTGACTCCTGTGTGTGCCATCTCTCACTCAGTGGGCCATAGAAAGCCTATTTATTTTTTTGCTTGATTTGGGTTCTAAAATCTACCTGAAAAAATCACTACATCAATCAGTGGGAGATAAATATTGGCCTCTGGGCTTGTGTGCCACTCCTGACTCCAGTGTGTGCCATCTCTCACTCAGTGGGCCATAGAAAGCCTATTTATTTTTTTGCTTGATTTGGGTTCTAAAATCTACCTGAAAAAATCACTACATCAATCAGTGGGAGAAAAATATTGGCCTCAGGGCTTGTGTGCCACTCCTGACTCCTGTGTGTGCCATCTCTCACTCAGTGGGCCATAGAAAGCCTATTTATTTTTTTGCTTGATTTGGGTTCTAAAATCTACCTGAAAAAATCACTACATCAATCAGTGGGAGAAAAATATTGGCCTCAGGGCTTGTGTGCCACTCCTGACTCCTGTGTGTGCCATCTCTCACTCAGTGGGCCATAGAAAGCCTATTTATTTTTTTGCTTGATTTGGGTTCTAAAATCTATCTGAAAAAATCACTACATCAATCAGTGGGAGATAAATATTGGCCTCTGGGCTTGTGTGCCACTCCTGACTCCTGTGTGTGCCATCTCTCACTCAGTGGGCCATAGAAAGCCTATTTATTTTTTTGCTTGATTTGGGTTCTAAAATCTACCTGAAAAAATCACTACATCAATCAGTGGGAGATAAATATTGGCCTCTGGGCTTGTGTGCCACTCCTGACTCATGTGTGTGCCATCTCTCACTCAGTGGGGCATAGAAAGCCTTTTTTTTTTTTTTTTATTTGGTTTCTAAATTGTCCTTGAAAAAATCATTTTATTTTATTTGGTTTCTAAATTCTTCCTGAAAAAATCATTTTATTTTATTTTGTTTCTAAAGTCTCCCTGAAAAAAAATAAATAAATAAAACAGTGGGAGATTAATATTGCCCTTTCTGCTTGTGTGCCAGTCTTGACTCCTGGGTGAGCCATCTCTCTCTCTCTCTCTCTCTCTCAAATTGTGGGCCATAGAAAGCCTATTTATTTTTTTGCTTGATTTGGGTTCCAAAATCTACCTGAAAAAATCACTACATCAATCAGTGGGAGAAAAATATTGGCCTCTGGGCTTGTGTGCCACTCCTGACTCCTGTGTGTGCCATCTCTCACTCAGTGGGGCATAGAAAGCCTTTTTTTTTTTTTTTTTAATTTGGTTTGGTTACAATAAATATTGTATCATACAATTATTAGGTTCTGTAGAAGGACGTAGATCTGGGTATTTATTATGATGGAATATAGGCTGAACTGGATGGACAAATGTCTTTTTTCGGCCTTACTAACTATGTTACTATGTTACTATGTTTCTAAATTGTCCTTGAAAAAATCATTTTGTTTTATTTGGTTTCTAAATTCTTCCTGAAAAAATCATTTTATTTTATTTTGTTTCTAAAGTCTCCCTGAAAAAAAAAAAAAAATAAAACAGTGGGAGATTAATATTGCCCTTTCTGCTTGTGTGCCAGTCTTGACTCCTGGGTGTGCCATCTCTCTCTCTCTCTCTCTCTCTCTCTCTCTCTCTCAAATTGTGGGCCATAGAAAGCCTATTTATTTTTTGCTTGATTTGGGTTCCAAAATCTACCTGAAAAAATCACTACATCAATCAGTCGGAGAAAAATATTGGCCTCTGGGCTTGTGTGCCACTCCTGACTCCTGTGTGTGCCATCTCTCACTCAGTGGGGCATAGACAGCCTTTTTTTTTTTTGGTTTCTAAATTGTCCTTGAAAAAATCATTTTATTTTATTTGGTTTCTAAATTCTTCCTGAAAAACATCATTTTATTTTATTTTGTTTCTAAAGTCTCCCTGAAAAAAAATAAATAAATAAAAATAAAACAGTGGGAGATTAATATTGCCCTTTCTGCTTGTGTGCCAGTCTTGACTCCTGGGTGTGGCATCTCTCTCTCTCTCTCAAATTGTGGGCCATACAAAGCCTATTTTTTTTTTGCTTGATTTGGGCTCCAAAATCTACCTGAAAAAATCACTACATCAATCAGTGGGAGAAAAATATTGGCCTCTGGGCTTGTGTGCCACTCCTGACTCCTGTGTGTGCCATCTCTCACTCAGTGGGGCATAGACAGCCTTTTTTTTTTTTTTTATTTGGTTTCTAAATTGTCCTTGAAAAAATCATTTTATTTTATTTGGTTTCTAAATTCTTCCTGAAAAAATCATTTTATTTTATTTTGTTTCTAAATTCTTCCTGAAAAAATCATTTTATTTTATTTTGTTTCTAAAGTCTCCCTGAAAAAAAAATAAAATAAAAAATAAAACAGTGGGAGATTAATATTGACATTTGTGCTTGAGTGACAGTCCTGCGTGTGTGGCATCTCTGTGATTTGGTGCCACAGAAAATAGAGTGTGTAACATTGTGCCTGATTTTCCTTGTGGTCTCACCAACCTGTAAAGGGATATTGAAATCATACTGAAGTTATAGGTCACCGTGTAAGTTGTTTGACAGCAACAAATAAAGTTACTTTGGTTAAGTTTTTAAAACAATGAGGAAGTCTGGTGCAAGAGGTCGTGGCCGTGGGCGTTCATTGTCAGCTGGTAATGATGGTAGTGGTAGTGGAGCATCAGGTGGTCGTGGGAAAAAAAATATTCCACCTAAGTCTGGAGCTGTGGAGCCAGGTTCGTCGTCTGGCTACACAAGGCTTCGAACGCTCTCTTTTCTGGGAGTAGGAAAACCGCTTTTAAAGCCGGAGCAGCAACAGCAAGTTTTGGCTTACCTTGCAGACTCAGCCTCTAGCTCTTTTGCCTCCTCTTCTGAAACTGGTAAATGTAAAAGCAACGCGTCGCTTGTGGATGTTCATGGTCAGGGACAAGTCGCTTCCTTGTCCTCTTCAGCAAAAACAACAACAAGAGAGAAGGATGCAGCAGGCGACACAACGGGTTACTCCAAGGAGCTCTTTACACATACCGTCCCTGGCTTAGAAAGTGAAACACTTAACAGGCCATGCCCATTACAAGTAGATTCTGACATGGAGTGCACTGATGCACAGCCACAGCCTGACTACTATGCTGGTCCTTTGACTCAGACCACAACATTGCCCTCTCAGGGTACTGATCCACAATCAGACCCTGATGAGACTATGTTGCCCCGTCACGAACGCTATACCACCGACCGACACGGTGACACAGACGAAGTTGCACACGAGCTAGAAGAGGAGGTAATAGATGACCCAGTTGTTGACCCCGATTGGCAGCCATTGGGGGAACAGGGTGCAGGCGGCAGTAGTTCAGAAGCGGAGGTGGAGGAGGCGCCGCAGCAGGCATCAACATCGCAACAGGTTCCATCTGCCGGGCCCGTATCTGGCCCAAAACGCGTGTCAAAGCCAAAACCTGCTGGAGGACAGCGTGGCCATCCGGTTAAAGCTCAGTCTGCAATCCCTGAAAAGGGATCCGATGCTAGGAAGAGTGCAGTCTGGGATTTTTTTAAAGAACATCCAATTGATCAGCGCAAAGTCATCTGTCAAAAATGTTCAACTAGCTTAAGCAGAGGTCAGAATCTGAAAAGTCTAAATACAAGTTGCATGCATAGACATTTAACCACCATGCATTTTCAAGCCTGGACTAACTACCAAACGTCCCTTAAGGTTGTAGCACCCTCGGCCAATGAAGCTAGTCAGCAACGCAACATCCCTTCCGTCACTGTAAGGCCACCATTTTCCGCACCACCGGCAGTATCTGTGCAGGTTTCTTTGCCAGCCAAAAGCAGTCAGGGTCAGAGAATCACCAGTTTTGTAGGAGGAAATATTGCATCTAGGGCACCGGCGGAAATAATACCGTCTCCAACCGTCTCTCAGTCTGCCATGTCCAACGGCACACCCGCAAGTTCCACGATCTCCAGCTCTCCAGTCCAGCTCACCCTACATGAGACTCTGGTTAGAAAAAGGAAGTACTTATCCTCGCATCCGCGTACACAGGGTTTTAACGCCCACATAGCTAGACTAATCTCGCTAGAGATGATGCCCTACCGGTTAGTTGAAAGTGAAGCTTTCAAAGCCCTGATGGAGTACGCTGAACCACGCTACGAGCTACCCAGTCGACACTTTTTTTCCAGAAAAGCCATCCCAGCCCTGCACCAGCATGTTAAACAGCGCATCGTCCATGCACTCAGGCAATCTGTGAGTACAAAGGTGCACCTGACTACAGATGCATGGACCAGTAGGCATGGCCAGGGACGTTACGTGTCCATCACGGCACACTGGGTGAATGTGGTGGATGCAGGGTCCACAGGGGACATCAATTTCGGGACAGTTGTGCCTAGCCCACGGTCTAGGAAACAGTTGGCTGTAGGCGTTCGCACCCCCTCCTCCTCCTCCTGCAGAAGCGACAGCTCTTCCACAGACCGCAGTCGGCCAACCACTCCATCGGCAGCTGACACTGTTGCACACCAGTTGTCCCATTATGGGCTAGCTACTGGCAAGCGTCAGCAGGCTGTATTGGCTATGAAGTGTTTGGGCGACAACAGACACACCGCGGAGGTTCTGTCCGAGTTCTTGCAACAAGAAACGCAGTCGTGGCTGGGCACAGTAGATCTTGAGGCAGGCAAGGTAGTGAGTGATAACGGAAGGAATTTCATGGCTGCCATCTCCCTTTCCCAACTGAAACACATTCCTTGCCTGGCTCACACCTTAAACCTGGTGGTGCAGTGCTTATTGAAAACTTATCCTGGGTTCTCCGACCTGCTCCTCAAAGTGCGTGGACTTTGCTCACATATCCGACGTTCGCCTGTACACTCCAGCCTTATGCAGACCTATCAGCGGTCTTTGAACCTTCCCCAGCATCGCCTAATCATAGACGTTGCAACAAGGTGGAACTCAACATTGCACATGCTTCAGAGACTGTGCCGACAGAGGCGGGCTGTTATGTTTTTGTGGGAGGATACACATACACGGGCAGGCAGTAGGATGGCAGACATGGAGTTGTCAGGTGTGCAGTGGTCGAAGATACAAGACATGTGTCAAGTCCTTCAGTGTTTTGAGGAATGCACACGGCTGGTTAGTGCAGACAACGCCATAATAAGCATGAGCATCCCCCTAATGTGTCTGCTGATGCAAAGTTTGACGCACATAAAGGATCAGGCGTCTGCACCAGAGGAAGAGGAAAGCCTTGATGACAGTCAGCCATTGTCTGGTCAGGGCAGTGTACAGGACGAGGTAGCGGGCGAAGAGGAGGTGGAGGACGAGGAGGATGATGGGGATGAGTATATTTTTAATGAGGAAGCTTTCCCGGGGGCACTGGAAATTGGTGGCGTGGCAAGGCCGGGTTCTGGTTTTTTGAGGGACACAAGTGACGTAGATTTGCCTGAAACTGCCCCTCAACCAATCACAACCGCAGATTTGACAACTGGAACTTTGGCCCACATGGCGGATTATGCCTTACGTATCCTCAAAAGGGACACACGCATAACTAAAATGATGAACGATGACGATTACTGGTTGGCCTGCCTCCTTGATCCTCGCTATAAAGGCAAATTGCAAAATATTATGCCACATGAGAACTTGGAACTAATATTAGCAACCAAACAATCAACTCTTGTTGACCGTTTGCTTCAGGCATTCCCAGCACACAGCGCCCGTGATCGTTCTCACACGAGCTCCAGGGGGCAGCAGACCAGGAGTGTTAGGGGTGCACACATCAGAAGTGGCATTGGACAGAAGGGTTTTCTGACCAGGTTGTGGAGTGATTTTGCTATGACCGCAGACAGGACAGGTACTGCTGCATCAATTGAAAGTGACAGGAGACAACATTTGTCCAGTATGGTTACTAACTATTTTTCATCCCTTATCGATGTTCTCCCTCAACCGTCATTCCCATTTGATTACTGGTGGCATCAAAATTAGACACCTGGCCAGAATTGGCAGAATATGCATTGCAGGAGCTTGCTTGCCCGGCAGCTAGTGTCCTATCAGAAAGAGTATTCAGTGCTGCAGGTTCAATATTAACCGAAAAAAGGACTCGTCTGGCTACCCAAAATGTTGATGATCTAACATTCATTAAAATGAACCACAACTGGATTTCGAATTCTTTTGCCCCACCTTGCCCGGCAGACACCTAGCTTTCCTACGAAAAGCTCTTGCCTGTGGACTACTGTGAATTTCTTTTCGAATGTCTAATTTGCTGCAGCTGATTGTCCAGCATACGACATGTTTACACCTCCCTAAATGGCCAAACTCCCCACACGGGGCCGTGGTATCGCGACTTGGCGCAAGCACCCGTGAGAGTGCTGTTTGTCTGAAGAGGTGGGTGTGCCCGCTTTTGGTCGACGGCACTGCCACTGGCTCCCTCATAGTACAATAAAGTGTCTCTGGCGGTGGTGGTGCGCACCCAACGTCAGACACACTGTTGTAACATGAGGGGCCCTGGGCCTCTACCGCCATCCACAAGAGAGTTCACCCACCCCCAGGTCAAACATTGCTCTGCCACTTCCACAATTATCTCTCACACTTCCACCAATGTTTAGACTATGCGCTGACATCCTTCCATTCCTGCCACTGACAATACCATTGTGTTGACATGTATAATGGTACTTAACATAGTCAGGGGCAGTGTCCTCTATTTACCCAAGTAAAAACTTTGCGCCAAATTAGTAGGTCAGAAACAACGCAGAGGATCCCACCCCTGTACCTAAAGATTGCACCCTTTAGTGTTTTCGCTGGATTTTAATGTGAGACATTCACATTTATGTATTGTTTTGGACTACTAACTGGCAGACACTCATTACAATCATCCTCCGCTGACCAGGCCACTGCTGGCCGTGTTCACCTGGAACCAATTTAAAATTGCCTACAGCCATATGTTATTATGTTAGGCCTTTGATGCCTGTCTGCGGTCACTCCTTCCACTAGGCCTCCACTGACCAGACCACTGCTGCCCGTGTTCCCCTGGAACCAATTTTAAATTGCCTACAGCCATCTGTTATTATGTTAGGCCTTCGATGCCTGTCTGCGGTCACTCCTTCCACTAGGCCTCCACTGACCAGGCCACTGCTGCCCGTGTTCCCCTGGAACCAATTTAAAATTGCCTACAGCCATATGTTATTATGTTAGGCCTTTGATGCCTGTTTGCGGGCACTCCTTCCACTAGGCCTCCACTGACCACACCACTGCTGCCCGTGTACCCCTGGAACCAATTATAAAGTGCCTACAGCCCAATTTTTTATGTTAGGCCTTCGAAGCCTGTCTGCGGTCCCTCCTTCCACTAGGCCTCCACTGACCTGTCTACTGCTGCCCGTGTACCCCTGGAACCAATTATAAAGTGCCTACAGCCCAATTTTTTTATGTTAGGCCTTCGAAGCCTGTCTGCGGTCCGTTCTTTCTACTACTACTACACTGACCAGGCCACTGCTGCCCGTGTTCCCCTGGAACCAATGTAAAATTGCCTACAGCCATCTGTTATTATGTTAGGCCTTCGATGCCTGTCTGCGGTCACTCCTTCCACTAGGCCTCCACTGACCACACCACTGCTGACCGTGTACCCCTGGAACCAATGTAAAATTGCCTACAGCCATCTGTTATTATGTTAGGCCTTCGATGCCTGTCTGCGGTCACTCCTTCCACTAGGCCTCCACTGACCAGGCCACTGCTGCCCGTGTTCCCCTGGAACCAATTTAAAATTGCCTACAGCCATCTGTTATTATGTTAGGCCTTCGATGCCTGTCTGCGGGCACTCCTTCCACTAGGCCTCCACTGACCACACCACTGCTGCCCGTGTACCCCTGGAACCAATGTAAAATTGCCTACAGCCATCTGTTATTATGTTAGGCCTTCGATGCCTGTCTGCGGGCACTCCTTCCACTAGGCCTCCACTGACCACACCACTGCTGCCCGTGTACCCCTGGAACCAATTATAAAGTGCCTACAGCCCAATTTTTTTATGTTAGGCCTTCGAAGCCTGTCTGCGGTGCCTCCTTCCACTAGGCCTCCACTGACCTGTCTACTGCTGCCCGTGTACCCCTGGAACCAATTATTAAGTGCCTACAGCCCAATTTTTTTATGTTAGGCCTTCGAAGCCTGTCTGCGGTCCTTCCTTCCAATAGTTCTCCACTGACCAGACCAATGCTGGCCGTGTACCCCTGGAACCCAGCTGAAAGTGCATGGAGCCTCCTTTTTTTCTTTGTTTTATATTTAGAAAGCCCAGATGAACTACACTGTACCACGGTTCAAGCTACCCAGTCGACATTTCTTTTGCGAGAAAAGCCATCCCAGCCCTCCACCGGCATGAAAAAGTCTGCATTGTCATAGCACTCAGGCAATCAAACAGTTGAAAGGTGCACCTGACAAGAGACGCATGGACCAGTAGGCATGTCCACAAAAAATTACGTGTCCATTACGGCGCACTGGGTTAATGTGTTGGATGCATGGTCCACAGGGGACAGCCTACAAAGTCTGTCTGCAGTCCCTAATTCAAATTTTCCTCCGCTGACCACACCACTGCTGCCCGTGTACCCCTGGAACCATTTTTAAAGTGCCTACAGCCTAATTTTGTTATGTTAGGCCTACTACGCCTGTCTGCGGTCCCTCCTTCCAATACTCGTCCACTGACCACACCACTGCTGCCCGTGGACCCCTGGAACCAATTTTTAATTGCATAGAGCATCATTTTTTTAATAGTAGGCGTACAAAGTCTGTGTGCGGTCCACTATTGAAATTTTCCTCCACTGCCCAGAGCAATGCTGCCTGTGTACCCCTGTAACTTTTTTAAGCTGCAGTGAGCCACATTTTTGGTTTAAGGCCTACTACCTGTGTTTGTCTTCGCCACTCAATTCAGCTGTGTTCCTTTGAAAAAAGCAGAGCGTCAATAGTCTTGTTTTCAGCCTCTAGGAATTTTAAAAGTGCTTTGGGGGTACAACTTTGGTAGGGCCTACTAACGGTGTCTGCCGCCCCAAGGTGTGCCCCAGGTTTCGTCCACATTGCTTCGGTCTTCCGACTCTCGTTTAGTAGTTGTAGAAAACTACACTGCATTAGGCCTACAAATTGGGTATGGGGTGTAGAGAGATGGTGTGTTCCACTCCAAGGTGTTCCCCAGGTTTCCTCTCCATTGCTTCGATCTTCATGCTCTCGTTTAGTAGTTGTTGGAAACTACGCTGCATTAGGCCTACAAATTGGGTATGGGGTGTAGAGAGATGGTGTGTTACACTCCAAGGTGTTCCCCAGGTTTCCTCTCCATTGCTTCGATCTTCTGGCTCTCGTTTAGTAGTTGTTGGAAACTACACTGCATTAGGCCTACAAATTGGGTATGGGGTGTAGAGAGACGGTGTGTTCCACTCCAAGGTGTTCCCCAGGTTTCCTCGCCATTGCTTCGATCTTCATGCTCTCGTTTAGTAGTTGTTGGAAACTACGCTGCATTAGGCCTACAAATTGGGTATGGGGTGTAGAGAGATGGTGTGTTCCACTCCAAGGTGTTCCCCAGGTTTCCTCTCCATTGCTTCGATCTTCATGCTCTCGTTTAGTAGTTGTTGGAAACTACACTGCATTAGGCCTACAAATTGGGTATGGGGTGTAGAGAGATGGTGTGTTCCACTCCAAGGTGTTCCCCAGGTTTCCTCTCCATTGCTTCGATCTTCATGCTCTCATTTAGTAGTTGTTGGAAACTACGCTGCATTAGGCCTACAAATTGGGTATGGGGTGTAGAGAGATGGTGTGTTATACTCCAAGGTGTTCCCCAGGTTTCCTCTCCATTGCTTCGATCTTCTGGCTCTCGTTTAGTAGTTGTTGGAAACTACACTGCATTAGGCCTACAAATTGGGTATGGAGTGTAGAGACGGTGTGTTCCACTCCAAGGTGTTCTCCAGGTTGCCTTTCCTGAGCTTCTATCTTCAGGCTCTTGTTAAATAGTGGTTAAATGGAACAACTGCATTTGGCGTACTAGTTGGTTTGGGGCCTACTAACAGTGTCTGCCGCTCCTTGCTGTTCTCCTGGTTTCCTGTCCTGAAATTCAATTTTCAGGCTCTCGTTAAGTAGTTGTTAATGTTAGACTGCATTTGGCCTACTAGTTGGGTTGGGGCCTACTATCGGTGTCTGACACTCCTTGCTGTTCTCCTCCACTGAACAAAGCTGTGCCGCCTGTTTACTACGGTTGCCAATTTTGAACTGCATTTCGACTACTTACTGATTTGGACCTACTCTCTGTGTCAGCCTCTCATTCCAGTTGTCCTCCACTGCAATGCCCCCTGGTTAGTCCTGTGTTACCAATTTTGAACTGCATTTAGCCCACTTTATTCTTTGGGCCTATATCTGTGTTTCCTCCTCATCCTGCCCATTGCCCAGCCAGTGATAGATGAGTCTGCTGGTACATTGACCCATAATGCAAAATTCCCCGTGCACGCTACACAGCAAGATTGTGACCCTGCTGAAAGTCAGGTTCCTCTTCCCGCATACCATACCACCTTACACGGGGACAAAGAGGAAGGTGCAGATGAAAGTGCAGGTTCCTTCATCAGGTGAGGGGAGGAATACTAGTTGGCGACGTCACTGGCACAGGGCCTCTCATAGTACGCAAAAGTGTTGCTGCCGGTGGGAGGCGCCCCTGCCGTGCAAACACACCGCTGTACTTTGAGGGGCCCTGTGCCAGTGCCAATGACAACGAGTGGGCCCCCCCTGCTTGCTCAGGATCTCAGCACTTGCAAAGTTGAAATACTTACCTCTCCCTGCTCCACTGCCGTGACGTGTTCCAGATTTCCTGGGCCCACTAATTACTTGAACCAGCCCTACCCCCCACAACTTTAGCCAAATGACCCCCAATTTCAAATGCCTTCCAATTATTATAAGGTAAATTACGATTGACAAGCTTCTGTAACAAGAATGGATGTTTTTGCCATTAAAATGGGCAGTGTTGGTGTTTTCCTGGCCTCCACTCACTGCCGACTATGCTCCCCCATTGACTTGCATTGGGTTTCGTGTTTCGGGCGATACCCGACTTTTCGCGATAATCGGCCGATTCCACTCGACTCGACTTCTAAGATAGTCGGGTTTCGCGAAACACGGCTCGACTCTAAAAAGGTCAAGGTCGCTCAACCCTAAATGTATTTGTTTAAATTATAGATATATTTTTTTCTGATTTTTAAAAACTTTCCTGTGGGCTGCCATATTGAAGACACTAATTTCCTTCGGGCATTACCCATTAAATAGTGTTTTATGGCAGTGGATATGAATATAAGTTAAAAGGTTTGTCCACTACTACGATAACCCCTTCTCATTCCCCATGTTTGACCCCGATAAAATAAAAATAGGGCTCTTGTGAGGTTGTTATGACACGTGAGCCCGGTGCCCAATCACCGCTGCTGTCACTGGCTCCTCCTTCGGACTCATACGTAATCAAGAGGAAGTGGGAGCTGTAGCTGCTCTCTCACCACCCTTTGATGATTACTAATACATCCAAAGATGGGGACAGTGATTCCAGCGGTGATTGAGCGCAGGGCTCATGTGTAATAACAACCGCATGAGAAGATATAGAAATTTTTTTTCTAACTTCTCTGTTCTGTTATTCCTTGAAAATTGGACTGCACTCAGATGTCATCTGAGTGCAGATCTATTTTTTCACAGACACATTTACTTGCATGGCTGTGTGTGATCTGAATAGCAAAACTAAATTTCAAACTCGGGTATGCTGCAATTTTTTTTACCTGGACCGACTCTGTCCAGGAAAAAATATTGGACATCTGCATAAAATAACATGGGTCGGAGTGCGATCACATGTTTTGTCGTACTGAAAATGCAGTAATGTGCATGGGCCCTAATAGATAACATGATACTTTTATCTGTAACTAAGTTTCCTGCCATCTAATAATAGCTGGGAGTTTTCTCTTCTGACTTTGCCTCAGTTTTCAAAGAAAAGCTGAAAACTTGAGCAGCAGGAAAGAAAAAATGTCTCATATGCTTCAGTTGCTACTTTTAAAAGCTGGTTTATTTTATGATTTTTACATTTATAAGGTAAGTAAATCTTAAATGGTCACTCTTTCAAGAAATGTATGCTTCTGAGATTGCTAATGATTTAGTAAATATGTTATCTTTGTGTGAAAATATCTCAGTTATGGCTACTAGGTATATTTCTCCCTAGCCACTGCCTACACTCAGGAATGATCCATCTATGGTTGCAAACAAGCAGAATGGATTACAGGAAGTGGGATGTGTCATAATAGTCAAAATAGTCCGACCGCACATTTAGAGTTTCCCACTCCCACACTACCACCTCACCTGCCCCCTCTCTGTTGGAGTCCCTCAACGCTCTGTCCTAGGGCCTCTACTTTTTTCCATCTATACCCTTGGCCTAGGACAACTCATAAACTCCCATGGCTTTCAGTACCACCTATATGCGGACGACACTCAGATCTACCTCTCTGGCTCAGATGTCACCTCTCTTCTGTCCAGAATCCCGGCGTGTCTGTCAGCCATATCCTCCTTCTTCAACTCTCGCTTCCTAAAACTCAATGTAGACAAAACTGAACTCATCATCTTTCCCCCATCTCGCGTATCCCCCCTACCTGATCTATCTATTATGGCAAACGACATCACGCTCTCTCCCGCACCTGAAATCCGCTGCCTTGGGGTAACTCTCGATTCTGCCCTGTCCTTCAAACCGCACGTCCAAACTCTTGCCACCTCCTGTCGCCTCCGACTCAAAAATATTGCCAGAATCCATCCCTTCCTCAGCCCACAATCTACTAAACCTCTTGTGCATGCACTCATCATCTCCTGCCTCGATTACTGCAACAGCCTCCTCTGTGGTCTCCCTGCTAACTCCCTTGCACCACTCCAGTCTGTCCTCAACTCTGCTGCTCAGCTAATCCACCTCTCTCCTCGCTACTACCCTGCTTAACCCCTCTGCAAATCCCTCCACTGGCTCCCAATTCCCCAACAAATCCAGTTCAAACTACTAACACTGATCTACAAAGCCAACCACAAACTGTCCCTTACCTATATCTCTGAACTAGTCTCCCACTATCTTCCCTCACGTAATCTTCGATCCTCCCAAGACCTCCTACTCTGCTCCACACTTATTCGTTCCTCACACAACCGCCTTCAAGATTTCTCCCAAATATCCCCCATCCTCTGGAATTCAATGCCTCAACACGTCCGACTATCCACCACCCTCGGCTCCTTCACACGGAACCTGAAAACCCATCTCTTCAAGAAAGCCTACAGCTTGCAATAACCATTCTGCCACCTCACCAACCACCCAAGCTGCTGCCTCACCAACCACCCAAGCTGCCGCCTCACCAACCACCCGAGCTGCTGCCCCACCAACCACCTGAGCCGCTGCCACGTCACCAACCACCCGAGCTGCAGAGTCGCTACCGCCAGAGCTGCCGCCTCACCAACCACTCGAGCTGCCGCCTCACCAACCACCCGAGCTGCCGCCTCACCACAAGCAGAGCTGCCGCCTCACGACAACCAGTGCTGCAGCACACCAACCTCCTGTCTCTTCCCCATTATCCCGAAGAATATAAGTCCGCAAGGACAGGGTCCTCTCCCCTCTGTACCAGTCTGTCATTGTACATTTGTTTACTATTAACGATATCTATAACCCTGTATGTAACCCCTTTTCACATGTACAGCACCATGGAATTAATGGTGCTAAATAAATAAATAATAATAATAATAGTCCTTATTAGTGATGAGCGAGTGTACTCGTTGCTCGGGTTTTCCCAAACATGCTCGGGTGACCTCTGAGTATTTATGACTGCTCGGAGATTTAGTTTTCATTGCGGCAGCTGAATGATTCACAGCTACTAGCCAGGCTGAGTACCTGAGGGGTTGCCTGGTTGCTAGGGAATCCCCACATGTAACCAAGCACAGTTTTTCCAGTGACGCTAACATTAAATTATTCAGAAATACACTCTATACATTGTTAATGTGGTAAATGACTATTTTAGCTGCAAACGTCTGGTTTGTAATGCAATATCTTCATCGGTGTATAGAGGCCCATTTCCAACAACTATGACTCCAGTGTTCTTATTATACTTTGTGTTTGCTAACTGTGTAAGAAGGCTAATGGATGGTTAAAATACCCTTGAAAACCCTTGTGCAAGTATGTAAGCACAGCTGAAAACAGTTTGGCTGACTAGAGAACCTATAAACCTGACCTTTCTTTGAGCTAGTTGAGAATCTGGAGCATTACATTTGTTGGTTCCATTAAACTCTCAAAATGGCCAGAAAAAAATAACTTTCATGTGAAACTCGACAGTCTATTCTTGTTCTTAGAAATGAAGGCTATTCCATGTGAGAAATTGCCAAGATACTGAAGATTTCCTACAACGATGTGTGCTACTCCCTTCAGAGGAGAGCACAAACAGGCTCTAACCAGAGTAGAAAGAGAAGTGGGAGGCCACGCTGCACAACTGCGCAACAAGACAAGTGCATTATAGTCTTTAGTTTGAGAAATCGATGCCTCACAGGTCCTCAACTGGCAGCTTCAATAAATAGTACACACAAAACACTAGTGTCAACGTCTACAGGGAAGAGGCGACTCCGGGATGCTGGCCTTCATGGCAGAGTGGCAAAGAAAAAGCCATATCAGAGACTGGCTAATAAAAGGAAAAGATTAATATGGGCAAAAGAGCACAGACATTGGACAGAGGAAGATTGGAAAAAAGTGTTATGGACAAACAAATCCAAGTTTGAGGTGTTTGGATCACACAGAAGAACATTTGTGAGACGCAAAACAACTGAAAAGATGCTGGAAGAGTGTCTGATGCCATCTGTCAAGCATGGTGGAAGTAATGTGATGGTCTGGGGTTGCTTTGGTGCTGGTAAAGTGGGATATTTGCACAAGGTAAAAGAGGTATTGAATAATGAAGGCTATCACTCCATTTTGCAGCGCCATGCCATACCCTGTGGACGACAGCGCTTGATTGGAGTCAATTTCATCCTACAGCAGGACAATAACCAAAGCACACCTCCAAATTATGCAAGAACTATTTAGAGAAGAAGCAGGCAGCTGTTATTCTATCTGTAATGGCGTGGCCAGCGCAATCACCAGATCTCAACCCCATTGAGCTGTTGTGGGAGCAGCTTGATTGTATGGTACGCAAAAAGTTCCCATCAAGCCAAACCAACTTGTAGGAGGGGCTTCTGGAAGCATGGGTTGAAATTTCTCCAGATTACCTCAGCAAATTAACTGCTAGAATGCCAAAGGTCTGCAATGCTGTAATTGCTGCAAAGGGAGCATTCTTTGACGTAAGCAAAGTTTGAAAAAAAAATTATTATTTCAAATAAAAATCTTTTTTTTGAACCTTGTCAATGTCTGGCCTAGATTTTAAATTTATTTGGCAACTCATTTGATTAGTAAAAGTATGAGTTTTCATAGAAAACACAAAATTGTCTGGGTGACCCTAAACTTTTGAAAGGTAGTGTATTTGGTCATTTCTACTCCCATTGATTCTAATGACATTCACCTGTGTTCGATGAATATTGTAAAAACAATATTCGCTGCCAATCGTATTCGGAACCGAATCCGAACAAATTCACTCAACTCTAGTGTTGAGGAGACCAGTGACTGAGCATAGATTGGCTAGGTAAATATGATTTTTTAATGTTTTCTTCCTATATGAAACCAGCTACATGACTGCCGAATGGCCATCATTATACTGGATCTGCCTTCACCTCTGCTAAATAGGCCTACTTCACAGCCCTCGTATCTTCCCTATCCTACAATACCAAACAGTTATTCAAAACTTTTAACTCCCTCCTCCTCCCACTACTGCCCCTTCCAACCTCCCTCATCTCTGCTGAGGACTTTGCCACACACTTTAAAAATAAAATTGACCAAACAAGGCAAGTCTTCATTGTTCAACCACCAGAACCCCTTTGCATACCAGACCAATGCCCAAACCCCATAACCTCCCTATCCAACATCACTGAAAGGGAGCTTAATTGTCTCCTCCCCAAATCACACCTCACCACCCTCACCACCTCCTCTCCAACCTCACCATCACTCTTATCCCATCCCTAACCCACCTCTTCAACCTATCACTATTGGTACCTTCCCTTCTGCTTTCAAACCTTAAAAAACCAACCCTCGACCCAACCGCTATGTCCAGCTATTGTCCAATATCGCTGCTCCCATTCTCTTCCAAACTCCAGGAGCAGCAAGCCAAGCTGAACTTTTCTCCCACCTCTCATCTAACTTGCTCTTTGGCAATCTACAATCTAGTTACACCCCATCATTCAAGTGAGACAGCCCTGACCAAAATTAAATGACCTACTTACAGCCAAAGCTAAAGGACAATACTCTGTTCGCCTCCTTCTAAACCTGTCCTCTGCTTTCTACACAGTTGACCACTGCCTCCTATTAGAGATCCTCTCCTCCTTTGGCATCAAAGACCTCATCCTATCCTGGATCTCCATATACCATTCCAACCGCACATTCATTGACTCCCACTCCCACACTACCTCCTCATCCCACCCGCTCTCTGTTGGAGTCACTCAAGGCTCTGTTCTAGGACCCCTACTCTTCTCAATCTATACACTTGGCCTGGGACAACTCATAAAGTCCCATGGATTCCAGCACCACCGTTATGCGGATGACGCTCAGATCTACCTCTCTGGCCCAGACGTCACTGCTCTGCGGTCCAGAATCCCGGAGTGTCTATCAGCCATATCTTCCTTTTCCTCTTGCTTCCTCAAACTCAATGTGGACAAATCTGAGCTCATCATCTTTCCTCCATCTCACAGCTCCTCCTTACCTGACCTATCTATCGCAATTAACAACATCACACTTTCCCCCATACCGGAAGTCACTCTGCCCTGTCCTTCAAACGGCACATCCAAGCTCTTTCCACCTCCTGTTGTCTCCAGCTAAAAAATATCTCCAGAATCCATCCTTTCCTCAACCCTCAATCTACTAAAATGCTTGTGCATGCCCTCATCATCTCCCTCCTTGACTACTGCAATATCCTTTTCTGTGGCCTCCCTGCTAACACCCTTGCACCTCTCGAGTCAATCCTTAACTCTGCTGCCTGACTAATTCATCTGTCTTCTCACTACTCCTCCACTTCTCCCCTCTGCAAATCTCTTCACTGGCTCCCATTCTCTCTGTGTATCCAGTTCAAATTACTAATACTGACCTACAAGGCCATATATAACCTGTCTCCTCCATATGTCTCTGAACTAATCTCCCGATATCTTCCCTCACGTAATCTCCGGTCCTCCCAAGACCTCCTTCTCTCCTCCACACTTATTCGCTCCTCATCTAACCGCCTCCAAGACTTCTTCCGAGTATTCCCCATCCTCTGGAATTCTTTGCCCCAACACGTCCGACTATCAACCACATTCGGATCCTTCAGATGGAACCTAAAAACCCACCTCTTCAGGAAAGCTTACATCCTGCACTGACCTCGCTGCCTCCTCACCACTACCAGAGCTACCGCCTCACCAACACCGGAGCTGCTGCAACACCCCAATCTACTGAATCCTTCCCTACCATCCTGTAGAATGTAAGCCTGCAAGGGCAGGGTCCTCTCCCCTCTGTATCAGTCTGTGATTGTTAGTTTGTTTACTGTAAGTGATATCTGTAACTTGTATGTAACCCCTTCTCATGTACAACACCATGGAATCAATGGTGCTATATAAATAATAATAAAAATAATAATAATAATACTGGATCTCCCAATTGAGCTCCCAAAAAATTGTGTTATGTAGAATACGCAAATTTGATGAAAGACTAAATAAATTCAATACTTTTAGAGTCCATTTGCCCATCCTTGTTACAAATCATACATGAAGAAAACCATAATAGGTTTATGCAGTTGTGGTAGGCACCAGCTGGGCACATGTTGTGTAAGTGGTTTATAACCAGGTGGCGACATTTTTTGCCATCTGGTGGGCCACAACTAAAAAGCAATGTATTCTATATGTTTTGCTGTACTGCTGCTCAGTTGTGGAACATCACAACGCAACTTTGCATAGATGGCAATATTCATCAAATGCGAACTTTTCATCCGCCTTGTCCGTGTATTACTTTCTCAATACAGTTTTTAAATCGGGGTTTCCAAATAATCAACTCACTTCTTGCTTAGCAGAAAACTTATCATCTCATTTTTATTGTTATCTTTTTTCAAATCTGCGATACATTAAAACAGCTGTACAATATGTACAGTGTAAATCTGACAGCTCAATATTTTTTTAAATCTTGATAGATGATCTAATAACAAAATATTTGATTAATAAGGATCACAGTTGAAGATACAAGCTAAAAAAACAATATAAATGTAAACATTAAAAGATCAATGACATTGTGTATTGTTCATACTCGTCGCCTAAAATCCTGATATGGCAGACATCAAATGACTCGCGCAAAGAACAGTTTCAATATTTTATAATCCAATCAAATCATTTGAACTGCAATGTTTATAAATTATGTTACAGAATCCCCTCCAGAGTGCGTAAAATGGTTACTCCGTTCTCAGTTTTTTTCTATTTATGAAATCCATATAAGATGACATTGTTAATAACAACATTTCACGGTGACTTTTACTTCCTGCAGCCGCTTGATATAATCTATAGTTTTCTGACTTTTTCTTGCAGCAAGACCCATATAAAACTTTTGCGTTTATTAATGAACACGTGCTGCTGCTGATGCTGTAATTAAAAAAACCTTAAGTGAGAAGTCCTGCCGTCTATGAGGGATCCTGTGCCGTATAACAAATGGAAGCAAAAATGACGGATCTCGGTATTGTAGTGCAAATAATATGTGTTTTATCCCGCTTCTTTATTTAGGTGAGTGCAGAATATTCTAATTTCATTTATTTATTTTTTTACACAAGCAGTATTTTTTTATTCGATTCATGCCAGATTCTCAACTTGGGGCATTAAAAATCGAGAGTCAAAAAAAGCATCTTAAAACTCGTTCTTTCTTGACAATTATTACTATTTTTTTTACTATTTCTGAAAATGTCGTCCATCTCCCCCCTGTTCCTCTTTTTTACCTTATATCTATGATGTCTCATACACACAATTCATATTCAGAATTTGTGCTTTCAGATATATCTGATATTTGTAACTGGATTTATCTATGAGATTAATAGTATATTTGTCATTGAGTCTATCGTGCCTCTTGCATGAGGCAATGCTACATACTTTATTTTTCTTTGCACTTTGTTTAATTAAATAGTTTGAAACTAAAATTCAGGAATCAAGACTGTGCAGCAAATGGGAACATTAAAATGTGAGAATTTAACATAGGTTAAACAATTTCTATGCGATTGAAAGGGAACCTGTCACCCCCAAAATTGAAGATGAGCTAAGCCCACCAGCATCAGGGGCTTATCTGCAGCATTCTGTAATGCTGTAGATATGCGCCTGATGTATCCTGAAAGATGAGAAAAAGAGGTTAGATTATACTCACCTGAGGGGGTCTGATCCGATGGGCATCGCGGTCCAGTCCGGGGCCTCCCATCTTTTTATGATGATGTCCTCTTCTTGTCTTCACACTGTGGCTCTGGCGCAGGCGTACTTTGTCTTCCCTGTTGAGGGCAGAGCAAAGAACTGCAGTGCGCAGGCGCTGGGCCTCTCTGACCTTTCCCAGGGCCTGCGCACTGCAGTACTTTGCTCTGCCCTCAACAGGGCAGGCAAAGTACGCCTGCGCCAGAGCCGCAGCATGAAGACAAGAAGAGGACGTGATCGTATGAAGATGGGAGGCCCCAGAATGGACTGCAACGCCCACAGCGGGACCACCCCTGGGTGAGTATAATCTAACCTCTCTTTCTCATCTTTCAGGATACATCGGGGGCTTATCTACAGCATTACAGAATGCTGTAGATAAGCCCCAGATGCCAGTGGGCTTAGCTCATGTTCAATTTTGGGGGTGATAGGTTCCCTTTAAAGGGAACCTGACAGATGATACATGTTGATTAAACAATGGGCAGCCTGTATCAGCCATTGGTTTTACCATCACAGCCTTATATGTTTATCTCTGAAATACTATGGTGTTTTAGAGTAAAACATGCTTTTTATACCCGGCCAGGACATAGCTGCACGGGTGACTAGTCGTACAGGCAGGTCCACGGCGGCATTCAGGCAGCGACTTGCCCGTCACTGTCAGCGAGTGGGGAGAAACCACCGGGGACCCACCTGTATGTCTAACCACCAGTGAAACTCAGTCTACAGTGGGTATTAAGAGCATGTTTTCTCACCACCACTACTTTTCAGAGACAAACATGCATGGCATTGATCGTACGGCTAGTGGCAGATACATGCTACCCTCGGTTTGCTCAGCATGTATGACTGGTCAGGTTCATTCTAAAACCCAACCTACAAACTTTGTCAAAAACACATAAAGGCCATGAATGTAGACAAGAATGAACAGTATGTAGTCATTTAAACTAAATCTCAAAACCTATAATGATGACTATCAGTGGTTAGCACTGCAGCCTTGCAGCGCTGGGGTCCTGGGTTCTAATCCCACCCAGGACAACATCTGCAAAGAGTTTGTATGTTCTCTCCGTGTTTGCGTGGGTTTCCTCTGGGTACTCCGGTTTCCTCCCACATTCCAAAGACATACTGATAGGGAATCTAGATTGTGAGCCCCATCGGGGACAGTGATGATAATGTGTGCAACCTGTAAAGCGCTGCGGAATATGTTAGCGCTATATAAAAATAAAGATTATTATTATTATTATGTTGTAAAAAACATACTTTACTGGATCATCCACGATTACAAAATTACTTTTAAAAAACATTTGAAAAATTTTGGGTTCTTATATCCATGATGAATAAAGTGATATTAATAGGGTGAGTAATGATAATCATTTTTTCTTTTGACATTTCATATCGCTATTTTTTACATCTATGTCTGAGATCAGTTTCTGTTGATCCTAGTTTTCTACCTAATAATGTCCAAAATACACCTGTAACTATTTGTAACTGTCTATTCTTGCCATAGATAAACAATTGATTATGTTTACCAGCTCTGTTGATACCATTTTACTGATCATGTATGTGACAACTGCTAATTATTGTTATTACTATTTGTTTAACTTGTGATCATTTATGATCGAATAAAGAATGTTTTTACAGCAGCACTTTGTAGTCATCAATATAGGTTTTGAGATGTTGACTTTTTGTATGAATCCGTGTTATTGGAAAACATATATTGTGATAATATTTGATCTAGGACTTTTTCTGCCATATTTGGAGTCAGGTAGTATTTTTTCCATTATCTTGGCATCTACTTAAAGGGAATTTTTAGCCTTCTCTACATTAATGCATTAGGATTTTATGTTGGAAAGACCAAGCTTGCTGGGATATTATGCCACAAAAAAGCGATATTTGACACCTAACCCATCAGTCAATGGCTTGTGTGATGTAAAGTTATCTTAATCCCTCTAAGTGAGATAACCTTCTGTTATCACAGTGGTGTGTTATTTTTTGAGTTAACCTTGGCTACATCTGTATGTAACTCTATTGATATAAAAAACACAACTCTATTCATTGAGTTAGAACTGAGTTTCCTTCCCATTTCACCTATCTGCCTCCTGTCAGCACACCACTAATTAAAATAATGTAGCTTTCTAGGAAATAATCATGTCAAATCCTGCCAATCATGCCCCAAAGTAATAAATGCCTTAGATGATTAACCGTAGTCATTAATATAGCTTTACTTTTTCAAATTTAAACATTAAAAACATAATGTTTTTTTCTTAATTGTTTATTTTTATTATTCTTGTTAATTAAAACTCTACTTGTTGTAAAAAAATTAACTTTACTTTAGTCAATACAGTATATACAGTTATATGAAAAAGTTTGGGCACCCCTATTAATCTTAAGCTTAATGTTTTACAAACATTGTTTTTTTTTTTGCAACAGCTATTTCAGTTTCATATATCTAATAACTGTTGGACACAGTAATGTTTCTGCCTTGAAATGAGGTTTATTGTACTAACAGAAAATGTGCAATCTGCATTCAAACAAAATTTGACAGGTGCATAAGTATGGGCACCCCACCAGAAAAGTGACATTAATATTTAGTAGATCCTCCTTTTGCAAAAATAACAGCCTCTAGTCGCTTCCTGTAGCTTTTAATGAGTTCCTGGATCCTGGATGAAGGATTTACAAAACAATTCCAGTTCAGTTAAGTTTGATGGTCGCCGAGCATGGACAGCCCTCTTCAAATGATCCCACAGATGTTCAATGATATTCAGGTCTGGGGACTGGGATGGCCATTCCAGAACAGTGTAATTGTTCATCTGCATGAATGCCTGAGTAGATTTGGAGCGGTGTTTTGGATCATGCTGAAAGATCCATCCCCTGTATAACTTCAACTTTGTCACTGATTCATGAACATTATTGTCAAGAATCTGCTGATACTGAGAGGAATCCATGCGTCCCTCAACTTTAACAAGATTCCCGGTGCCGGCATTGGCCACACAGCCCCAAAGCATGATGGAACCTCCACCAAATTTTACTGTGGGTAGCAAGTGTTTTTCTTGGAATGCTGTGTTTTTTGGCCGCCATGCATAACGTCTTTTAGTATGACCAAACAACTCAATCTTGGTTTCATCAGTCCAAGGGACCTTCTTCCAAAAAGAAACTGGCTTCTCCAAATGTGCTTTTGCATACCTCAGCTGACTCTGTCTGTGGCGTGCTTGCAGAAAAGGCTTCTTTCGCATCACTCTCCCATACAGCTTCTCCTTGTGCAAAGTGTGTTGTATAGTTGACCGATGCACAGTGACACCATCTGCAGCAAGTTGATGCTGCAGCTCTCTGGAGGTGATCTGAGGATTGTCCTTGACTGATCTCACCATTCTTCTTCCCGGCCTTTCTGATGTTTTTCTTGGCCTGCCACTTCTGGCCTTAACAAGAACTGTACCTGTGTTCTTCCATTTCCTTACTATGTTCCCCACAGTGGAAATTGACAGGTTAAATCTCTGAGACAGCTTTTTGTATCCTTCCCCTGAACAACTATGTTGAATATTGTTTTCAGATCATTAGACAGTTGTTTTGAGGAGCCCATGATGCTACTCTTCAGAGGAGATTCAAACAGGAGAACAACTTGCAAGTGGCCACATTAAGTAGCTTTTCTCATGATGGCATACACCTGGCTATGAAGTTCAAAGCTCAATGAGGTTAGAAAACCAAAAAAAGTGCTTTAGTAAGTCAGTAAAAAGTAGGTAGGAGTATTTAAAACAAGAAAATAAGGGTGCCCATACTTACGCACCTGTCAAATTTTGTTTGAATGCAGATTGCACATTTTCTGTTAGTACAATAAACCTCATTTCAAGGCAGAAACGATACTGTGTCCAACAGTTATTAGATATATGAAACTGAAATAGCTGTTGCAAAATTTTTTTTTTTATAAAACATTAAGCTTAAGATTAATAGGGGTGCTCAAATTTTTTCATATAACTGTATATGCATACAAGGTCGTTTTTAGATTTAGTATTTTTAGTATGTTAGTATTTTTAGTTCTACCATCCAGACATTTTGTGGAATAGTTTTACTCGGTGGATGTGCATCATACATATTCACTTTATTGTCTCAGCTGCCATTTCTGTGAATTATAATTACGTTCCACTGCTAAGAAAATGTTTTTTGTTTGTTTCATTTTTTTTTATTCAGCTAATATTTTTCTATCCTTAAAGTCCAGGTAGAACAAAAGAATAGAAAATTAAAATATCATTGGTTTTAATTGACACACACAAAAAAAATCTTGCCCACATTAATCCTTAGATATCAGAACTCGTGGCTAAGTTCTGGCGACTGGCAATTAATATTTTAAATTTGTTACTGTTTTAAAATGATTTTGTTTTTGTTGTGATTGTAAAGTGCTTTATAACTCTTTAAAATATAAAAATAATGAATGATTTATATAACTTTTAGAATTTGTGTAAAAATCCAAAATCCTAAGAGGGAAAAGATAGAAAGAAATGTTAAACATAAACAATAAAGGAATCATAAAATCATATCTATGGAATCTCAGCTCTATATATCGAGAAGTTTATTATTTTTATGACTATTTTTTATGTCTATGTCTTTATGTATGTCTAATCTATATGTAATCTGTATATGAACCTCTATATGTAACATATACATGTTTAAAAGGAAAGTATTTGTGGTAATATTTACATTTAATAATGTTTAATCTAACATTATCTATATCTATCTATCTATTATCTATCTATCTACAGTATCTATCATCTATCTATCTATCTATCTATCTATCTATCTATCTATCTATCTATTATCTATCTATCTCTAACTCTCTTGTTCTTAACATTTACATATGTCAAAACCAAAAAAGATATGATATATTTGTAGAATGTTATGTAAAGATTACTATTTCTGTTTTTTCACATTTTACAAGCCTTGAATGTATCTTTTTGTACTGCATTGTACAAACTAATATACTAACATGCTAAAATATGCTGCATTTCAGAATTTTAGATCATATTTTTAGAAATGTATTTTCATATTGAATGTATTCTCATATATACAGAATATGTTTTTCATTGCTATATATTTTAGCAGATACATTCGTATACTTTGCAAGAAACACATCCCAAAAAAACAAAAAGCACTAAGATGAGCCATGCTTTCTTTAATATTTGGTGTTAGTGTGTGCGCTTTTTATTTCATTGTTGGCAAAAAAAAAAAAAAATCATACCTGGGTGTCCTGTATTTCAGATCCATCCCTATGAAAACCATCATTCAGAATTTAATCCAACAGCATAGACTAGTGGCAAAACATCAGAATGTAGCTAAATAACTTATTTTAGAACTTTTATGCGAAATATTTACCAAAATAATAAGATGGGTCACATATCACTATTAAAGTTGTAATAATTTATTTCAGTAAATGAGTGTAAGCTATCAATTCTATTGTTTACTATTCCATTCTATTGTTTTATTCTATGATCTGTGACTTTTCATTTACATAGGAGGGATCAATGAAGGTTATTTAACTATACTAATGTGCTATAACATGATACTGATTATTTGAGTTCACGTAGGCTTAAAACCCCTCATAAAAATATAACCACAACAATGCTCTAAATTGGCAAGCATCTTTGTGTCATTTGTGTTTGATTTATTTTCTAAGGTTTTCAAGGCATATTAAAATCCTTAATAAAAAGCTGTGAAAAAAACTCTTACCCAGAGTATACAGGATTTTTAAAAAACTAGGCTCATCATAAAAACACCAAAAAAGTCACAAATCATAAAATTCCGTGGGTGTCTAAACAACACATCCTTTTTATTTTCGGCATTTTTAAACAACAAATATTAACCAAGCCCTTTAATGCAAAATGACATACGGGAATGTTAATGTTGGGGTGCCCGTACGTGGAGACAGCTCAGGAGCTGAGCTCTAGTTTCTGTTGTTAACCATTTACAGGTGCCATAGTCATCAACATAAACAGAAATAAATACTTGAAATAGATCACTCTGTTTATAATGACTCCATATAATATATGAGTTTCACTTTTTGTATTGAAGAACTGAAATAAATTAACTTTCTGATGATATTCTAATTTTGTGAGAAGCATTGTACAGTGGGGCAAAAAAGTATTTAGTCAGTCAGCAATAGTGCAAGTTCCACCACTTAAAAAGATGAGAGGCGTCTGTAATTTACATCATAGGTAGACCTCAACTATGGGAGACAAACTGAGAAAAAAAAATCCAGAAAATCACATTGTCTGTTTTTTTAACATTTTATTTGCATATTATGGTGGAAAATAAGTATTTGGTCAGAAACAAAATTTCATCTCAATACTTTGTAATATATCCTTTGTTGGCAATGACAGAGGTCAAACGTTTTCTGTAAGTCTTCACAAGGTTGCCACACACTGTTGTTGGTATGTTGGCCCATTCCTCCATGCAGATCTCCTCTAGAGCAGTGATGTTTTTGGCTTTTCGCTTGGCAACATGGACTTTCAACTCCCTCCAAAGGTTTTCTATAGGGTTGAGATCTGGAGACTGGCTAGGCCACTCCAGGACCTTGAAATGCTTCTTACGAAGCCACTCCTTCGTTGCCCTGGTGGTGTGCTTTGCATCATTGTCATGTTGAAAGACCCAGCCACGTTTCATCTTCAATGCCCTTGCTGATGGAAGGAGGTTTGCACTCAAAATCTCACGATACATGGCCCCATTCATTCTTTCATGTACCCGGATCAGTCGTCCTGGCCCTTTTGCAGAGAAACAGCCCCAAAGCATGATGTTTCCACCACCATGCTTTACAGTAGGTATGGTGTTTGATGGATGCAACTCAGTATTCTTTTTCCTCCAAACACGACAAGTTGTGTTTCTACCAAACAGTTCCAGTTTGGTTTCATCAGACCATAGGACATTCTCCCAAAACTCCTCTGGATCATCCAAATGCTCTCTAGCAAACTTCAGACGGGCCGGACATGTACTGGCTTAAGCAGTGGGACACGTCTGGCACTGCAGGATCTGAGTCCATGGTGGCGTAGTGTGTTACTTATGGTAGGCCTTGTTACATTGGTCCCAGCTCTCTGCAGTTCATTCACTAGGTCCCCCCGCGTGGTTCTGGGATTTTTCTTGTGATCATTCTGACCCCACGGGGTGGGATTTTGCGTGGAGCCCCAGATCGAGGGAGATTATCAGTGGTCTTGTATGTCTTCCATTTTCTAATTATTGCTCCCACTGTTGATTTCTTCACTCCAAGCTGGTTGGCTATTGCAGATTCAGTCTTCCCAGCCTGGTGCAGGGCTACAATTTTGTTTCTGGTGTCCTTTGACAGCTCTTTGGTCTTCACCATAGTGGAGTTTGGAGTCAGACTGTTTGAGGGTGTGCACAGGTGTCTTTTTATACTGATAACAAGTTTAAACAGGTGCCATTACTACAGGTAATGAGTGGAGGAAAGAGGAGACTCTTAAAGAAGAAGTTACAGGTCTGTGAGAGCCAGAAATCTTGATTGTTTGTTTCTGACCAAATACTTATTTTCCACCATAATATGCAAATAAAATGTTAAAAAAAACAGACAATGTGATTTTCTGGATTTTTTTTCTCAGTTTGTCTCCCATAGTTGAGGTCTACCTATGATGTAAATTACAGACGCCTCTCATCTTTTTAAGTGGTGGAACTTGCACTATTGCTGACTGACTAAATACTTTTTTGCCCCACTGTATCTCTGACAGCATCATTTAAATGGCGCGGTCCCACACCAATACCCAAGCAATCGGACAATCACAAGATCAGTCAGGTCTCCAAAGGGGATTAAATAATAATAAAAATAACCTTTTAAAACTAGATATATATTTATATCATAAGAATTCAAATCAGCACCTCCAGAAACACTTTTCCCCCATTATAGAAAAAAAAAAAGAAAACCATATTTGGTATTGCCACATCTGTGAAAGTCCGGTCTATAAAAATATTAAATTACTAAACCCATGCGATAAAAGTCTAGAAAAAAATCAAAATGCCAGAATTGCGTTTTTTCGGTCACCACCCCTCCCCAGAAAATGAAATATGCAAAATGTCATATAGCCTTAGCCTGTAAGCCTACAGTATAGTTTAAAAATAATAGAAATACATCTTTTTATTTTTTTACAGAATAGTTAATTTATCTGGTAATTGGGTCATGGCAAGTGTTACTGCAATAAATGTTATTTTATTCTATTTATACAAAGGTATACAGTACAGACCAAAAGTTTGGACACACCTCATGTAAAGATTTTTCTGTATTTTCATGACTACGAAAATTGTACATTTACACTGAAGGCATCAAAACTATGAATTAACATGTGTGGAATTATATACTTAACAAAAAAGTGTGAAACAACTGAAAATATGTCTTATATTCTAGGTTCTTCAAAGTAGCCACCTTTTGCTTTGATGACTGCTTTGCACACTCTTGGCATTCTCTTGATGAGCTTCAAGAGGTAGTCTCCGGGAATGGTTTTCACTTCACAGGTGTGACTTGTCAGGTTTAATAAGTAGGACTTCTTGCCTTATAAATGGTGTTGGGACCATCAGTTGTGTTGTGCAGAAGTCTTGTGGATACACAGCTGATAGTCCTACTGAATAGACTGAAAGAAAAACGAGTGGCCATAATTACTTTAAGAAATGAAGGTCAGTCAGTCCGAAAAATTGGGAAAACTTTGAAAGTGTCCCCAAGTGCAGTGGAAAAAACCATCATACGCTACAAAGAAACTGGCTCACATGAGGTCCGCCCTAGGAAAGGAAGACCAAGAGTCACCTCTGCTTCTGAGGATAAGTTTATCCGAGTCACCAGCCTCAGAAATCGCAGGTTAACAGCAGCTCAGATTAGAGACCAGGTCAATGCCACACAGAGTCCTAGCAGCAGACACATCTCTACAACAACTGTTAAGAGGAGACTTTGTGCAGCAGGCCTTCATGGTAAAATAGCTGCTAGGAAACCAATGCTAAGGACAGGCAACAAGCAGAAGAGACTTGTTTGGGCTAAAAACACAAGGAGTGGACATTAGACCATTGGAAATCTGTGCTTTGGTCTGATGAGTCCAAATTTGAGATCTTTGGTTCCAACCACCGTGTCTTTGTGCGATGCAGAAAAGGTGAACGGATGGACTCTACATGCCTGGTTCCCACCGTGAAGCATGGAGGAGGAGAAGGTGTGATGGTGTGGGGGTGCACTCCTGGTTTTGGCTTACAAATACTGATGTAAAATACTGATTAAATGCTTAGAAGTATCCATTAAAAAGTGCAAATTGAACATTTTGCTCATATAATAATAAATAATAATCTTTATTTTTATATAGCGCTAACGTATTCCACAGCACTTTACAGCTTGCACACATTTTCATCGCTGTCCCCGATGGGGCTCACAATCTAAATTACCTATCAGTATGTCTTTGGAGTGGTGGAGGAAACCGGAGAACCTGGAGGAAACCCACGCAAACACGGGGAGAACATACAAACTCTTTGCAGCTGTTATCCTTGGTGGGATTTGAACCCAGGACTACAGCGCTGCAGAGCTAGCCACTGAGCCACCATGCTGCCCATATAATGGTTATTATAATACAATAGGTGGTCTGGCAAAATTTTAATTATCGGTAGTCAGGTTTGCTCAAAATCAGTCAGTAACTTTGATTTCTATTAAATTTATTTGATTCATACCAAAGTAGCCCGAACTAGTTTTAAACCAAGCTATATATTATGCTCCGAGGCCTTGTGATACCAAAATCGAAATAGCTTATATGCCAAGAAGGGGTTAAAAACAATTAAAAAAATCATAACGTCAGAATGTTTGTCAATCCACGAGGTCAGATTTTTCCCTCATACTCAGTGTTTTGCACAGACGTAGAGTGGTCCTCACAATAGCACAAAGGTTTGTCCAATATTGATCCGAGTGCCGGAGCGAATTAATCAATGTAAGTCTATGGGTCCGTGAAAAAATCAGACAGTATTCAGATGCCATCTGTGTGCTGTCTGATTTTCACGGACTGTTTGATAGAAGTTTGAGAAATCTCCATTAGTTTTTTTTTCATCAGAGAAAAACTGCTGAAATTCTGCCCAAACTCTGATGGCATAAACTGGCACACAGCTGAAACTTTGATGACACTGATAAAACTCAGCATGTTATTACCTACGAGAAAAATCAATGATGTATGAAGAGCCCTTAGTTGAAATTTTTTTAAACTTGGGCTAGAGAAAAACAGGGGCAACATGAGGCAATAAGTGGTGCACGATGAAAAGAAAAATAAAGCAAAGTCTTAATAAGGTTAACAAGCCAATTAGAGAGCAAGATCTGTCTGTGGGGTGTGGAATTTAGGGTTATGTGCACACGTCAGAATTTCTTGCAGAAATTTACTGAACAAAACTGGACATTTTCTGCAAGAAATCCGCATGCGGATTTTTCGCGTTTTTTTCGCATTTTTCTCGCGTTTTTTTTTCTTGGTTTTTTTGCTGATTTTTCCGGAGGTTCTGGGGTGCAATAATATAGTGGGAAATCCGGAAAAAATCCACAAAATAATGAACATGCTGCATTTTTTTCCGGGATGCGTTATTTTCACGGAAAAAAACGCAACATATGCACAAAAATTGCGGAATTCATTCTAAATTATGGGATGCATATGTATGCGTATTTTAAGCGTTTTTATAGCATTTTTATAGCAAAAAAAAATAAAAAAACGCAAAAAATCTGCAAGAAATCCTGATGTGTACACATACCCTAAAGGTTACACTTTCTAGATAACCCAATTTATAAGATACAGTGACTGGTGGTAGAATTGGTAGGGGAAATAAATAACATTGCTTGTTATTTTTCAATTCTGTGCCCAAACCTAAAATTTAAAATTATGTCAGAAAACAAATTATACCCATCAAATGTTGAAAAATAACTAATGGAAATATCAATTCAGGATGAAAAAAAAGAATTTGAGGTGTGAGGAAACGTCCATTGCTAATGTTCCATCTAGTTCTTTCCTTATAAATAATTCTTACCCAAAATTGATGGAACAGTTTTGGAGACTTTGCATCTGTAAGGGGTAAGGGGGGCCAGTTTAATGCCCTGCACTCTTTGCATATGTTCCCGGTAAAAGCGGTATATGCCATATATTGTGTAATGTATTGTACCTATGTTTATGTGTTGTAAAGATATAGGGATAGTGTAGGACTTACACCAGTAGGGGAAGCACAATAGAATAAGATTGGGATTAGTTACACCAATAGGATTTCTCTGGCGAGGATGGGCTAAGAAAGAGTAGTTGGGGGAACTTTCTGAAGTTAGTCAGTGTGATCCGGGAGCAAGGACAGGACAGTAATGTCCTTGGGAAGGTTTAAGCAGAGGAGTCCAGCAGTTCAGGGCCTAAAAGCTGACAGTCACACAGAGGTAGAAGAATATCAGGGCAGCATAAGAATGGTAGAAGCTAACATCGTGGGAACAACCCTTAACGTCCGAGCATATGGCCTAGCAAGGAATTGGAAAAGCCATCCTTCAACTTCACCTTCGGAGAGGGTAGCGGACGGGGAACTTCTGAAGCTGGTTAGTCTCACCAGTCAGGAAGCTGCAGTACCGGCGGATCCAGTGCGGAAATGTGACATTCCTCGAGGAGTGAGGGACAGTACAGGGAACAGAATGGTTATATTCTGCAAAGATTCTCTTGCTGTATCTGTGACTAAACTTGATGGGCTGAGTAAAATTGTTTTGTTGAAGATGAACTTGGACTCTGACTATCATTGTATGGACTTTGTCTTACAAGTGAGTGGACTGCAATGTGTTACTGTTGGGGGAGAGCCAGGGTGTGCCAGTATTGCTACCATAAGCCACAACTACTCCCTGGCCTCCGTTTCATTTGGTGTAGTATGGCAGGATCCGGATACCTCACATTTAGAAGGCGGAGGTGCCCTTGGTGTGACAAAGATGGCGAAGAATGGCACGGAGACTGAGGACAACTCTAGTTGTGGGCATCCGAACGTGAAAATGGTGCAAAGCTCTGTATCCCTTGGTGAGTGGTGCCCACCTATGATGCACGCGATGGAAGAAAAGAAAACAAAAAAAGGTTTAGGAGAAGAGCACTCACCATCTGTTAAAACATCCAATCTTTATTATGACATCAAGTCAGCAGCAGGACAAATAGGGAGAACGTGTGTATCCACAGACGACGGCCGTTTCGCGCTACTACGCTTCCACGGGTTCAAGAACCGCCGGGACAGTTACTGATAATGACCACTTGAAAGGGAGAGTTGTGCTTGTTGCACCTAGTGATGAAAATGGAGAATGGGACTGTTCCATGTCCCTGTTGGCAGAAGAGCCCTGCAGTGCCGGAGCCTGGTGCGGAGTTGAGTGCCGTGTGCACGGTGCGGCCACGGTTGAGCATCAATGTCGAACATTGGTTTTTTCCTTTCCCCTCCCCAAGTTCTGTTGCGCCCATTGCACCTCCCCTGCTGGATTGCAGGATTCTGACCCTGAGGGGTTATGTGCCCTTGGACTAAAAACAGACTGTACGTGGCTGCTGCAAAGGACTGTGTTTTAGTTTGCTATGTGTAACCTGAACTTTATCCCTAGGAAAGAGCAGCACACTTGCGTTAAAGGGTCATACTCTGTACAAAGGAGGGAGGGGCAAGAACTCAAACAGAAGGACCTGATGAACGAGCCGGGTCAATATCCTGTGGACTGTAGCTGCTGGGACTGTGGTGAGTCCTAATGTGAACTGTGTACGTGCTCGGGTGAGGACTGTAACCCAGCGCCTGCCCAAAGCATATTGCTGCCAAAAGATCAGAGGTGGACGTTTAAAAAAAAGGGGGGGGGGACTCTCATGTAGAGCACGGAGACTTTTATTACAGTTAAAAGCTTTTTTTTTTTTTTTTAAATATGTGACTTAAGTTGTACCAGCACTCAGGGACAGGGGCAACCATATTTTAGGAGGGAGATGTGTAAGGGATACTGGGGACCAGTTTAATGCTCTGCACTCCATGCATAAGTTCCTGGTAAAAGCAGTATATTCCATATGTTGTGTAATGTATTGTACTTATGTTTATGTGTTGTAAAGATATAGGGATAGTGTAGGACTTAAGGTACCGTCACACTTAGCGACGCTGCAGCGATACCGACAACGATCCGGATCGCTGCAGCGTCGCTGTTTGGTCGCTGGAGAGCTGTCACACAGACAGCTCTCCAGCGACCAACGATCCCGAGGTCCCCGGTAACCAGGGTAAACATCGGGTAACTAAGCGCAGGGCCGCGCTTAGTTACCCGCTGTTTACCCTGGTTACCAGCGTAAAAAAACAAACAGTACATACTTACATTCAGCTGTCTGTCCCTTGCCGTCTGGTTCCTGCATGTCTGCTGGCCGCAAAGTGAAAGTGAAAGCACAGCACAGCGGTGAGTCACACAGCGGTGACTCACCGCTGTGGCTGTGCTCTGCTTTCACTTTACGGCCAGCAGTCAAGGCAGGAACCAGACGGCAAGGGACAGACAGCTGAATGTAAGTATGTACTGTTTGTTTTTTTACGCTGGTAACCAGGGTAAACAGCGGGTTACTAAGCGCGGCCCTGCGCTTAGTTACCCGATGTTTACCCTGGTTACCAGTGAAGACATCGCTGAATCGGTGTCACACACGCCGATTCAGCGATGTCTGCGGGGAGTCCAGCGACGAAATAAAGTTCTGGACTTTCTTCCCCGACCAGCGATCTCCCAGCAGGGGCCTGATCGCTGCTGCCTGTCACACTGGACGATATCGCTAGCGAGGACGCTGCAACGTCACGGATCGCTAGCGATATCGTCTAGTGTGACAGTACCTTTAGACCAGTAGGGGAAGCACAAGATTGGGACCTTGTCTTACAAGTGAGTGGACTACAATGTGTTAATGTGGCAGAGAGCTAGGGTGTGCCAGTATTGCCACAGTCAGCCACGACTACACCCTTGGACTCCGTTTCACATCCTTCATAGTGTATTTTAATTTTTTTCATCATATAATAATGTAATCATGTATTTTGCATAATCATCGAACTAGAAGCGTTCTGTAGGTTTGTTTGTTACCCAGATAGGTATGTAAATTGGAACAAGGCTGAAAAAAGATGAATACCTTTACCATTGACCTCTCTGGCTGCCCCACTGCTCACCGCCTGACATACAGTCCACCTCTTAACACTCACCATCATAAGTCGCATCTATGTCCTCTTCAGTATAGACCATCACTTCTGGCTACATCCAGACCTTGAAGGATACTGCTTGTCATGTGGTCACAATGTCAACATCACTATCTTATGATGCCCAGTAACCTCCAGGGCCTGGACACAGCTATAAGTCTTGAAGATGCAGTGTGTAATGGCAGAAGGAAGAGTGCCAAATGGTGACCAGCAGGACAAGTTGTCAGCAATAAGGTGAGTATATTAGGTTTTTTTTTTAACATCCAATGTTTGCAACTTGATGTCATTCGTAAATCGGAACTTCAGAAATTGGGGAGTGCCAGCATTATGTTTTGCAAAGGCATACATGAGCATCTGTTGTCAATTGGACAAATACATCTGTTAATGCGTACTTTTGTAGGTTGTTATCAAGGCTCAGTTGGGACTGAAAATTGGCCTACTTATAATACTTCTGAAATTCATATGCTGGTGAATAAACTGTACTCATTTGTTTTCATAAATTTTTGAAGTGCCTCTGTTTCTTTTTCTGGCAACTTATGCGACTTTTACTACCACAGAGCTTCCAGTTTAGAAAGTAGTGAGTATCTATCATATCATAACTCCAGTTTTGGAGAATGGCATGTTCCAGTCCCTCAAGCTTGTAGCATCACCCAATTGCTTTTGCCTGTATGCAAAATTTTGGATCAAATCAAGCCAAATATGTCACTCGAAGCAAGGATCACCAAGCTACAATCTGCCTACTTTAGACATATCATACAAAGAGAGCAATCACTGGAGAAGGACATCATGGTCGGAAGAACTGAAGGAACAAGGTGAAGAGAAACACCAGCAACCTGATGGCTTGATAATATCAAGATAACAGCAGAGAAAACTCTGGTGAACCTATCTAGAATTGTACAAGATACATTGTCCTACGTTCATCTATAAAGTCACTTTATGGCCCTTAATAGAAGTAATAATAATAATAATAATAATAGTAATTATAATAATATGCAGGGAACCAATTATGTTATACTTTAATTCCCTAATGTGGATTAGGCAAATGAATCATTTCCAGTGAAGATATAGAGTAGATACTAAGGATATTTAGACTTGGCCTTGTAAACTTGCCACATTTTACTGCAAGTAACAATTCACATGTAGGCTTCTCCTTATTAAATAATATGTAACGTACAGTGCAGGTCATACAAAATAATTGAAAGAAGTGAATTGCAATGTAATCTGCTCTAACATGAGTCATGGGGGGAATTCTGGCCTTCACAATTAGTGTTGTTCAGCGAACGATGGTGTACATAGTTAAATCTCTCTTCCTGTTTTCCTGTGGAATAGATCAGACAATTACATTGTCCTGATTTTTCCCTTCCCTTGGCTTTATTGGTGTTTGCGAACTCTCCAGGTTTCTGTGGAAATGCTTTGTCAATTCACATCATAATTTTGAAAACTCCAGGTAGATAACCACATTTTCATTTCTGCAATAAACCAGTGAGATTTCTTCAATATATCCTTTATCTTTTAGACCTGTTATTACTCTTCTTGCTCTGTACTATACCCCCTAAAGTGCATTTATATTCTCTTTAAGGTTTGGTGACCAGACCTGTGGTGTATTCCAGGAAACATATAACCTCTGCTTTATTCTGAACCTCTTTTCATTTGCTTCAGTATTGTATCCCTCTAGCACTGAATCCCGATATCCTGTTTTGCTTTCTTCGCTGCAGATGTACACTGGGCATGAGGCTTAAGGGATTTTTATACAATAACTACCAGATTTCATTCCTGAACATTTGCTGCACACTTTTCTATTTAGAATACATTCTGTTTGAGTTTGTTTATTACGACGCTCTTCCTATATTGGACATCATGCTGTCTTCTGGCTTATGTTCTTAAATTAACTTTCTTTCTGCAAAGTCTTTGTTTTCTATTTAACGAAAAGTAGAGCTCTTGAAATTTGTCATTGGAAACGGACGGTTTGTGCAATTTTTTTTGTAGAAGGGATACTATTCCTGTACTGTAAAATGCCTTCCTATTTACAAACTGTGCATTTAACCCCTTCATGACCCAGCCTATTTTGACCTTAAAGACCTTGCCGTTTTTTGCAATTCTGACCAGTGTCCCTTCATGAGGTAATAACTCAGGAACGCTTCAATGGATCCTAGCGGTTCTGAGATTGTTTTTTCGTGACATATTGGGCTTCATGTTAGTGGTAAATTTAGGTCAATAAATTCTGTGTTTATTTGTGATAAAAACGGAAATTTGGCGAAAATTTTGAAAATTTCGCAATTTTCACATTTTGAATTTTTATTCTGTTAAACCAGAGAGTTATGTGACACAAAATAGTTAATAAATAACATTTCCCACACGTCTACTTTACATCAGCACAATTTTGGAAACAAAATTTTTTTTTGCTAGGAAGTTATAAGGGTTAAAATTTGACCAGCGATTTCTCATTTTTACAACGAAATTTACAAAACCATTTTTTTTAGGGACCACCTCACATTTGAAGTCAGTTTGAGGGGTCTATATGGCTGAAAATACCCAAAAGTGACACCATTCTAAAAACTGCACCCCTCAAGGTGCACAAAACCACATTCAAGAAGTTTATTAACCCTTCAGGTGCTTCACAGCAGCAGAAGCAACATGGAAGGAAAAAATGAACATTTAACTTTTTAGTCACAAAAATGATTTTTCAGCAACAATTTTTTTATTTTCCCAATGGTAAAAGGAGAAACTGAACCACGTACGTTGTTGTCCAATTTGTCCTGAGTACGCTGATACCTCATATGTGGGGGTAAACCACTGTTTGGGCGCACGGCAGGGCTTGGAAGGGAAGGAGCGCCATTTGACTTTTTGAATGAAAAATTGGCTGCACTCTTTAGCGGACACCATGTCACATTTGGAGAGCCCCCGTGTGCCTAAAAATTGGAGCTCCCCCACAAGTGACCCCATTTTGGAAACTAGACGCCCCAAGGAACTTATCTAGATGCATAGTGAGCCCTTTAAACCCCCAGGTGCTTCACAAATTGATCCGTAAAAATGAAAAAGTACTTTTTTTTCACAAAAAAATTCTTTTAGCCTCAATTTTTTCATTTTCACATGGACAACAGGATAAAATGGATCCTAAAATTTGTTTGGCAATTTCTCCTGAGTACACCGATACTTCACATGTGGGGGTAAACCACTGTTTGGGCACATGGTAAGGCTCGGAAGGGAAGGAGCGCCATTTGACTTTTTGAATGAAAAATTATCTCCATCGATAGCGGACACCATGTCGCGTTTGGAGAGACCCTGTGTGCTTAAACATTGGAGCTCCCCCACAAGTGACCCCATTTTGGAAACTGGACCCCCCAAGGAACTTATCTAGATGCCTAGTGAGCACTTTAAACCCTCAGGTGCTTCACAAATTGATCCGTAAAAATGAAAAAGTACTTTTTTTTCACAAAAAATTTATTTTCGCCTCAATTTTTTCATTTTCACATGGGCAACAGGATAAAATAGATCCTAAAATTTGTTGAGCAATTTCTCCCGAGTACGTCGATACCTCATATGTGGGGGTAAACCACTGTTTGGGCACACGGCAGGGCTCGGAAGGGAAGGCGCGCCTTTTAACTTTTTGAATGGAAAATTAGCTCCAATTGTTAGCGGACACCATGTCGCATTTGGAGAGCCCCTGTGTGCCTATGCAATGGAGCTCCCCCACAAGTGACCCCATTTTGGAAACTAGACCCCCCAAGGAACTTATCTAGATGCATACTGAGCACTTTAAACCCCCAGGTGCTTCACAGAAGTTTATAATGCAGAGCCATGAAAATAAAAAATAATTTTTCTTTTCTCAAAAATGATTTTTTAGCCTGGAATTTCCTATTTTGCCAATGGTAATAGGAGAAATTGGACCACAAATGTTGTTGTCCAGTTTGTCCTGAGTATGCAGATACCCCATATGTGGGGGTAAACCACTGTTTGGGCGCACGGCAGGGCTCAGAAGGGAAGGCACGCCATTTGGCTTTTTAAATGGAAAATTATCTCCAATCATTAGCGGACACCATGTCGCGTTTGGAGAGCCCCTGTGTGCCTAAACATTGGAGATCCCCCACAAATTACCCCATTTTGGAAACTAGACCCCCAAAGGAACTAATTTAGATGTGTAGTGAGCACTTTGAACCCTCAAGTGCTTCACAGAAGTTTATAACGCAGAGCCATGAAAATAAAAAAAAAAAATTATTTTCTCAAAAATGAATTTTAGCCCGCAATTTTTTATTTTCCCAAGGGTAACAGGAGAAATTTGACCCCAAAAGTTGTTGTCCAGTTTCTCCTGAGTACGCTGATACCCCATATGTGGGGGTAAACCACTGTTTAGGCACATGCTGGGGCTCGGAAGTGAAGTAGTGACGTTTTGAAGTGCAGACTTTGATGGAATGCTCTGCGGGCGTCACGTTGCGTTTGCAGAGCCCCTGATGTGGCTAAACAGTAGAAACCCCCCACAAGTGACCCCATTTTGGAAACTAGACCCTGAAAGGAACTTATCTAGATGTGAGGTGAGCACTTTGAACCCCCAAGTGCTTCACAGAAGTTCATAACACAGAGCAGTGAAAATAATAAATACGTTTTCTTTCCTCAAAAATAATTTTTTAGCCCAGAATTTTTTATTTTCCCAAGGGTTACAGGAGAAATTGGACCACAAAAGTTGTTGTCCAGTTTCTCCTGAGTACGCTGATGCCCCATGTGTGGGGGTAAACCACTGTTTGGGCACACGTGGGGGCTCAGAAGGGAAGTAGTGACTTTTGAAATGCAGACTTTGATGGAATGGTCTGCGGGCGTCACGTTGCGTTTGCAGAGCCCCTGGTGTGCCTAAACAGTAGAAACCCCCCACAAGTGACCCCATTTTGGAAACTAGACCCCCCAAGGAACTTATCTAGATATGTGGTGAGCACTTTGAACCCCCAAGTGCTTCACAGACGTTTACAACGCAGAGCCGTGAAAATAAAAAATCATTTTTCTTTCCTCAAAAATGATGTTTTAGCAAGCAATTTTTTATTTTCTCAAGGGTAACAGGAGAAATTGGACCCCAGTAATTGTTGCGCAGTTTGTCCTGAGTATGCTGGTACCCCATATGTGGGGGTAAACCACTGTTTGGGCACACGTCGGGGTTCGGAAGTGAGGGAGCACCATTTGAATTTTTGAATACAAGATTGGCTGGAATCAATGGTGGCGCCATGTTGCGTTTGGAGACCCCCTGAAGTGCCTAAACAGTGGAAACCCCTCAATTCTACCTCCAACACACCCCTAACCCTTATCCCAACTGTAGCCGTAACCCTAATCACAACCCTAACCCCAACACACCCCTAACCACAACCCTAACCCCAACACACCCCTAACCCTAACCACAACCCTAATTCCAACCCAACTCTAAGGCTATGTGCCAACGTTGCGGATTCGTATGAGATTTTTCAGCATCATTTTTGAAAAATCCGCGGGTAAAAGGCACTGCGTTTTACCTGTGGATTTACCGTGGATTTCCAGTGTTTTTTGTGCGGATTTCACCTGTGGATTCCTATTGAGGAACAGGTGTAAAACGCTGCGGAATCCGCACAAAGAATTGGCATGCTGCGGAAAATACAACGCAGCGTTCCCGCGCGGTATTTTCTGCACCATGGGCACAGCGGATTTGGTTTTCCATATGTTTACATGGTACTGTAAACCCGATGGAACACTGCTGCCAATCCGCACCGTGTGCACATAGCCTAATTCTAAAGGTATGTGCACACGCTGCGGAAAACGCTGCGGATCCGCAGCAGTTTCCCATGAGTTTACAGTTCAATGTGAACCTATGGGAACCAAAAATCGCTGTACACATGCTGCGGAAAAACTGCACGGAAACGCAGCGGTTTACATTCCGCAGCATGTCACTTCTTTCTGCGGATTCCGCAGCGGTTTTAGAACTGCTCCAATAGAAAATCGCAGTTGTAAAACCGCAGTGAAATGCGCAGAAAAACCGCGGTAAATCCACGATAAATCGGCAGCGGTTTAGCACTGTGGATTTTTCAAATCCGCTGCGGAAAAATCCGCATAGGACCAGAATACGTGTGCACATACCGAAACCCTAACCCTAGCCCTAACCCTACCCCTAACCCTACCCCTACCCCTAACCCTAGCCCTAACCCTACCCCTACCCCTAACCCTACCCCTAACCCTAACCCTACCCCTAACCCTACCCCTAACCCTACCCCTAACCCTACCCCTAACCCTAACCCTAGTTCTTACCCCAACCTTAGTGAAAAAAAAAAAAATTCTTTATTTTTTTTATTGTCCCTATCTATGGGGGTGACAAAGGGGGGGGGTCATTTACTATTTTTTTTTATTTTGATCACTGAGATAGGATATATCTCAGTGATCAAAATTCACTCTGGAACGAATCTGCCGGCCGGCAGATTCGGCGGGCGCACTGCACATGCGCCCGCCATTTTGGAAGATGGCGGCGCCCGGGAAAGAAGACGGACGGACCTCAGGCGGCCAGGTAAGTATAAGGGGGGGGAGATCAGGGCACGGGGGGGGCGTCGGAGCACGGGGGGGTGGATCGGATCATGGGGGGGGGGTGGATCGGAACACGGGAGGGAGGATTGGAGCACGGGGAAGGATTGGAGCACGGGGTGAGGGATCGCTGTGCGGGGGGGGTGGATCGGAGCACGGGGGGGGGTCGCTGTGTGCGGGGGGGGGATCGGAGTGCGGGGGGGTTTGATTGCAGCACAGGGGGTGTGATTGGTGCACGGGGAAGCGGACAGGAGGACGGGGGAGCGGAGCACAGGACGGAGGGGAGCGGACCACAGATCGGGGGGCTGGGGGGGCGATCGGAGGGGTGGGGTGGGTGCACATAAGTGTTTCCAGCCATGGCCGATGATATTGCAGCATCGGCCATGGCTGGATTGTAATATTTCACCAGTTTTTTAGGTGAAATATTACAAATCGCTCTGATTGGCAGTTTCACTTTCAACAGCCAATCAGAGCGATCGTAGCCACGAGGGGGTGAAGCCACCCCCCCTGGGCTAAACTACCACTCCCCCTGTCCCTGCAGATCGGGTGAAATGGGAGTTAACCCTTTCACCCGGCCTGCAGGGACGCGATCTTTCCATGACGGATATGCTGCGTCATGGGTCGGAATGGCACCGACTTTCATGACGCAGCGTATGCGTCAAAGGTCGGGAAGGGGTTAATAACTGCACAATATTGCATCGCAAAACCTTGTGGCACGTACGGAATTAAGGTACCTTCACACTCAACGATATCGCTAGCGATCCGTGATGTTGCAGCGTCCTGGATAGCGATATCGTTCAGTTTTGACAGGCAGCAGCGATCAGGATCCTGCTGTGCCATCGTTGGTCGGAGCAGAAAGTCCAGAACTTAATTTCGTCGCTGGACTCCCGCAGACATCGCTGAATCGGCGTGTGTGACGCCGATTCAGCGATGTCTTCACTGGTAACCAGGGTAAACATCGGGTTACTAAGCGCAGGGCCGTAAAAAACAAACAAACACTACATACTTACCTTCGTCTGTGCGGTGACGCTCACAGTCAGTGCGGAGAAGCACAGCGCCGGGGGACAGACACCGGAATGTAAGTAGGTAGTGTTTTTTTTTTTACGTTTACGCTGGTAACCAGGGTAAACATCGGGTTACTAAGTGCGGCCCTGCGACTGGCATTGTTGGTCGCTGGAGAGCTGTCTGTGTGACAGCTCTCCAGCGACCACACAGCGACGCTGCAGCGATCGGGATCGTTGTCTGGATCGCTGCAGCGTCGCTAAGGCTACGTTCACACTAGCGTTATGCTAGTTTGCGTCGGGTTTGCGTCGGGCGACGCAGCAGCAACGCATGCATCATGCGCCCCTATATTTAACATGGGGGACACATGCGTTTTTGTTTGTTGCGTTGTGCGACGCATGCGTCTTTTTTGCCGCAAGCGTCGGACCAAGAAAACGCAACAAGTTGCATTTTTCTTGCGTCCAAATTTCGGCAAAAAACGACGCATGCGTCGCAAAACGCAGCGTTTTTGCGTGCGTTTTGGTGCATTTTTGCATGCGTTGTGCGTTGCGTCGCTGACGCAGCGGCGCACAACGCTAATGTGAACGTAGCCTTAATGTGACGGTACCTTTACTTAAATGCTATTTCACATTTGAATCTTAAAATAGAAAAAAAAAATTAAAGGTGTTTCCCCACACATTTATGGGATAGGTGATAAGTACAGTATATAACCATTGGGGACCCCATTGATAAGACTAGTATAATCACTTAACCCCTTCCCCACATGCGCCATATACATACGGTGCTGCGTGAGCTGCGTTCCCACAAACTGCCTCCCAAAAAGAGGAATAAAAAGCGATAAAAAAGTCCTGTGCCTGAAAATGGTACCAATAAAAACGATAACTCACCCAGCAAAAAACAAGCTATCACATTATTCTGTTGGCCAAAATATGGAAAATTATAACTATCTAGATCAAACTTGTTTTTGCAATAAAAAGCATCTTTTAGTGTGTAATAGCAGTAAAACATAAAAACCCAATCTAAAGCTGGTATCACTGTAATCGCATGGACCTGAAGAATAAAGTCACTTAATTACTTATACCACATGAGGAACAGTGTAAAAATAAATAAAAACTATTCTTCACCTGCTGATGATTTGTTCATTATGTGTCCCAAAGATTGCGGTAAAGCTCAGATCACATTTATCCTGGGCTCTGCGCTGAGCGCTTACACAGAGGTTTCTGTGTTAATCTCTGAAATACGTGATTCAGATTGAACCCCCGATGGAAGATTTTTTATACTGAGGCAGATGGGGACAACGTGGACACAGTCTGACCTATGATCCACGGTGTCTGTCTTTTTAGACGTGTATAAAAGCTCAGTCTGCCACACTTTTTTGCACTTCTGAAAAGAAGGACACCGCTGAACAGAGGCCAGACGGTGACCCGAGTAATTCTGCTGCCTCGTTATAGTGAGTGACTCCCTCGAGGTTTCATCTGAATCATGTCACTTGGAGATTTAGATGAAAACCCCAATATAAATGCTCAGTGTAGAGTCAAGGGTAAATGTGATCCCAAATGTTATGTAAAATGTTCCCAAAAAAAGCCTCAACTCAATCCACAAAAAAATGCACGTCTCCATTCAGGTCCGTCATCTATTAATGAAATAGGGGGCTTCCATATTACTGGAAGTACAAAGGTTCTGGAAAAGCGATCTGGCTCCTTGCCCCTCAAAAGAAATTCAGCAAATTCTGTTCTCTCAATTCCAAACACCCCCTTCCTTCTGAGCCCCATAGTGTGTGTAAACCACATTTAGAATCCACATGTTTGGTATTTCTGTAGTGAAGAGAGCCCATCTAATTTAGATTGCATGTCTCCAGAAGCATAAGATGGGCACAACGTACTGGGCACTACAACATACTGATGACTACAACATACTGGGCACTACAATGGCAGTTTGCAATTTTCACTCAGCAACATCCACTGCTGCCTGTTTCTGGAAGACACCCATGGAGTCAAAACATTACTACACATGTAGATAAATTCCCAAAGGGGTATAATTTCCAAAATAGTGGGGATTCTGCTTTTATAGTAATTAGAGGCTCTGCATGTGGAGTCCACAAACTGTTCTAGAAAAATCTGTGCTCCAGGAGACATAGCGCTCTGTCCCTCCCAAGTCTTGCCGTATGGCTAAGCAGAACTGTACCGCCACATATGGGGTATTTCTACATTTAGCAGAAATTATTGGACAAATGTTAGTGCCATTCTTACCCATTTCACAATGTGAAAATGTAAAATCTATAACAAAATTGTGGTGGTAAAATGTAATTATTTTCTATTCACTGCCCAATGGTATAAAATTCTGCGACACACTTGCGTTGTCAATATGATCACTGCACCCCTAGTTTAATTCATTGAGAAGATAAGTTTGTAAAATCACGTCACTTGTGGAGGGTTCTCCAATTCTGCTGTCGCACAACAAATTTTGGTGTCCATTTTCTCCTGTTACCCTTGTGAAAATAAAAAAATTGGGGTCTAAAGTAACATTTTGGTGAAGAAAAAGTTAAATGTTCTTTTTTTCTTCCACATTCCAATAATTCCTGTGAAGCACCTGAAGGGTTAATACACTTCGTGAATGTGGTTTTGAGCACCTTGAGGGGTGCAGTTTTTTGAATGGTGTAAATTATTGATATTTTCTGTTACATAGGCCCCTCCAAGTCACCTCAAATGTTATATGGCCCATAAAAAAATGGTTTCGTAAATTGCTGTGTAAAAATTTGAAATTGTTTGTTAACTTTTAACCCTTTTAACTTCCTAATAAACAAAACTATATTTCAAATATTGTGGTGATGTAAAGTAGACATGTGGGAAATGTTATTTATTAACTGTTCTGTCTGACATAACTATGATTTAAGGGCATAAAAATGAAAAGTTTGAAAATTGCTAAATTTTCAAAATTTTTGGATTATTTAACAAATAAACACAAGTCGTATCAAACTAATTTTACCACTATCATGAAGTACAATATGTCATAAGAAAAAAAATCTCAGAATCACCGGGATTGAAGCTTCCAGAATTATTACCTCATAAAGTGACACTGGTCAGAATTCAAAAAATGTACTGTACCTGGTCAGGAAGGTGAAACAGGCTGGGGGGTGAAGGGGCTAAACAGGGTCCTGAGTAAGGTTCTTGTCCACCATGTTGAAGTGTTTTAATAGAGCTGGGGTTGAACATGTGAGCTGACGCTCCATTCACAGTGTATGGGGCTCATGCAAAAAAATGTTTATGCTAGTCATTGGTGGGGCCTCAGCAATAGAGCACATATTGTAGCAATAATTCTGGATCCACAATACATTTTGTTAGTCTATGTGCACATGGAGTCATTGGCTCTGCCTCGGTTTCTCCACTGCATCTGGTGCCTATAAATTTCTCCTGTTTTAAATTTGGCGCCAGTGCCATCCTAGCCATGGGTGATGCATGCACAGATTGACCTCTTGACGGGCTTCAGTAAAATGGAGCAGATAGCGCCACCGGCGCCAGTGTCCTGAAAGCAATGTTTTAAGTGTATCTTATTGCATTTTTTATGGTGCTGCAGTGGCTAAAATATATATATTTTTTCCTTATTTTTTTTAACCTTTTATCACTTGAACTATCCACAGCAATATCATAATATTGTTGTATGTATGAAAATTCTTGTTCTCCAATGAACGCCAGCCATGGGCTTTCATAATAGGTGTCCCTGTGCTGTACACTGTAAATGCTTCTATGACAGATATCAGGATTTAACAGGTTAGCTTCGCTCCACTCGTGGCTGTTAGAGGCAGTTGATGGCTCAATAATGCAGCCATCATCTGCTGGTAAAGACGTGGGCTCCGTTCAGCGAGCCAACATAAAACATACCATTATGTCATATGTAATAGAGGTTCATTTATGAACAGTGGGCAAAACAAACTTCAAGAATTAGTACAATATATTGTATGCTTATGAAATAAGTACTATAAGTAGAAATTGTCACAATAACCCTTTCAACAAGATTACTGTGGTCCTTTTGGCAATGAAAAATTACATTGCACTGTCAGGTGGGAGGAGATAGTCTGAGTTATTATTTTAATTTAAGAAGAATATTACCACTTCATGTAAGAAACATTGAGAGATTCCAGTCTCTATTGTAAGGCCAAAAACCACAAAGCATTTACACAATGTTTCATTTCATTGGAATTATGGAAATAAAGTACTCACTGGAGTCTCCAGGCTTCATGGCAGTTCATTTTGGCATGATTTATTTAGCCTCTCAATGAGCATTGTAAATGAGTTCTACTGATGGCATCACATCTGAATACATTAAAAATGAGCTACAAAAAATGTCATCACATTTGGTAACATTGCGGATGACATAACAATAAGTATCATCATTGACGATTTCCATTGTTTGAAATGACATTATCGAATGATTACATCCTTGATGCTCCATGCTATGGGTGACTTAGTAATGACAGAACAATAATAACATTGTACTAAATTATATACTGTATTATAAAAGAAAAGTTGTAAGAAACAAATGCTACAAAAGAAAACAACAAAGGTCACAGCAGACATCACACATTACCACCATATGTACTGTAAGTCGTGAATAGCTTTGATTGGTAGGAAGCCGAAGGAAATGGCACTGACAATAAAGCCTAGTGCAAATCACTTTATTGTATTGGGTGGATCCAGAATTATGGTACCCGCTATAAATCTATGGGTTTGGAAGTTTTGTGTCTACTGGATTCATTTGGAATTCATGAGAAAAAAAAAACACTTATTGCTTTCATTGCCACTTTAAAGAACTAATACTTTTAGGAGATAATACGATTCCTTGTGGTTCCACTATCCAGCAGCACATTGTATACCCAGTTCTGTGATATGGAACCATTGGCTTTCTGTATGCTAAGTACATACCATAACCCATATGTTATGTAATTTACTATAAACCAAGGCAATAAAATAGAATTAAACTAATAATAAAGAGGGTTTCCAGGGAAATAGAAATTAATCCTATCCCACCCCGCACAATAATTGTATTTGGCTGGGACTATGGAGTGTTGGCAAGCCACCAAAATATAATAGTTCATTGAATGTGAGAGTTTAAAGTTGTGGTCTGAAGGCAAAAGTAATGTTTATCTAAATCCCTAAGTATTTATCGACATAATATAAACTAATTTCTAATATATTAGTATTAAAAATTCCCTAACTACACTATCTAACTGCTATTCTATTGTTTTCCCTACTTCCTCTCTGACGATGCTTCATTTTAGAATCCCCAATGCATAATAATAATTTTTATTTCTATAGCGCCAACATACGCCGCTGCACTTTACATTTTTGAGGGGACAATAAAAACAATAACAGAAGAACAACACGTAGATCAACATATACCAAAAGGAGTGAGGATCTTGCTCGGAAGCTGAAAGTCTTGGAGGAAGTAGGGGGGACACGAAAGGTGAATGGTAAAATGTGCTTGTATTGTATGGTCCAGCCACCACTATAATAAATAGGGTATTCACATAATGCTGCATGATTCGGTCATCAGCCAATATATGTACAAGTACAGACACGAAGGGCTATTAAGTGTATGGAGGGAGTGTGAACAGACACGAGGGTCCTGATTTTGATAAAATTTTGTACGGGCAAAACAGGGATAGTTCAATAAGTGTAGTGAGGTGATATACCAGTGTAAAGAAATGCATTTTCAGGGCACACTTAAAACTGTGGGTATGAGGAATTCATTAAGTTGTCCCGGGTAGTGCATTCCAAAGAATTGCTGCAGCATGTGAGAAGTCTTGGAGACTGGAGTGTGAGGTTCGGATTAATGAGGATGTTAGTCTTAGGTCATTAGCAGAATGGAGGGCACGTGTAGGTAATAGACAAAGATGAGGGAAGAGATGTTGGGTAGTGCAGAACTGTGGAAAGCTTTGTGGGTGAGAGTGATAAGTTTATATTGAACTCTGTAACAGTTGGGTAACTAGTTCAATGACTGACACAGGGCACAGGCATCGGTGTAGTTGTTGAAAAGGAATATGACCTTGGCTGCTGCATTCAGGACAGATTAAAGGGGGGAGAGTTTAGTACAGTGCATGTTGGGATACTCAAACGAAGCATCATTGCCGCAGCCTCTGCCCCTCCCTGAAATGAAGTGTTACCAGTGACTCTCATTTCAGGGGCTGATCATGTCCCTGCATACTGTGCAATGTGCACAATGACAGCGCGCTTTGTCTTGAAGGCTCAGATCAGCAGTATCAAGCCGGCAACAGAGCAGAGCACAGTGTCAGTGTGTCGTGTGTTATGAACAGGTAATTCAGAACCACAATGGACCTTGAAGTTCAGAGCATACAAAGTGACCTGACATTTACCAAAAACATATGACGAGCTCTGAGACGTGGAAACTCTGCTGACCGCAATCCCTAATCCTATCACACCACACTAGAGGTAGCCGTGGATTGCGCCTAACGCTCCCTATGCAACTCGGCACAGCCTGAGAAACTAACTAGCCCTGAAGATAGAAAAATAAGCCTACCTTGCCTCAGAGAAATTCCCCAAAGGAAAAGGCAGCCCCCCACATATAATGACTGTGAGTAAAGATGAAATACAAACACAGAGATGAAATAGATTTAGCAAAGTGAGGCCCGACTTACTGAATAGACCGAGGATAGGAAAGATAGCTTTGCGGTCAACACAAAACCCTACAAACAACCACGCAGAGGGGCAAAAAGACCCTCTGCACCGACTAACGGTACGGAGGTGCTCCCTCTGCGTCTCAGAGCTTCCAGCAAGCAAGAAAAAACCAATGTAGCAAGCTGGACAGAAAATATAGCAAACAAAAATAACATAAGCAGAACTTAGCTTATGCAGGATAGACAGGCCACAGGAATGATCCAGGAGGAAGCAAGACCAATACTAGAACATTGACTGGAGGCCAGGATCAAAGCACCAGGTGGAGTTAAATAGAGCACCACCTAACGACTTAACCTCATCACCTGAGGAAGGAAACTCAGAAGCCGCAGTACCACTCTCATCCACCAAAGGAAGCTCATAGACAGAACCAGCCGAAGTACCACTCTCGACCACAGGAGGGAGCTTGGCCACAGAATTCACAACAGTACCCCCCCTTGAGGAGGGGTCACCGAACCCTCACCAGAGCCCCCAGGCCGACCAGGATGAGCCACATGAAAGGCACGAACCAGATCGGCAGCATGGACATCAGAGGCAAAGACCCAGGAATTATCTTCCTGACCATAACCTTTCCACTTAACCAGATACTGGAGTTTCCGTCTCGAAACACGAGAATCCAAAATCTTCTCCACTATATACTCCAATTCCCCTTCAACCAAAACCGGAGCAGGAGGATCAATAGATGGAACCACAGGTGCCACGTATCTCCGCAACAATGACCTATGGAAAACGTTATGGATGGAAAAAGAAGCTGGAAGAGTCAAACGAAAAGACACAGGATTAAGAACCTCAGAAATCCTATATGGACCAATGAAACGAGGCTTAAATTTAGGAGAGGAAACCTTCATAGAAATATAACGAGATGACAACCAAACCAAATCCCCAACACGAAGTCGGGGACCCACACAGCGCCTGCGGTTAGCAAAACGTTGAGCCTTCTCCTGGGACAAAGTCAGATTGTCCACTACATGAGTCCAAATCTGCTGCAACCTATCCAGCACAGTATCCACACCAGGAAAGTCCGAAGACTCAACCTGCCCTGAAGAAAAACGAGGGTGGAACCCAGAATTGCAGAAAAACGGCGAAACCAAAGTAGCCGAGCTGGCCCGATTATTAAGGGCGAACTCAGCCAAAGGCAAAAAGGACACCCAATCATCCTGATCAGCAGAAACAAAACATCTCAGATATGTTTCCAAGGTCTGATTGGTTCATTCAGTCTGGCCATTTGTCTGAGGATGGAAAGCCGAGGAAAAAGACAAATCAATGCCCATCCTAGCACAAAAGGCTCGCCAAAACCTCGAAACAAACTGGGAACCTCTGTCAGAAACGATGTTCTCTGGAATGCCATGTAAACGAACCACATGCTGGAAAAACAACGGCACCAAATCAGAGGATGAAGGCAATTTAGACAAGGGCACCAAATGGACCATCTTAGAGAAGCGATCACAAACCACCCAAATGACCGACATTCTTTGAGAGACGGGGAGATCCGAAATAAAATCCATAGAGATATGTGTCCAAGGCCTCTTCGGGACCGGCAAGGGCAAAAGCAACCCACTGGCACGAGAACAGCAGGGCTTAGCCCGAGCACAAATCCCACAGGACTGCACAAAAGAACGCACATCCCGCGACAGAGACGGCCACCAAAAGGATCTAGCCACCAAATCTCTAGTACCAAAGATTCCAGGATGACCAGCCAACACCGAACAATGAACCTCAGAGATAACTTTATTCGTCCACCTATCAGGGACAAACAGTTTCTCCGCTGGGCAACGGTCAGGTCTATTAGCCTGAAATTTTTGCAGCACCCGCCGCAAATCAGGGGAGATGGCAGACAAAATTACCCCCTCTTTAAGAATACCTGCCGGCTCAGACAAACCCGGAGAATCAGGCACAAAACTCCTAGACAGGGCATCCGCCTTCACATTTTTAGAGCCCGGAAGGTACGAAACCACAAAGTCAAAACGGGAGAAAAACAGCAACCAACGAGCCTGTCTAGGATTCAACCGTTTGGAAGACTCGAGATAAGTCAAGTTTTTGTGATCAGTCAAGACCACCACGCGATGCTTAGCTCCTTCAAGCCAATGACGCCACTCCTCGAATGCCCACTTCATGGCTAGCAACTCTCGATTGCCAACATCATAATTTCGCTCAGCAGGCGAAAATTTCCTGGAAAAGAAGGCGCATGGTTTCATCACCGAGCAATCAGAACTTCTCTGCGACAAAACAGCCCCTGCTCCAATTTCGGAAGCATCAACCTCGACCTGGAACGGAAGCGAAACATCTGGTTGGCACAACACAGGGGCAGAAGAAAAACGACGCTTCAACTCCTGAAAAGCTTCCACAGCAGCAGAAGACCAATTGACCACATCAGCACCCTTCTTGGTTAAATCAGTCAACGGTTTAGCAATGCTAGAAAAATTAGCGATGAAGCGACGATAAAAATTAGCAAAGCCCAGGAACTTCTGCAGACTCTTCAGAGATGTAGGCTGAGTCCAATCATAAATGGCCTGAACTTTAACAGGGTCCATCTCGATAGTAGAAGGAGAAAAAATGAACCCCAAAAATGAAATCTTCTGAACACCAAAGAGACACTTTGACCCCTTCACAAACAAAGAATTAGCACGCAGGACCTGGAACACCATTCTGACCTGCTTCACATGAGACTCCCAATCATCCGAGAAGACCAAAATATCATCCAAGTATACAATCAGGAATTTATCCAGGTGCTCTCGGAAGATGTCATGCATAAAGGACTGAAACACTGATGGAGCATTAGAAAGTCCGAATGGCATAACCAGGTACTCAAAATGGCCTTCGGGCATATTAAATGCTGTTTTCCATTCATCGCCCCGTTTAATACGCACAAGATTATACACACCACGAAGATCTATCTTGGTGAACTAACTAGCCCCCTTAATCCGAGCAAACAAATCAGACAGCAGCGGCAAGGGGTACTGAAATTTGACCGTAATTTTATTTAGAAGGCGGTAATCAATACAAGGTCTCAGCGAACCATCCTTCTTGGCCACAAAAAAGAACCCTGCTCCCAATGGCGACGATGACGGGTGAATATGACCCTTCTCCAAAGACTCCTTCACGTAACTCCGCATAGCGGCGTGCTCAGGTACCGATAAATTAAACAGTCGGAAGTAGGAAACTTACTACCAGGAATCAAATCGATAGCACAATCACAATCCCTATGCGGAGGTAGGGCATTGGACTTGGGCTCATCGAATACATCCCTTTAATCAGACAAGAACTCTGAGACCTCAGAAGGGGTGGATGATGAGATAGACAGAGATGGAACATCACCATGTACCCCCTGACAACCCCAGCTGGACACAGACATGGATTTCCAATCTAATACTGGGTTATGGACTTGTAGCCATGGCAACCCCAACACGACCACATCATGCAGATTATGCAACACCAGAAAGCGAATATCCTCCTGGTGCTCAGGAGCCATGCACATGGTCAGCTGGGTCCAATACTGAGGCTTATTCTTGGCCAAAGGCGTAGCATCAATTCCTCTCAATGGAATAGGACACTGCAAGGGCTCCAAGACAAACCCACAGCGCCTAGCAAACTCCAAGTCCATCAAATTCAGGGCAGCGCCTGAATCCACAAATGCCATGACAGAATAGGAAGACAAAGAGCAGATCAAAGTAACGGACAAAAGAAATTTCGACTGTACCGTACCAATGGTGGCAGACCTAGCGAACCGCTTAGTGCGCTTAGGACAATCGGAGATAGCATGAGTGGAATCACCACAGTAGAAACACAGCCCATTCTGACGTCTGTGTTCTTGCCTTTCAGCTCTGGTTAAAGTCCTATCGCACTGCATAGGCTCAGGTTTATGCTCAGATAATACCGCCAAATGGTGCACAGATTTACGGTCGCGCAAGCGTCGACCGATCTGAATGGCCAAAGACATAGACTCATTCAGACCAGCAGGCATAGGAAATCCCACCATGACATCCTTAAGGGCTTCAGAGAGACCCTTTCTGAAAATAGCTGCCAGCGCACATTCATTCCATTGAGTGAGCACGGACCACTTTCTAAACTTCTGACAATAAATCTCTATCTCATCCTGACCCTGACACAGAGCCAGCAAATTTTTCTCTGCCTGATCCACTGAATTAGGTTCGTCATACAGCAATCCGAGTGCCAGAAAAAACGCATCAATATTACATAATGCAGGATCTCCTGGCGCAAGGGAAAATGCCCAGTCTTGAGGGTCGCCACGTAATAAAGAAATAATAATTTTAACTTGTTGAACTGGGTCACCAGAGGAGCGGGGTTTCAAAGCCAGAAATAGTTTACAATTATTTTTAAAATTCAAAAACTTAGCTCTATCTCCAGAAAATAACTCAGGAATAGGAATTTTAGGTTCTAACATAGGATTCTGAACCACTAAATCTTGAATGTTCTGTACTCTTATAGTGAGATTATCCATCAAAGAGGACAGACCTGAATGTCCATGTCCACACCTGTGTTCTGAACCACCCTGATGTATAGGGAAAAAGAAAGACAGAACACAGTGCAAAGAAAAAAAAATGTTCTCAGAACTTCTCTTTTCCCTCTATTGAGAAGCATTAGTACTTTGTGCCTCCAGTACTGTTATGAACAGGTAATTCAGAACCACAATGGACCTTGAAGTTCAGAACATACAAAGTGACCTGACATTTACCAAAAACATATGACGAGCTCTGAGATGTGGAAACTCTGCTGACCACAATCCCTAATCCTATCACACCACACTAGAGGTAGCCGTGGATTGCGCCTAACGCTCCCTATGCAACTCGGCACAGCCTGAGAAACTAACTAGCCCTGAAGATAGAAAAATAAGCCTACCTTGCCTCAGAGAAATTCCCCAAAGGAAAAGGCAGCCCCCCACATATAATGACTGTGAGTAAAGATGAAATACAAACACAGAGATGAAATAGATTTAGCAAAGTGAGGCCCGACTTACTGAATAGACCGAGGATAGGAAAGATAGCTTTGCGGTCAACACAAAACCCTACAAACAACCACGCAGAGGGGCAAAAAGACCCTCCGCACCGACTAACGGTACGGAGGTGCTCCCTCTGCGTCTCAGAGCTTCCAGCAAGCAAGAAAAAACCAATATAGCAAGCTGGACAGAAAATATAGCAAACAAAAATAACATAAGCAGAACTTAGCTTATGCAGGATAGACAGGCCACAGGAATGATCCAGGAGGAAGCAAGACCAATACTAGAACATTGACTGGAGGCCAGGATCAAAGCACCAGGTGGAGTTAAATAGAGCACCACCTAACGACTTAACCTCATCACCTGAGGAAGGAAACTCAGAAGCCGCAGTACCACTCTCATCCACCAAAGGAAGCTCATAGACAGAACCAGCCGAAGTACCACTTGTGACCACAGGAGGGAGCTTGGCCACAGAATTCACAACAGTCGTGTCAGAATACCCGGCCTGCAGAGACCAACACTGTGATGTCACTGGCCTAGGCGCGTCCCAGGGTTTTTCTGACATCACTCACTGCCAGGTCGATCTGCTCTGTTTCCGGCACATTGCCAGAAAAACAGAGCATGCTCTGCACAGTGCACAGCATGCAGGGACTAGCCCATCCCCTGAAGTGAGAATCACTGATGTTGATTCTTATCAGGCAGGGGGCAGGGGCTGCAGCTGTTACCACAGCTTCTGCCCCTGATGATGCTTCATTTGAGCATGCCAGCATTCCCTGGGGGTTCTCAAATGAAGCATCATCAGAGAGGCAGTAAGGAAAAATAGAATAACAGATAGCGTTGTTAGGGAAGGATAGGAAAAGTTTAATGCAAGTATATTAGAAAAAAAATTAGATAATAGCATTAAATAGATAGGATTTAGGTGAAAATTACTTTTTCCTTCAGACCATCCTTTTACGAGCTGTTAACATACCATTAATTGTAGGTGCCAGTTGTATTATACTGCTATAATGGACAAGAAGGGAGATAAGTCCCATTTTGGCTATTTAACCATTTAGATTCCACAATGAATGCCGACTATGCCATCTTAGTGGTTAGAAAGAAGGAATGAGTTTGGTTACCATGACAGACAGGGACCTAACAAAGACCTCCAAGCCTGCCAAGATGCTTAACAGGCTTTCTGCCACCTTTCCAATACCAGGAATTATACACCGCATCACGGTGTAAAAAATAAAAGAAATGCCTTTTTTCAAGTGAAAAGTATTTTTCCATAAACATATACATAACTAATAATGCACCTTCTACAATGACCAATATCATAAAATTAATATATTACTCATCCTTAGAATAAAAAAAACATTAATTGTTGTTTTGCATTTATTCCACCTTGTAATATGGCCCAAATAAAAGTCTTTCCCATAGAAAAGTAAAAATGTTATAGGTCTTTAAGTGCAGAAACACAAGAAAACTTTAAAAAAAATGTTTTTACTGTACAAAAATAAGAAAAAGACAAAAAATAGTATAGAAATTATAGAAAGGGTTATCCTCCACCCCTCCCAGAAAAAAGTTAGCTCTTATTTTTAGCAATAACTCGCTGATCAATGGAGGTCGTCCTGAAATCAGAACCCTGATCTGCTTTCCGGCCGCTGTGCTTACACAGGGCAGAGAAGCAGAGCGCCGATGGACAGACAGCGGAAGGTAAGTATGTAGTGTTTGTTTTTTTTTACTTTTACGCTGGTAACCAGGGTAAACATCGGGTTACTAAGCGCGGCCCTGCGCTTAGTAACCCGATGTTTACCCTGGTTACCGGCATAGTTGGTCGCTGGAGAGCTGTCTGTGTGACAGCTCTCCAGCGATCAAACAGCGACGCTGCAGCGATCCGGATCGTTGTCGGTATCGCTGTAGCGTCGCGTAGTGTGACGGTACCTTACGGCCAGAGGGATCATGGGCTTATCTACAGCACTCTGTAATGCTGTAGATAAGCCCCCTATGTCACCTGAAAGATAAGAAAAACAGGTTATATTATACTCACCCAGGGGCGGTCCCAAAGCGGTCCAGTTCGATGGGCGTCGCGGTCCGGGTCTGGCACCTCCCATCTTCATACGATGACGTCCTCTTCTTTGCTTCCTGCCATGGTTCCTGAACAGGCGTACTTTATCTGCCCTGTTGAGGGCAGAGCAAAGTACTGCAGTGCGCATGCGCGGAGTTTCGTCTCTCTTGTGCGCTGTTTTGCGTTATAGCTCTTTAGCTATAATGGCTTTCTCTCCTCCCCTTGGCTTAACCCTTTCCATTAGACATCTCCATGTTGTATGTCCTGGTTCGAGTTTACCAGTTATATTTTTTGATGCCATTTGTTTACATTCCATTTGGGGCTCAACCTTACATACAGGTGTACTTAGCACACTGATGAAGGTCTAGAGTTGACCGAAACGTTTGTGACTTTGTATGTAAATAAACCCCTTCATTTTGCATCACAATCCCTAAGAGTGTGCTAGTCACTTGTTATCTATACATCAAGGTTTGGGCACCTATTGACTGTGCACCTCCCCCCTCGGCTGTGCTTTGCATTTTCTATATCAGTCCATAAAAATATGGCATTTTTTTTTTGCCCTGTCTGTAAAAATTTTTTTAAGCGTCCATGATTTTTTTTGAAGCTGAAGAAACTTTTACGGATTATTTTGACTGTAATTATCAGCAGTTTACAGTGATTGCAGCTCATGTCTTCATATAAAAAATATGGTCTGTAGACATGTATCACATATAATCATCATAATTTATTAAAGTTTTCCAGTGTGTCTGTAAAAAAAATTGTCACGTTGGCAACAACTGCAAACAATAATTTAAAGAATTCTTACATTATTCCTGTTGGTTTCCAATGACTCGAAAGAGGGATACCAATACTACGGGAAAAAAAAATATAAATAATACATTAAATCGTTTGATTAGAATGACAGTGAAATGTATAAATGAATGAATTAATCCCATCTGCAGGAACAAATAATTGTCTATGCATTGAGATTACTCACTCGTAGCTTCCAATGGAAAGTTGTACATTTACTGTAGGCTTCAGGAATTATTTGTCCCATAACTCTCTGAGAAGGCTGTTAAATAGCATTAGTGCAAGTAGACTTTCGAAATGGAGGAATATAATTGTACTATAAACTTAATTAGATGTGAACTAATTAAATTTGTTTTTCTTATATTAACATGATCACAGGTATTATTGCATCTCATCTGACTCCTTTCTTCTACTTAGTTAGTTTCAGATTGCAATAAGTTCATTAAGAAGATAAGGTGGAATTAGTGTATGAAGCTCAGCTGGTTGAAGGGGTCTTTGCTTTAATTACTGCAGAGGGTGTGCATATTAATTACAACACTAGTGATATTTACTGTACCTCTGGAACATATGACAGGGTAAGGATACTGACAGCTCCAGATAATAAACTCAGTATGATAATGAGCAGGGAAAAAAAAGGAACATAAAAAATAGAAGGGAAATAAAATTATTCATAAAGTATATTGATCCCAAAGTAAAGACATTAAGCTCTGATGAAGGGCAACAAAAGTGAATCTACTCACTTCATCAAACAAATAACCAAAGTACAGAGATGCTATCGGAGAGACAGATTGTCATTATACTTGTCATATGACCACACTCTGGAGACTACGCACAAGCAATGAAGCAGTAAAAATATAACATTTTTAATAAATCAGCAGAAAGCCAACTGTCACCTGGAAGCGCTTAGGTCAAAGCAGCTTCATATTGTTTCCATGGGATTGGAGGCAGGACACACAGCAGCATTACAATGTAAATGGGAAAACAACGTGAATATCGCTGACTATAATGGACCGAATGGACTAGGAAAATCCATCCCATTACAATCAGAGGTGAATACTAACAGAGATGCCGCCTTGTAAATTGTATTTGCTCCCCTCTGCCTTTATATATATATATATTTATATATATAAAGTGGTAATGAAAAAAAGATATTTAGAGATTTAAAAATGAATGATCACCACCCAGAGATTGGACGCATAGAATGCATAGATTGGATACACGGCACACACTAATCAAACGCATGCTGCACATATAACTTACCGCACAAACTCCTTACACACATAAGCACAGCCATCATACACTGTACAAACACGTATGCCATTATCACACAACTACAATCACTTACATCGTCGTGAAGAGTTAGAATATTTCTGTGCAGTGCCGGCCTCTCCAGAATCCATGTTGACAGTAGAGAGACGAATTTGATAGACAAAAACCTGCATTCAATATGGGTTAAGCCTCATTTATACTGAAAGATTATCATGAAAGGGGTTGTCAGACTTAGGCTACAAGGTTGCAGTCACTGTATGTGACTGCAGACTTGTGAATCCTCTCATCGCTTGCACTGCGCCTTGTGAGGGATTCTCCAATCCTGGGAGTGGCTGACACCTGACCGCAAGTATGTAATATGCATACATACAGTTATATGTCTACTAGATTGGCCTGGCCTCGCTCAAAGCAAGTGTCAATGCAAGTGTGCAAGACACCGTCTAGTTAGAATTTGTCTGGAAGTATGCAAATTGTAGACTTGCAGTCAACTGACCAACCTGCACTGGCGATTCCTCGCAGCGCACAGTGCACAGAATGTGAGGATTCGCAAGTCTGCAGTCACATACAGTGACTGCAGACTTGTAGCCAAACACTCTTGGGTGAAATGTTCTTTTGCGTAGCCCAAAAGACCAGTGGTGTTGGCAGTGCATCATCATATGTAAACAAGACTTGCGCTGCTGAGAACATTGGCATTTTATGTGAAGACTAGATGGTGGCCTGCTTGGGTATTCAAGAACGTAATATATAACACAGCCCATGCAGTATATAGCAGTGCCTACGCAGTATATAACACGGCCCACACAGTATATAACACAGCCCACGTAGTATGGAGCACAGCACACGTACTATATAGCACAGCCCATGCAGTATATAACACAGGCCATGTAGTATATAACAGAGCCACTTAGTATATAGCACAGCCACATAGTATATTGCACAGCCACATAGTATATAGCACAGCCCACGTAGTATATAGCACAGCCCACATACTATATAGCACAGCAAGGTAGTATAACACAACCCACCAAGTATATAACACAGGCCACGCAGTATATAACACAGCCCACATAGTATATAACACAGCCAACATAGTATATAACACAGCCCACGTAGTACATAACACAGCCCACATAGTATATAGCAATGTGGGCACCATATCCCTCTGAAAAAAGAATTAAAATATTAAAATAAAAATTAGTTATATTCTCACCTTTTGGCGGCCCCCGGATCCAGTCCAGGCCTTTAGCGATGCTCCTTGCAATGCTCCGTTACCAGTAATGCCTGGTGGCAATAACCCATGATGATGTAGTGGTCTCACGAGACCGCTACGTCATCTGGGGTCATTGGCGCAATGCATTCTTGGGACCAGAGTGTCGCGAGGAGCGGGAAAGACTGGCGCGGACGTCGGAAGGTGAGATTATAAGTGTTTTTTTTTTTAATTATTATTTTTAACATTAAGCGGTGTTTAAATCCCGCCCCAATACTGCTGATTGGTTGCGGCCAGCCGAGCGCGACCAATCAGCAACAGGCGCAGTCCGACCACGAATTGGCATGGGATTTGAACCACGCTTCGCTGATTGTGCTTAAATCCCATGCCAATATCGCTGATTGGTCACGGCCGGGCGCGACCAATCATCGAAGCGTGGTTCAAATCGCTAATTGGTCGTGCCCAGCCGGCCACGACCAATCAGCGACGCAGGAGACGCTCCATTCCCAGTAATGCCTTGTGGCAATAAGCCGTGATGATGTAGCAGTCTCTCGAGACCGCTACGTGATCTGGGGTCATTGCCGCAATGCATTCTTGGGACTGGAGCGTCGTGAGGAGCGGGAAAGGCTGGCGTGGACGCCGGAAGGTGAGAATATAATGTTTTTTTTTGTTTTATTATTTTTAACATTATATCTTTTTACTATTGATGCTGCATAGGCAGTATTAATAGTAAAACGTGAAGCAGTGTTTAAGTCCCGCCCCAATATCGCTGATTGGTCACGGCCGGCTGGGCGCGACCAATCAGCAACGTGGGATTTCCGTTACAGACGGAAGTTACAGACAAACAGACAAACAGATGGAAGTGGACCTTAGACAATTATATATATAGATTGCTCAATGCTCATTGTTTACTGCTGTTGGCCTATGTAAATAGACTATTAAACGACTGCCATTTGGTAGATGTTTGCTGATCAACGTACCTTTAGTGCCAATCGTCAGTTGTGTTAATGAACCATTATAGTGGCACCTTCCTGGAAAAAAACTATAGGTTTTATTCTTCAGGCTTATTAATCTACCTAGTGTTGTCCCTCATCTTCTTTTATTTAGACCTGTCTATCAGGGCAGGCAGGGTGACTCTTTCCTTGAGGGCCCTATGTTTATGCATGTCTGCCCCTGTACTACAAATAGTTCAAGCAATCCTTTTTAGAAACTGAGTAATGTTCAATCACCACACACTCTTGATAGATGCTTGTGAAGACATTATTATATAGATGTATATGCAGCGATAACACAATTCATGAATAAGGAATTGGTGCAGGGGTTGAGAAAATGGTGAGGTGACAAGAGCATAGCGTTTCGACCCTCATAGGGTCTTATTCATATAGTTGCTGTTGGCAAAGTTCACTGAACGGTGTAAAGAATATCCTGCTTGCAAAAGGACACTTGGGTCCTGGGTAGGTCCGGCTCACCTGCGCCTTGGATTGTAGGCTGCAATGGCAATGACATCCCACTTCACCAGCACCTTGGAACTACGCAAGAGTGCTCGCCACACTACCTGTCTTTTTAGAAACTGGATATCCTCATTGGCCTCATTCACACAGATGTTTTATGGTTTTATGTTTAAAGAACCCTAATAGGGAACTCATTGAGGTGGATGTGCCTTTTATTTCCTATATTTTCTAATTCGCAATGAGGCATATGGAAAAAAAATGTGGCACTCTCTACCCAATGCAATCATCTAGAAACATTTTTTTCCTAAAGGTATTTCTTTTACCGGAAGATACTGTATTTCTGACATAAAGAGCCCTATGGAGCAACATATGGCTTCACATTATGCTAGTAGCTTCATAGCTAAACATCTTCCAGTTCTACTATGTGCACAAGTCTCACATTAGTACTGTTAAATTCTTTATCGATTGATTGGTGATAAGAAGTCTTAGGGTACCGTCACACTATACGATTTACCAACGATCACAACCAGCGATACGACCTGGCCGTGATCGTTGGTAAGTCGCAGTGTGGTCGCTGGAGAGCTGTCACACAGACAGCTCTCCAGCGACCAACGATGCCGAGGTCCCCGGGTAACCAGGGTAAACATCGGGTTACTAAGCGCAGGACCGCGCTTAGTAACCCAATGTTTACCCTGGTTACCAGCGTAAAAAAAACCAAACAGTACATACTTACATTCCGGTGTCTGTCCCTTGCCGTCTGCTTCCCGCACTCACTGACTGCCGGCCGTAAAGTGAAAGCACAGCGGTGACGTCACCGCTGTGCTCTGCTTTCACTTTACGGCCGGCAGTCAGTGAGTGTGGGAAGCAGACGGCAAGGGACCTGACGGACACCGGAATGTAAGTATGTACTGTTTTTTTTTTTTTACATTTACGATGGTAACCAGGATAAACATTGGGTTACTAAGCACGGCCCTGCGCTAAGTAACCCGATGTTTACCCTGGTTACAAGCGAACGCATCGCTGGATCGGTGTCACACACACGGATCTAGTGATGACAGCGGGAGATCCAGCGACGAAAGAATGTTCCAAACGATCTGCTACGACGTACGATTCTCAGCAGGATCCCTGATCGCTGCTGCGTGTCAGACACAGCGATATCGTATGGATATCGCTGGAACGTCACGAATCGTACCGTCGTAGCGACAAAAGTGCCACTGTGTGACGGTACCCTAAGAGACCATCAGACAATCTCATGAATTGGATGCAGCTAAATGTAAGGCAAATATACAGCTCTGGAAAAAATTAAGAGACCACTACAAAATGTTCAGTTTGTCTGATTTTTCTCTTTATAGGTATCTTTTTGAGTAAAATGTAAATTGTTCTTTTATTCTATAAACTTCTGACAACATGTTTCTGAAGTTCCAAGCAATACATTTTGTATTTTTTTTCTGACAAAGAAAAATGGTCAAAATTGAAAAAAAAACCAGTGCTTTCAGACCTCAAATAAGGCAAAGAAAACAAGTTCATAATCATTTATAAAAAATAATACTGATGTTTTAACTCAAGAAGAGTTCAGAAATCAATATTTTGTGGAATAACCATGATTTTTAATCCCAGCTATCATGCAGCTTGGCATGCTTTCCACCAGTCTTTCACACTGCTTCTGGTTCAAAAATGTAAGCAGTTCTTCTTTGTTTGATGGCTTTTGACAATCCATGATCCTCTTAATTACATTCCAGAGGATTTCAATGGGGTTCAGGTCTGGAGATTGGGCTGAGCTGTATAAATATAAATATACATATATATATATACATATATATATATATAGTAGATTGTGGCCCGATTCTAACGCATCGGGTATTCTAGAATATGCATGTCCGCGTAGTATATGGACAATAATGATTCTAGAATTCGCGGCAGACTGTGCCCGTCGCTGATTGGTCGAGGCAACCTTTATGACATCATCGTCGCCATGGCAACCATTATGACATCTACGTCGATACTGTGCTCGTCGCAATCAGACGCGGGATGTCTATGTCCTTTATGACATCATTGTTGCTGTGCCCGTCGCTGATTGAATCAGAGACGCGGGATTTCTACGTCGATACTGTGCCCGTCGCTGATTGGTCGAGGCCTGGCGGCCTCGACCAATCAGAGACGCGGGATTTCCAGGACAGACAGACAGACAGAAAGACAGACAGACAGACGGAATAACCCTTAGGCAATTATATATATATAAAATATATATACTGTATATAATCCCAAGCAGGGTAATTTTCTTTACGATTTCTATATTTTCTAAATGGGTATATGGTGAGCGATTTAAATAATGATACAAGCACACCATTGTTTTTCTTGTGAAATTCTCCTTTTCCCATTGGAAAAAATAAACTTGGATCCAAAATGGCCGGCTTCAAAATGGCCGCCATGGTCACCACACTGTGTATATATATATATATATATATATATATATATATATATATATATATACACTGCTCAAAAGATGAAAGGGAAAACTAAAATTCCACATCCTAGACATCACTGACTAAAATATTCCAGTTGTAAATCTTTATTCATTATATAATGTAATGTGTTGAGAACAATAAAACCAAAAAATTATCAACGTAAATCACAACTAATATCCCATGGAAGTCTGGAGTTGGAATGATGCTCAAAATCAAAGTGGAAAGTGAAGTTACAGGCTGATCCAACTTCAGTGGAAATGCTTCAAGACAAGGAAATGATGCTCAGTAGTGTGTGTGGCCTCCACGTACCTGTATGACCTCCTTACAATGCCTGGGCATGCTCCTGATCAGGCGGCAAATGGTGTCCTGAGGGACCTTCCTACCAGACCTGGACTAAAGCATCTGCCAACTCCTGAACAGTCTGTGGTAGGGTTGAGCGAAACGGGTCGTTCATTTTCAAAAGTCGCCGACTTTTGGCAAAGTCGGGTTTCATGAAACCCGATCCGACCCCTGTGCGGGGTCGGCCATGCGGTACGCGACTTTCGCGCCAAAGTCGCGTTTCAATGACACGAAAAGCGCCATTTCTCAGCCAATGAAGGTAAACGCAGAGTGAGGGCAGCGTGATGACATAGGTCCTGGTCCCCACCATCTTAGAGAAGGGCATTGCAGTGATTGGCTTGCTGTCTGCGGCGTCACAGGGGCTATAAAGGGGCGTTCCCGCCGACCGCCATGTTACTGCTGCTGATCTGAGCTTAGGGAGAGGTTGCTGCCGCTTCGTCAGAAGCAGGGATAGCGTTAGGCAGGGTCCATTAACCACCAAACCGCTTGTGCTGTAGCGATTTCCACTGCCCAACACCACCTTCGGTGTGCAGGGACAGTGGAAGCTACATTTTTTTTTTCCCCTCAGCGCTGTAGCTCATTGGGCTGCCCTAGAAGGCTCCCTGATAGCTGCATTGCTGTGTGTACGCCGCTGTGCAAACCAACTGCTTTTTTCAAAGCACAAATCCTCTTGTTCCTTCCTTTCTGCACAGCTATCTTTTTTGTTTGTACACACTTTTTATTTAATTTGTGCATCAGTCCACTCCTTATTGCTGCCTGCCATACCTGGCTGAGATTACTGCAGGGAGATAGTAATTGAAGGACACTCCCTGGTTTTTTTTTTTTGTGGGCGATTAAGATTGACATTTCTGCTAGAGTGCCATCCCTGTGTGTGCCATCTCTCACTCAGTGCGCCATAGAAAGCCTATTTATTTTTTTGCTTGATTTGGGTTATAAAATCTACCTGAAAAAATCACTACATCAATCAGTGGGAGAAAAATATTGGCCTCAGGGCTTGTGTGCCACTCTTGACTCCTGTGTGTGCCATCTCTCAGTCAGTGGGCCATAGAAAGCCTATTTATTTTTTTGCTTGATTTTGGTTCTAAAATCTACCTGAAAAAATCACTACATCAATCAGTGGGAGAAAAATATTGGCCTCAGGGCTTGTGTGCCACTCCTGACTCCTGTGTGCATCATCACCCACTCAGTGGGCCATAGAAAGCCCATTTTTTTTTTTTTTTGCTTTATTTGGGTTCTAAATTCTACCTGAAAAAATCAATAAATCAATCAGTGGGAGATTAATATTGGCCTTTGGGCTTGTGTGCCAGTCCTAAGCGTGCCATCTCTCTCTCTCAGATAGTGGGCCATAGAAAGCCTATTTATTATTTTTTTTATTGGGTTTATAAATTTTCCCTGGAACAAAAAAAAAAAAGTGGGAGATTAATATTGGCCTCTGGGCTTGTGTGCCAGTCCTGAGCGTGCCATCTCTCTCACAAATAGTGGGCCATAGAAAGCCTATTTATTTTTTTGCTTGATTTGGGTTCTAAAATCTACCTGAAAAAATCACTACATCAATCAGTGGGAGAAAAATATTGGCCTCAGGGCTTGTGTGCCACTCCTGACTCCTGTGTGCATCATCACTCACTCAGTGGGCCATAGAAAGCCCTTTTTTTTTTTTTTTGCTTTATTTGGGTTCTAAATTCTACCTGAAAAAATCAATAAATTAATCAGTGGGAGATTAATATTGGCCTTTGGGCTTGTGTGCCAGTCCTAAGCGTGCCATCTCTCTCTCTCAGATAGTGGGCCATAGAAAGCCTATTTATTATTTTTTTTATTGGGTTTATAAATTTTCCCTGGAACAAAAAAAAAAAAAGTGGGAGATTAATATTGGCCTCTGGGCTTGTGTGCCAGTCCTGAGCGTGCCATCTCTCTCACAAATAGTGGGCCATAGATAGCCTATTTATTTATTTTTTTTTGGTTTTATAAATTCTCCCTGAAAAAAAAAGGGAGATTAATATTGGCCTTTGGGCTTGTGTGCCAGTCCTAAGCGTGCCATCTCTCTCTCTCTCTCAGATAGTGGGCCATAGAAAGCCTATTTATTATTTTTTTTATTGGGTTTATAAATTTTCCCTGGAACAAAAAAAAAAAAGTGGGAGATAAATATTGGCCTCTGGGCTTGTGTGCCACTCCTGACTCCTGTGTGCGTCATCTCTCACTCAGTGGGCCATAGAAAGCCTTTTTTTGTTTTATTTGTTTTCTAAATTCTCCCTGAAAAAATAAAAATCATTTTATTTTATTTGGTTTCTAAATTCTTCCTGAAAAAATCATTTTATTCTATTATTTTTTTTTCCTAAAGTCTCCCTGAAAAAAACAAAAAAAACAAATCAGTGGGAGATTAATATTGCCCTTTCTGCTTGTGTGCCAGTCTTGACTCCTGGGTGTGCCATCTCTCTCTCTCTCTCCAATTGTGGGCCATAGAAAGCCTATTATTTTTTTAGCTTGATTTGGGTTCCAAAATCTACCTGAAAAAATCACTACATCAATCAGTGGGAGATAGATATTGGCCTCTGGGCTTGTGTGCCACTCCTGACTCCTGTGTGCGTCATCTCTCACTCAGTGGGCCATAGAAAGCCTTTTTTTGTTTTATTTGTTTTCTAAATTCTCCCTGAAAAAATCATTTTATTTTATTTGGTTTCTAAATTCTTCCTGAAAAAATCATTTTATTCTATTAATTTTTTTCCTAAAGTCTCCCTGAAAAAAAAAAAAAAAACAAATCAGTGGGAGATTAATATTGCCCTTTCTGCTTGTGTGCCAGTCTTGACTCCTGGGTGTGCCATCTCTCTCTCTCTCTCTCTCCAATTGTGGGCCATAGAAAGCCTATTATTTTTTTAGCTTGATTTGGGTTCCAAAATCTACCTGAAAAAATCACTACATCAATCAGTGGGAGATAAATATTGGCCTCTGGGCTTGTGTGCCACTCCTGACTCTTGTGTGCGTCATCTCTCACTCAGTGGGCCATAGAAAGCCTTTTTTTGTTTTATTTGTTTTCTAAATTCTCCCTGAAAAAATCATTTTATTTTATTTGGTTTCTAAATTCTTCCTGCAAAAATCATTTTATTCTATTATTTTTTTTCCTAAAGTCTCCCTGAAAAAAACAAAAAAAACAAATCAGTGGGAGATTAATATTGCCCTTTCTGCTTGTGTGCCAGTCTTGACACCTGGGTGTGCCATCTCTCTCTCTCTCCAATTGTGGGCCATAGAAAGCCTATTATTTTTTTAGCTTGATTTGGGTTCCAAAATCTACCTGAAAAAATCACTACATCAATCAGTGGGAGATAAATATTGGCCTCTGGGCTTGTGTGCCACTCCTTTCTCCTGTGTGCGTCATCTCTCACTCAGTGGGCCATAGAAAGCCTTTTTTTGTTTTATTTGTTTTCTAAATTCTCCCTGAAAAAATCATTTTATTTTATTTGGTTTCTAAATTCTTCCTGAAAAAATCATTTTATTCTATTATTTTTTTTCCTAAAGTCTCCCTGAAAAAAAAAAAAAAAAAAAATCAGTGGGAGATTAATATTGCCCTTTCTGCTTGTGTGCCAGTCTTGACTCCTGGGTGTGTCATCTCTCTCTCTCTCTCCAATTGTGGGCCATAGAAAGCCTATTATTTTTTTAGCTTGATTTGGGTTCCAAAATCTACCTGAAAAAATCACTACATCAATCAGTGGGAGATAAATATTGGCCTCTGGGCTTGTGTGCCACTCCTGACTCCTGTTTGCGTCATCTCTCACTCAGTGGGCCATAGAAAGCCTTTTTTTGTTTTATTTGTTTTCTAAATTCTCCCTGAAAAAATCATTTTATTTTATTTGGTTTCTAAATTCTTCCTGAAAAAATCATTTTATTCTATTATTTTTTTTTCCTAAAGTCTCCCTGAAAAAAAAAAAAAAAAAATCAGTGGGAGATTAATATTGCCCTTTCTGCTTGTGTGTCAGTCTTGACTCCTGGGTGTGCCATCTCTCTCTCCCTCTCCAATTGTGGGCCATAGAAAGCCTATTATTTTTTTTAGCTTGATTTGGGTTCCAAAATCTACCTGAAAAAATCACTACATCAATCAGTGGGAGATAAATATTGGCCTCTGGGCTTGTGTGCCACTCCTGACTCCTGTGTGCATCATCTCTCACTCAGTGGGCCATAGAAAGCCTTTTTTTGTTTTATTTGTTTTCTAAATTCTCCCTGAAAAAATAAAAATCATTTTATTTTATTTGGTTTCTAAATTCTTCCTGAAAAAATCATTTTATTCTATTATTTTTTTTTCCTAAAGTCTCCCTGAAAAAACAAAAAAAACAAATCAGTGGGAGATTAATATTGCCCTTTCTGCTTGTGTGTCAGTCTTGACTCCTGGGTGTGCCATCTCTCTCTCCCTCTCCAATTGTGGGCCATAGAAAGCCTATTATTTTTTTAGCTTGATTTGGGTTCCAAAATCTACCTGAAAAAATCACTACATCAATCAGTGGGAGATAAATATTGGCCTCTGGGCTTGTGTGCCACTCCTGACTCCTGTGTGCGTCATCTCTCACTCAGTGGGCCATAGAAAGCCTTTTTTTGTTTTATTTGTTTTCTAAATTCTCCCTGAAAAAATCATTTTATTTTATTTGGTTTCTAAATTCTTCCTGAAAAAATCATTTTATTCTATTATTTTTTTTTCCTAAAGTCTCCCTGAAAAAAAAAAAAATCAAATCAGTGGGAGATTAATATTTACATTTGTGCTTCAGTGACAGTCCTGCGTGTGTGGCATCTCTCTCATTTGTTGCCACCAACAACAGAGTGTGTAACATTGTGCCTGATTTTCGTTGTGGTCTCACTCACCTGTAAAGGGGTAGCTAAATCATACTGAAGTTATAGCTCACCGTGTAATTTGTGTGACAGCAACAAATACCGTTAGTTTGTTTACGTTTTTAAAACAATGAGGAAGTCTGGTGGAAGAGGTCGTGGCCGGGGGCGTTCATTGTCAGCTGGTAATGAGGGTAGTGGTAGTGGTGGAGCATCAACTGGTCGTGGGAAAAAAAATATTGCACCTAAGTCTGGAGCTGTGGAGCCAGGTTCGTCGTCTGGCTACACAATGCCTCGAACGCTCCCTTTTCTGGGAGTAGGAAAACCGCTTTTAAAGCCGGAGCAGCAAGAGCAAGTTTTGGCTTATCTTGCTGACTCAGCCTCTAGCTCTTTTGCCTCCTCTCGTGAAACTGGTAAATGTCAAAGCAGCGCGTCGTTAGTGGATGTTCACGGTCAGGGACAAGTCGCTTCCTTGTCCTCTTCAGCAAAAACAACAACAGAGAAGAATGCAGCAGGCGACACAACGGGTTACTCCATGGAGCTCTTTACACATACCGTCCCTGGCTTAGAAAGTGAAGCAGTTAACAGTCCATGCCCATTACAAGTTGAATCTGACATGGAGTGCACTGATGCACAGCCACAGCCAGACTACTATGCTGATCCTTTGACTCAGACCACAACATTGCCCTCGCAGGGTAATGATCAAGAATCAGACCCTGATGAGACTATGTTGCCCCATCACGAACGCTATACCACCGACCGACACGGTGACACAGACGAAGTTGCACACGAGCTACAAGAAGAGGTAATAGATGACCCAGTTCTTGACCCCGATTGGCAGCCATTGGGGGAACAGGGTGCAGGCGGCAGCAGTTCTGAAGCGGAGGAGGAGGGGCCGCAGCAGGCATCAACATCGCAACAGGTTCCATCTGCCGGGCCCGCATCTTGCCCAAAACGCGTGGCAAAGCCAAAACCTGTTGGAGGACAGCGTGGCCATCCGGTTAAAGCTCAGTCTGCAATGCCTGAATAGGTATCCGATGCTAGAAAGAGTGCAGTCTGGCATTTTTTTAAACAACATCCAATTGATCAGCGCAAAGTCATCTGTCAAAAATGTTCAACTACCTTAAGCAGAGGACAGAATCTGAAAAGTCTCAATACAAGTTGCATGCATAGACATTTAACCACCATGCATTTGCAAGCCTGGACTAACTACCAAACGTCCCTTAAGGTTGTAGCACCCTCGGCCAATGAAGCTAGTCAGCAACGCAACATCCCTTCCGGCAGTGTAGGGCCACCATTTTCCGCACCACCTGCAGTATCTGTGCAGGTTTCTTTGCCAGGCCAAAGCAGTCAGGGTCAGGGAATCACCAGTTTCGTAGTAGGAAACACTGCATCTAGGACACCGGTGGCAACAATACCATCTCCCACCGTCTCTCAGTCTGCCATGTCCACCGGCACCCCCGCTAGTTCCACGATCTCCAGCTCTCCAGTCCAGCTCACCCTACATGAGACTATGGTTAGAAAAAGGAAGTACTTAGCCTCGCATCCGCGTACACAGGGTTTGAACGCCCACATAGCTAGACTAATCTCGTTAGAGATGATGCCCTACCGGTTAGTTGAAAGCGAAGCTTTCAAAGCCCTGATGGACTACGCTGTACCACGCTACGAGCTACCCAGTCGACACTTTTTTTCCAGAAAAGCCATCCCAGCCCTCCACCAGCATGTTAAAGAGCGCATCGTCCATGCACTCAGGCAATCTGTGAGCACAAAGGTGCACCTGACAACAGATGCATGGACCAGTAGGCATGGCCAGGGACGTTACGTGTCCATCACGGCACACTGGGTAAATGTGGTGGATGCAGGGTCCACAGGGGACAGCAAGTTTGGGACAGTTCTGCCTAGCCCACGGTCTAGGAAACAGTTGGCTGTAGCCGTTCGCACCCCCTCCTCCTCCTCTTCGTCCTCCTGCAGAAGCGAGAGCTCGTCCACAGACCGCAGTTGCACAACCACTCCATCCGCAGCTGCCACTGTTGCACACCAGGTCTCCCATTATGGGGCAGCTACTGGCAAACGTCATCAGGCTGTATTGGCTATGAAGTGTTTGGGCGACAACAGACACACCGCGGAAGTTCTGTCCGAGTTCTTGCAGCAAGAAACGCAGTCGTGGCTGGGCACTGTAGATCTTGAGGCAGGCAAGGTAGTGAGTGATAACGGAAGGAATTTCATGGCTGCCATCTCCCTTTCCCAACTGAAACACATTCCTTGCTTGGCTCACACCTTAAACCTGGTGGTGCAGTGCTTCCTGAAAAGTTATCCGGGGTTATCCGACCTGCTCCTCAAAGTGCGTGGACTTTGCTCACATATCCGCCGTTCGCCCGTACACTCCAGCCGTATGCAGACCTATCAGCGTTCTTTGAACCTTCCCCAGCATCGCCTAATCATAGACGTTGCAACAAGGTGGAACTCAACACTGCACATGCTTCAGAGACTGTGCGAACAGAGGCGGGCTGTTATGTTTTTGTGGGAGTATACACATACACGGGCAGGCAGTAGGATGGCAGACATGGAGTTGTCAGGTGTGCAGTGGTCGAACATTCAAGACATGTGTCAAGTCCTTCAGTGTTTTTAGGAATGCACACGGCTGGTTAGTGCAGACAACGCCATAATAAGCATGAGCATCCCCCTAATGCGTCTGCTGATGCAAAGTTTGACGCACATAAAGGATCAGGCGTCTGCAGCTGAGGAAGAGGAAAGCCTTGATGACAGTCAGCCATTGTCTGGCCAGGGCAGTGTACAGGAAGAGTTAGCGGGCGAAGAGGAGGAGGAGGACGAGGAGGATAATGGGGATGATTATATTTGTAATGAGGAAGCTTTTCCGGGGCCACTGGAAATTGGTGGCACGGCAAGGCCGGGTTCTGGTTTTTGGAGGGACACAAGTGACGTGGATTTGCCTGAAACTGCCCCTCAACCAAGCACAACCGGAGATTTGAGAACTGGAACTTTGGCCCACATGGCGGATTATGCCTTACGTATCCTCAAAAGGGACACACGCATAACTAAAATGATGAACGATGACGATTACTGGTTGGCCTGCCTCCTTGATCCTCGCTATAAAGGCAAATTGCAAAATATAATGCCACATGAGAACTTGGAACTAATATTAGCAACCAAACAATCAACTCTTGTTGACCGTTTGCTTCTGGCATTCCCTGCACACAGCGCCCGTGATCGTTCTCACACGAGCTGCAGGGGCCAGCAGACCAGAGGAGTTAGAGGGGCAGAAATCAGAAGTGGCGTTGGCCAGAGGGGTTTTCTGACCAGGTTGTGGAGTGATTTTGCTATGACCGCAGACAGGACAGGTACTGCCGCATCAATTCAAAGTGACAGGAGACAACATTTGTCCAGTATGGTTACAAACTATTTTTCATCCCTTATCGATGTTCTCCCTCAACCGTCATTCCCATTTGATTACTGGGCATCAAAATTAGACACCTGGCCAGAATTGGCAGAATATGCACTGCAGGAGCTTGCTTGCCCGGCAGCTAGTGTCCTATCAGAAAGAGTATTCAGTGCTGCAGGTTCAATACTAACAGAAAAAAGGACTCGTCTGGCTACCCAAAATGTAGATGATCTAACCTTCATTAAAATGATATATATACACAACTATTTGCTCCTAAATAAACATAACATATTGCCCCCCAACCAAAGGGCACCTTGTACCATATATACAATATATCTCACAAAGGGTGTGATCAAAGAATAACAAAACTGATCCCCACAATGGTACTATATAAAATATCAATTTATTAAATGTATATAAACAACAATAAAACACATGTAAGAAACTACATAAATAGAAGGGTACAATTCCTCAACACGAGAGGGACTATTTGCCTGAATTAAGCACCACAAAACCAGGCTATAATACATAAATAGATGTCTCATAGGGGACCAGACTAGTGAGTAACTGTGTGTACTAACTCTATTGGACTCCCAAACAATCTTCATACAATAGTTAGTAAATAATTAACACCCCTAATAGGGAGTTACATATGCTAGTACAAAAATTCCCACCCCTTATGGCAAGATATAACGGTATAATAAAAAGGTATGTTACCTAAAATTAGACCTGGTGTGCGCTCCTCGGCGTCCCTCTGCCCCGACGCGCGTTTCGCCATGGCTTCTTCTGAAGTCGTGTCTGGGCAGGGGCAAGCCGGTTTTTATATACGTGACTCTGCCGTTCATTGGACAATTAACAAAACGGAACCTTCAACAGCTGTGCGGCAGTGTGTGTAATGGACCGGAGATAGCTGTGCGGCGAAAACTTAACAACTTCCGTCCCTTGTACGGAAACCGGACGTATCGCACAGCCATCTCTAATGTAGTTGCCGTACAGATGCTCCGGCTCACTGGGCACCACCCCCTGTACGGAAGCCGGAAATACCGGAAGTGCTCAGGAGCCGGGCACTGTACGGACAAAGGAAAAGACAGGAAGAAGTGGCGCATGAACCAATGGGCGGATCCAGCCAAAATGGTGAGTCGTATCGCGGACTGGGGATCAGGAGCATCGGGTCGTCCAAGTCCGACTCCGAAACTCCGTTCTCCAATAGTCCGCTAGACGCCCTCACCGCTGGTCCCTCATCTGAGCATGCGCACATCCTGACAAGGGGAACATACAGAATAATAAATAAAGATGTCACAGTGAAATATGTAGAGAATATATATATGGGGAAAAGCATCGATGCAAGAACTTGTGTAAAATTTCTATAATATTAACTAATTAAAAAAAACCAAGCTCAGACGCTGTCCCTACTATTTCCGAAATGGACTGAAAAAGTGCACCCTTAGTTAATCTAATGCCCATTGGGGTATATAATATAGTGAAATATATAATACATACATGCATGCTCTCGATATTGTAATATTACTAATTTGCTAGAAAGGCTAATTTTCAACAGCCTAAAATACAAATTAATAAATGATAAATGTGATATAATACAATAAACCCCTGTCCCCCAAGCCCAAATATTAGCCCAAGTCCATGTCTTGATCTTAATCCGATCTCTGATCCTGGGATATTTATCCAGCTTCCCATGTACAATTTCTTCGAGATTCCATTCCACAATGTTAGCACGAACCGTAGTACTCCCGTCATTACAAACAGCAGTCCTCACGACAGATGTAAATCTATACTGTAGCAAAACATGTAAGGATAAAATAATTAAAACAACCGACAAACATAGAATAAGAATAAAAACATAGCCCTAGTGTGGAAAAAGACCACACTTGGGGATGACTAAGACCCCCTGCCTATCTACTTCCTTTATAGTTTACAAAAATGCACCAAAACCAAAGCCCTCATTTAAGCCCTGAGGTACCAATGTTCCCAAACGGTAAATCCACTGACATTCTTTTTTAGCCAATCTTTTGCCAACGACACCCCCTCTAGGTCCCAGGTCTAGCTTGTCAATTCCTGTGAACACTAGCAATCTAGAATTACATTGATGGTAACGCTTAAAATGTTTCGGAAGGGTCTTCAGAGTGGCATCATCAATGGCCGTTTTAGCCTTATCAATATCAAGACAGTGCTCTCGCACCCTGATTTTGAGCTCACGGCTCGTCATTCCAATGTAAACCTTGCCGCAAGGGCATTCAGCATGATATATGATGCCCTTGGATGAGCATGTAATATGCGTTCTTATGTCAAAGGTTCTTGAATTATCGTAATTTTTGAAGGTGGTACTTTTTTTCATATTAGCACAGCCTTTGCAGATGCCACACGGAAAGATAGGACATCTACTAGACCGAGTACATCAAGAAGTTCATCCATTACATCCGGCTCATCCATGAGTGAAGGGGGTGATCGCCCTAACTATAGTGGATATAATGGACCCAAAACCCGGCAGTTCACCAAAAAGGGATCTACTAAAGGCAGTTACAATCCGAAAGGGGATCATGTAAAGGTAATAAATTTATCTACACATATACTGACCATAGCCCAGGAAAAGGTGTTGCAGAAGGGTTTGAATTTTTCTCCATCCTCTCACTTAGATTTGTTCATAACTATAAAAGACCTCCATCTTTTTGCGAGGAAACTCGTATTGAAAAAACTACACCATAGAGACACTTTGGGGGAGAATTCGGAAGAAGATGGAGAACAAGAAGCGTTGGATGCACTCATGGCCCTACTGGAGGAAAACAGTGCTGGAACCAGTAAGTTTCCCACTAATTTAATCAGCAAATCTAATAAGTTCCCACCTCTTACACTAGTTCCAGCCATAGATACTTTCACCAAAATAGTTGCTAGTGAAATAGAGGATATGAGATCTAAACCTAGCCATTTTCATGGTGACAATCTCACTAGAGAGGAGAGAGTGGCGCTGGGAGAATTGAAAAGTTGGGATGACGTTGTCTTCAAGATTGCAGATAAAGGAGGCAATGTCGTCATATGGCCTAATCATATGTACGAGGCCCAGGCAGAAAAATTACTATCTAACACCAAGGAATATAAAACACTTGCCTATAACCCTATGGGTACATTTAAGGAGGAATTAATAGACATCCTCACAAAAGCTGTTGAAGGCAACGTCATCCCAAAAAAACTCCTGGACACATATACCAGACTACACCCAAGATTGGCGACTTTATATCTGGTGCCCAAAGTCCACAAAAACCCGGAGGATTCTCCGGGAAGACCAATTGTGGCGGCAAATGAAGGGTTGTGTGAGATCATTTGTAATATAGTGGAATACTATCTGAAACCACTGGTCACACAACTACCGTCATACATCAAGGACACCACGGCCGCTCTGGGGCATTTGGAGGGCATACAGCTTAATGAAAACATGATTTTGGTCACGGCCGATGTTGAGGCCTTATATTCTAGCATTCGACATACGGATGGCCTACGGGCAGTAGGAAAATATCTAGCCCAGAGTAATATTGACAGAGAAACATCCGAGTTCATTTTAGAGCTATTGAAATTTATTCTTACGCATAATGCCTTCATGTTTGCAGGGAGGGTGTACCTACAACTGCAGGGCACGGCGATGGGGGCCTCTTGTGCCCCCTCGTACGCCAATCTATTTATGGGTGCCTGGGAATGGTCCATCTTCCAGGAAAATGAGATTGAAGGGGTGGAGCGAATCCATAATTGGATTCGCTTCATTGATGACATTTTGTTTATTTGGGAAGGTACGGCAGATGAACTTGAAACACTCATGAGTAAGTTAAATAAGAATGATAGGAACATCAGGTTGACGTACAAATTCGGACGTAAAATCGAATTTTTGGACCTACTCATTTCAGCATCTACTGAGGGACATCTATCTACCACAGTATTCCGGAAATCCACTGCAACCAATTCTTTGTTGCACACATCATCTCTACATCCCAGATCAACAACAAACAGTATACCAATTGGTCAATTTCTTCGAATTAAAAGAATCTGCTCGGAAGGCGAGCAATTTGAGGAACAGGCCAAACTATTAAGAAGCAGATTCCAGGACAGAGGCTACAACCGGCGTGTCATACAAAGGGGATATTGGAGGGCAAAAAATACCCCGAGACAACAACTATTGTACAAAAACCAATCTACATCTACGAATAAAGAACAGGACAACCAGGTAAGATTTATTACCAACTATAGTACTGAATGGAATGATCTACGTGAAATAGTACAAAAACATTGGAAAATCTTGTTTACAGATCCAATTCTGAAAAAAATCTTACCTGATCAACCGTCCCTAGTAGCTAGGAGGGCCCCCAGTCTAAGGGACATGCTGGTACATAGCACTTATGATCCTAAGAGAAAGGCTAGCAGTGATAGGGCAACATATAGGAAGGGTTTCTTTCCGTGTGGCATCTGCAAAGGCTGTGCTAATATGAAAAAAAGTACCACCTTCAAAAATTACGATAATTCAAGAACCTTTGACATAAGAACGCATATCACATGCTCATCCAAGGGCATCATATATCATGCTGAATGCCCTTGCGGCAAGGTTTACATTGGAATGACGAGCCGTGAGCTCAAAATCAGGGTGCGAGAGCACTGTCTTGATATCGATAAGGCTAAAACGGCCATTGATGATGCCACTCTGAAGACCCTTCCGAAACATTTTAAGCGTTACCATCAATGTAATTCTAGATTCCTAGTGTTCACAGGAATTGACAAGCTAGACCTGGGACCTAGAGGGGGTGACGTTGGCAAAAGATTGGCTAAAAAAGAATGTCAGTGGATTTACCGTTTGGGAACATTGGTACCTCAGGGCTTAAATGAGGGCTTTGGTTTTGGTGCATTTTTGTAAACTATAAAGGAAGTAGATAGGCAGGGGGTCTTAGTCATCCCCAAGTGTGGTCTTTTTCCACGCTAGGGCTATGTTTTTATTCTTATTCTATGTTTGTCGGTTGTTTTAATTATTTTATCCTTACATGTTTTGCTACAGTATAGATTTACATCTGTCGTGAGGACTGCTGTTTGTAATGACGGGAGTACTACGGTTCGTGCTAACATTGTGGAATGGAATCTCGAAGAAATTGTACATGGGAAGCTGGATAAATATCCCAGGATCAGAGATCGGATTAAGATCAAGACATGGACTTGGGCTAATATTTGGGCTTGGGGGACAGGGGTTTATTGTATTATATCACATTTATCATTTATTAATTTGTATTTTAGGCTGTTGAAAATTAGCCTTTCTAGCAAATTAGTAATATTACAATATCGAGAGCATGCATGTATGTATTATATATTTCACTATATTATATACCCCAAAGGGCATTAGATTAACTAAGGGTGCACTTTTTCAGTCCATTTCGGAAATAGTGGGGACAGCGTCTGAGCTTGGTTTTTTTAATTATTTAATATTATAGAAATTTTACACAAGTTCTTGCATCGATGCTTTTCCCCATATATATATTCTCTACATATTTCACTGTGACATCTTTATTTATTATTCTGTATGTTCCCCTTGTCAGGATGTGCGCATGCTCAGATGAGGGACCAGCGGTGAGGGCGTCTAGCGGACTATTGGAGAACGGAGTTTCGGAGTCGGACTTGGATGACCCGATGCTCCTGATCCCCAGTCCGCGATACGACTCACCATTTTGGCTGGATCCGCCCATTGGTTCATGCGCCGCTTCTTCCTGTCTTTTCCTTTGTCCGTACAGTGCCCGGCTCCTGAGCACTTCCGGTATTTCCGGCTTCCGTACAGGGGGTGGTGCCCAGTGAGCCGGAGCATCTGTACGGCAACTACATTAGAGATGGCTGTGCGATACTTCCGGTTTCCGTACAAGGGACGGAAGTTGTTAAGTTTTCGCCGCACAGCTATCTCCGGTCCATTACACACACTGCCGCACAGCTGTTGAAGGTTCCATTTTGTTAATTGTCCAATGAACGGCAGAGTCACGTATATAAATACCGGCTTGCCCCCTGCCCAGACACGCCTCCAGAAGAAGCCACGGCGAAACGCGCGTCGGGGCAGAGGGACGCCGAGGAGCACACACCAGGTCTAATTTTAGGTAACATACCTTTTTATTATACCGTTATATCTTGCCATAAGGGGTGGGAATTTTTGTACTAGCATATGTAACTCCCTATTAGGGGTGTTAATTATTTACTAACTATTGTATGAAGATTGTTTGGGAGTCCAATAGAGTTAGTACACACAGTTACTCACTAGTCTGGTCCCCTATGAGACATCTATTTATGTATTATAGCCTGGTTTTGTGGTGCTTAATTCAGGCAAATAGTCCCTCTCGTGTTGAGGAATTGTACCCTTCTATTTATGTAGTTTCTTACATGTGTTTTATTGTTGTTTATATACATTTAATAAATTGATATTTTATATAGTACCATTGTGGGGATCAGTTTTGTTATTCTTTGATCACACCCTTTGTGAGATACTTCATTAAAATGAACCACAACTGGATTTCGAAATCTTTTGCCCCACCTTGCCCGGCTGACACCTAGCTTTCCTATGTAAAGGTCTTGCCTGTGGACTATTCTGAACGACTTTTCCAATCTCGTAATTTGCAGCACCTGATTGTCCAGCATCCGACATGTTAACACCTCCCTAAATGGCCAAAGTCCCCACACGGGGCCGTGGTATCGCCACTTGGCGCCAGCACCCGTGAGAGTACTGTTTGTCTGAAGAGGTGGGTGTGCCCGCTTTTGGTCGATGGCACTGCCACTAGGTCCCTCATAGTACAATAAAGTGTCTGGCGGTGGTGGTGCGCACCCAACGTCAGACACACCGTTGTAATATGAGGGGCCCTGGGCCTGTACCCCCCCCCCAGGTCAAACAGTGCTCTACGACTTGCAAAATTTTCTCTCACAGCTCCACCAATGTTTAGTCTATGCGCTGACATCCTTCAATGCCTGGCACTGTCAATACCATTGTATTGACATTTTTCTTATGTTAGGCCTTCGAAGCCTGTCTGCGGTCACTCCTTCCACTAGGCCTCCACTGACCTGTCTACTGCTGCCCGTGTTCCCCTGGAACCAATTTTAAATTGCCTACAGCCAGCCCAATTTATTATGTTAGGGCTTCGAAGCCTGTCTGCGGTCCCTCCTTCCACTAGGCCTCCACTGACCTGTCTACTGCCGCCCGTGTTCCCCTGGAACCAATTTTAAATTGCCTACAGCCGGCCCAATTTATTATGTTAGGGCTTCGAAGCCTGTCTGCGGTCCCTCCTTCCACTAGGCCTCCACTGACCTGTCTACTGCCGCCCGTGTTCCCCTGGAACCAATTTTAAATTGCCTACAGCCAGCCCAATTTATTATGTTAGGGCTTCGAAGCCTGTCTGCGGTCCCTCCTTCCACTAGACCTCCACTGACCTGTCTACTGCTGCCCGTGTTCCCCTGGAACCAATTTTAAATTGCCTACAGCCAGCCCAATTTATTATGTTAGGGCTTCGAAGCCTGTCTGCGGTCCCTCCTTCCACTAGGCCTCCACTGACCTGTCTACTGCCGCCCGTGTTCCCCTGGAACCAATTTTAAATTGCCTACAGCCAGCCCAATTTATTATGTTAGGGCTTCGAAGCCTGTCTGCGGTCCCTCCTTCCACTAGGCCTCCACTGACCTGTCTACTGCTGCCCGTGTTCCCCTGGAACCAATTTTAAATTGCCTACAGCCAGCCCAATTTATTATGTTAGGGCTTCGAAGCCTGTCTGCGGTCCCTCCTTCCACTAGGCCTCCACTGACCTGTCTACTGCCGCCCGTGTTCCCCTGGAACCAATTTTAAATTGCCTACAGCCAGCCCAATTTATTATGTTAGGGCTTCGAAGCCTGTCTGCGGTCCCTCCTTCCACTAGGCCTCCACTGACCTGTCTACTGCCGCCCGTGTTCCCCTGGAACAAATTTTAAATTGCCTACAGCCAGCCCAATTTATTATGTTAGGGCTTCGAAGCCTGTCTGCGGTCCCTCCTTCCACTAGGCCTCCACTGACCTGTCTACTGCCGCCCGTGTTCCCCTGGAACCAATTTTAAATTGCCTACAGCCCAATTTTTGTTATGTTAGGCCTTCGAAGCCTGTCTGCGGCCCGTTCTTTCCACTACTACTACACTGACCTGGCTACTGCCGCCCGTGTTCCCCTGGAACCAATTTTAAATTGCCTACAGCCCAATTTTTGTTATGTTAGGCCTTCGAAGCCTGTCTGCGGCCCGTTCTTTCCACTACTACTACACTGACCTGGCTACTGCCGCCCGTGTTCCCCTGGAACCAATTTTAAATTGCCTACAGCCAGCCCAATTTATTATGTTAGGGCTTCGAAGCCTGTCTGCGGTCCCTCCTTCCACTAGGCCTCCACTGACCTGTCTACTGCCGCCCGTGTTCCCCTGGAACCAATTTTAAATTGCCTACAGCCGGCCCAATTTATTATGTTAGGGCTTCGAAGCCTGTCTGCGGTCCCTCCTTCCACTAGGCCTCCACTGACCTGTCTACTGCCGCCCGTGTTCCCCTGGAACCAATTTTAAATTGCCTACAGCCAGCCCAATTTATTATGTTAGGGCTTCGAAGCCTGTCTGCGGTCCCTCCTTCCACTAGACCTCCACTGACCTGTCTACTGCTGCCCGTGTTCCCCTGGAACCAATTTTAAATTGCCTACAGCCAGCCCAATTTATTATGTTAGGGCTTCGAAGCCTGTCTGCGGTCCCTCCTTCCACTAGGCCTCCACTGACCTGTCTACTGCCGCCCGTGTTCCCCTGGAACCAATTTTAAATTGCCTTCAGCCAGCCCAATTTATTATGTTAGGGCTTCGAAGCCTGTCTGCGGTCCCTCCTTCCACTAGGCCTCCACTGACCTGTCTACTGCTGCCCGTGTTCCCCTGGAACCAATTTTAAATTGCCTACAGCCAGCCCAATTTATTATGTTAGGGCTTCGAAGCCTGTCTGCGGTCCTTCCTTCCACTAGGCCTCCACTGACCTGTCTACTGCCGCCCGTGTTCCCCTGGAACCAATTTTAAATTGCCTACAGCCAGCCCAATTTATTATGTTAGGGCTTCGAAGCCTGTCTGCGGTCCCTCCTTCCACTAGGCCTCCACTGACCTGTCTACTGCCGCCCGTGTTCCCCTGGAACAAATTTTAAATTGCCTACAGCCAGCCCAATTTATTATGTTAGGGCTTCGAAGCCTGTCTGCGGTCCCTCCTTCCACTAGGCCTCCACTGACCTGTCTACTGCCGCCCGTGTTCCCCTGGAACCAATTTTAAATTGCCTACAGCCCAATTTTTGTTATGTTAGGCCTTCGAAGCCTGTCTGCGGCCCGTTCTTTCCACTACTACTACACTGACCTGGCTACTGCCGCCCGTGTTCCCCTGGAACCAATTTTAAATTGCCTACAGCCCAATTTTTGTTATGTTAGGCCTTCGAAGCCTGTCTGCGGCCCGTTCTTTCCACTACTACTACACTGACCTGGCTACTGCCGCCCGTGTTCCCCTGGAACCAATTTTAAATTGCCTACAGCCAGCCCAATTTATTATGTTAGGGCTTCGAAGCCTGTCTGCGGTCCCTCCTTCCACTAGGCCTCCACTGACCTGTCTACTGCTGCCCGTGTTCCCCTGGAACCAATTTTAAATTGCCTACAGCCAGCCCAATTTATTATGTTAGGGCTTCGAAGCCTGTCTGCGGTCCCTCCTTCCACTAGGCCTCCACTGACCTGTCTACTGCCGCCCGTGTTCCCCTGGAACCAATTTTAAATTGCCTACAGCCAGCCCAATTTATTATGTTAGGGCTTCGAAGCCTGTCTGCGGTCCCTCCTTCAACTAGGCCTCCACTGACCTGTCTACTGCCGCCCGTGTTCCCCTGGAACCAATTTTAAATTGCCTACAGCCAGCCCAATTTATTATGTTAGGGCTTCGAAGCCTGTCTGCGGTCCCTCCTTCCACTAGGCCTCCACTGACCCGTCTACTGCCGCCCGTGTTCCCCTGGAACCAATTTTGAATTGCCTACAGCCCAATTTTTGTTATGTTAAGCCTTCGAAGCCTGTCTGCGGCCCGTTCTTTCCACTACTACTACACTGACCTGGCTACTGCCGCCCGTGTTCCCCTGGAACCAATTTTAAATTGCCTACAGCCCAATTTTTGTTATGTTAGGCCTTCGAAGCCTGTCTGCGGCCCGTTCTTTCCACTACTACTACACTGACCTGGCTACTGCCGACCGTGTTCCCCTGGAACCAATTTTATATTGCCTACAGCCAGCCCAATTTATTATGTTAGGGCTTCGAAGCCTGTCTGCGGTCCCTCCTTCCACTAGGCCTCCACTGACCTGTCTACTGCTGCCCGTGTACCCCTTGAACCAACATCAGAAAATATAAAAATAAGTATTTTGCTTATAAAAAAGAAAATACTGGAGAGATATCAAATGCAGACATTTTAACATTAAAAACAAACACATACAACAAAAATCTGGTACAGTACTAAAAATGGCCACCAGCTACAATAACTTTCTCCTGCAAGTAGTTGACTGAAAGTTTTTTTCAATTTAAAACACAGATATGGCATCCACCGAGTGTTGTCCTGTCGCGTCTTATTTATATTATTGCCAAGAAGATGCAAAACAATGAAAATAATAAAATCATTATTTACCAAAAAAATAGAGTAAGTCAAAACCACATTGCAAATAAACATTCATTACAAATAAAGAAGCAGGGCGCGTCCGAGGGTGAGTATATACCTAATAAGAATATAATCACCCTCGGACGCGCCCTGCTTCTTTCCGACAGCCTTCCTTCCTAAGAATCAGCCCTTCCGTGGTGTAGAGAGAGGGTTTGTTACACTCCAAGGTGTTCCCCAGGTTGCCTTTCCTGAGCTTCGATCTTCATGCTCTCGTTTAGTAGTTGTCGGAAAGTAGGCTGCATTAGGCCTACAAATTGGGTATGGGGTGGAGAGAGATGGTGTGTTACACTCCAAGGTGTTCCCCAGGTTTCCTTGCCATTGCTTCGGTGTTCCGACTCTCGTTTAGTAGTTGTAGAAAACTACACTGCATTAGGCCTACAAAATGGATATCGGGTGGAGAGAGATGGTGTGTTACACTCCAAGGTGTTCCCCAGGTTGCCTTTCCTGAGCTTCGATCTTCCGGCTCTCGTTTAGTAGTTGTTGGAAACTACACTGCATTAGGCCTACAAATTGGGTATGGGGTGTAGAGAGATGGTGTGTTCCACTCCAAGGTGTTCTCCAGGTTGCCTTTCCTGAGCTTCGATCTTCCGGCTCTCGTTTAGTAGTTCTTGGAAACTACACTGCATTAGGCCTACAAATTGGGTATGGAGTGTAGAGAGATGGTGTGTTCCACTCCAAGGTGTTCTCCAGGTTGCCTTTCCTGAGCTTCGATCTTCCGGCTCTCGTTTAGTAGTTCTTGGAAACTACACTGCATTAGGCCTACAAATTGGGTATGGGGTGTAGAGAGATGGTGTGTTCCACTCCAAGGTGTTCTCCAGGTTGCCTTTCCTGAGCTTCGATCTTCCGGCTCTCGTTTAGTAGTTGTTGGAAACTACACTGCATTAGGCCTACAAATTGGGTATGGGGTGTAGAGAGATGGTGTGTTCCACTCCAAGGTGTTCCCCAGGTTGCCTTTCCTGAGCTTCGATCTTCCGGCTCTCGTTTAGTAGTTCTTGGAAACTACACTGCATTAGGCCTACAAATTGGGTATTGGGTGTAAAGAGATGGTGTGTTCCACTCCAAGGTGTTCTCCAGGTTGCCTTTCCTGAGCTTCGATCTTCCGGCTCTCGTTTAGTAGTTCTTGGAAACTACACTGCATTAGGCCTACAAATTGGGTATGGGGTGTAGAGAGATGGTGTGTTCCACTCCAAGGTGTTCTCCAGGTTGCCTTTCCTGAGCTTCGATCTTCCGGCTCTCATTTAGTAGTTGTTGGAAACTACACTGCATTAGGCCTACAAATTGGGTATGGGGTGTAGAGAGATGGTGTGTTCCACTCCAAGGTGTTCTCCAGGTTGCCTTTCCTGAGCTTCGATCTTTCGGCTCTCGTTTAGTAGTTCTTGGAAACTACACTGCATTAGGCCTACAAATTGGGTATGGGGTGTAGAGAGATGGTGTTTTCCACTCCAAGGTGTTCTCCAGGTTGCCTTTCCTGAGCTTCGATCTTCCGGCTCTCGTTTAGTAGTTGTTGGAAACTACGCTGCATTAGGCCTACAAATTGGGTATGGGGTGTAGAGAGATGGTGTGTTCCACTCCAAGGTGTTCCCCAGGATTCCTCGCCAATGCTTCGATCTTCATGCTCTCGTTTAGTAGTTGTTGGAAACTACGCTGCATTAGGCCTACAAATTGGGTATGGGGTGTAGAGAGATGGTGTGTTCCACTCCAAGGTGTTCTCCAGGTTGCCTTTCCTGAGCTTCGATCTTCCGGCTCTCGTTTAGTAGTTCTTGGAAACTACACTGCATTAGGCCTACAAATTGGGTATGGGGTGTAGAGAGATGGTGTGTTCCACTCCAAGGTGTTCTCCAGGTTGCCTTTCCTGAGCTTCGATCTCCCGGCTCTCGTTTAGTAGTTGTTGGAAACTACGCTGCATTAGGCCTACAAATTGGGTATGGGGTGTAGAGAGATGGTGTGTTCCACTCCAAGGTGTTCTCCAGGTTGCCTTTCCTGAGCTTCGATCTTCCGGCTCTCGTTTAGTAGTTGTTGGAAACTACACTGCATTAGGCCTACAAATTGGGTATGGGGTGTAGAGAGATGGTGTTTTCCACTCCAAGGTGTTCTCCAGGTTGCCTTTCCTGAACTTCTATCTTCAGGCTCTCATTAAATTGTGGTTAAACGGAACAACTGCATTTGGCGTACTAGTTGGTTTGGGGCCTACTATCGGTGTCTGCCACTCCTTGCTGTTCTCCTGGTTTCCTGTCCTGAAATTCCGTTTTCAGGCGCTCGTTAAGTAGTTGTTAATGTTAGACTGCATTTGGCCTACTAGTTGGGTTGGGGCCTACTATCGGTGTCTGCCACTCCTTGCTGTTCTCCTCCACTGAACAAAGCTGTGCCGCCTGTTTACTACGGTTGCCAATTTTGAACTGCATTTCGACTACTTACTGATTTGGGCCTACTCTCTGTGTCAGCCTCTCATTCCAGTTGTCCTCCACTGCAATGCCCCCTGGTTATTCCTGTGTTACCAATTTTGAACTGCATTTAGCCAACTTTATTCTTTGGGCCTATATCTGTGTTTCCTCCTCATCCTGCCCATTGCCCAGCCAGTGATAGATGAGTCTGCTGGTACATTGACCCATAACGCAACATTCCCCGTGCACGCTACACAACAACATTGTGACCCTGCTGAAAGTCAGGTTGCTCTTCCCGCATACCATACCACCTTACACGGGGACAAAGAGGAAGGTGCAGATGAAAGTGCAGGTTCCTTCATCAGGTGGGGGGAGGAATACTAGTTGGCGACGTCACTGGCACAGGGCCTCTCATAGTACGCAAAAGTGTTGCTGCCGGTGGGAGGCACCCCCGCCGTGCAAACACACCGCTGTACTTTGAGGGGCCCTGTGCCAGTGCCAATGCCAACGAGTGGGCCCCCCCTGCTTGCTCAGGTTCACAGCACTTGCAAAGTTGAAATACTTACCTCTCCCTGCTCCACTGCCGTGACGTGGTCCAGATTTCCTGGGCCCACTAATTACTTGAACCAGCCCTACCCACCACAACTTTAGCCAAATGACCCCCAATTTCAAATGCCTTCCAATTATTATAAGGTAAATTACGCTTGACAAGCTTCATTAAGAAGAATGGATGGTTTTGACATTAAAATGGGCACTCTAGGTGTTTTCCTGGCCCCCACTCACTGCCGACTATGCTGCCCCATTGACTTGCATTGGGTTTCGTGTTTCGGCCGATCCCGACTTTACGTCATAATCGGCCGATTTCACTCGACCCGACTTTTGAGATAGTCGGGTTTCGCGAAACCCGGCTCGACTCTAAAAAGGTCAAGGTCGCTCAACTCTAGTCTGTGGTGCAACGTGACATTGGTGGATGGTGCGAGACATGATGTCCCAGATGTGTTCAATCGAATTCAGGTCTGGGGAACATGCAGGCCAGTCCATAGCTTCAATGTCTTCATCTTGCAGGAACTGTTGACACACTCCAGGCACATGAGGTCTGGCATTGTCCTGCATTAGGAGGAACCCAGGGCCCTCTGCACCAGCAAATGGTCTTACAAGGGGTCTGAGGATCTCATCTCAGTACCTAATTGCAGTCAGGCTACCTCTGGCAAGCACGTGGAGGGCTGTGCGGCCCTCCAAAGAAATGCCACCCCACACCATTACTGACCCACTGTCAAACCGATCATGCTGAAGGATGTTGCAGTCAGCAGATTGCTCTCCACGGCATCTCCAGACTCTGTCACGTCTGTCACATGTGCTCAGTGTGAGCCTGCTTTCATCTGTGAAGAGCACAGGGCACCAGTGGCGAATTTGCCAATTCTGGTGCTCTGTGGCAAATGCCAAGCATCCTGCATGGTGTTGGGCTGTGAGCACAACCCCTATCTGTGGATGTCGGTCACTCAGACCATCCTTATGGAGTCGGTTTCTAACCGTTTGTGCAGACACATGCACATTTGTGGCCTGCTGGAGGGTATTTTGCAGAGCTCTGGCTCCTCCTTGCACAAAGGCTGAGGTAGCGGTCCTGCTGCTGGGTTGTTCCCCTCCTACGGCCCCCTGCACATCTCCTGGTATACTGGCCTGTCTCTTGGTAGTGCCTCCAGCCTCTGGACACTACGCTGACAGACACCGCAAACCTTCTTGCCACAGCTCACACTGATGTGTCATCCTGGATGAGCTGCACTACCTGAGCCACTTGTGTGGGTTCTAGAATCCGTCTCATGCTACCACGAGTGTGAAAGCACAACCAACATTCAAAAGTGACCAAAACATCAGCCTGAAAGCATTGGTACTGTGATGTGGTCTGTGGTCCCCACCTGCAGAACCACTCCTTTATTGAGTGTGTCTTGATAATTGCCAATAATTTCCATCTGTTGTCTATTCCCTTTGCACAACAGCATGTGAAATTGATTGTCACACTGTTTTGCTTCCTAAGTGGACAGTTTGATTTACTTGGAGCAATATTCTTTGTTTAAGTGTTCCCTTTCTGTTTTTGAATAGTAAATATATATATATTGTAGGGATTTCACTCACTCAGCTGCGACGGCTGACACTCAGGAGACGTGTTCCTTTAAAGTTCACTGGGTTTATTGCTTCATAAACCATGTGGCAAACAACAGAAAACAAATAGCCTTTGGTTCAGGTAAAGAAAAACAAGTGTCCAGTTCATCCGGCTCAGTCCTGAAGCCGTAACACACTCAGGAGGGTTTCACCTCCACACATACCTACCTGTGTTAAGCATTAGGCTTTCTTTTATATGTCTAACCACACCCAGAACCCATCACATGACCAGACGTGTGGTTGTGACATCACCACAGGTCCTGAAACACATATAGGTAGCCATGGTTACATCACAGCAACAAGCTATCTATAAGACACATATCTCCCATCGATCAGACATCCTTTAGCCACGCTACATACCTCCCCCCTCTGCCTAAAGCCGTGGGGCTTGGCACTTTCTCCCACTAGACAAGGGATTCTTGACAGGGCATCAGCATTACCGTGCAGCTTTCCGGCCCTATGTTCCACATGGAAACAGAAGTCCTGCAGGGCTAAGAACCAACGGGTGACCCTAGCATTTCTACCCTTCGTTTCCCTCATCCACCTAAGTGGGGCATGGTCGGATATCAGTCTAAATTTACGTCCCAGCAAATAGTACTGTAATGTGTCGACTGCCCATTTTATGGCCAAGCACTCCTTTTCAACGACTGAGTAGTTCTTTTCAGACGAGGACAGCTTCCTACTCAGATAGAGAACAGGATGCTCCTCTCCATGTAGTTCTTGGGAAAGGACTGCTCCCACCCCAACATCTGAGGCATCTGTCTGAAGAATAAACTCTTTCTTGAAGTTTGGGGCCATCAGAACGGGTTGCTTACATAAAGCCTCTTTCATTTCTTGGAAGGCTGAATCTGTTTCTTCGGACCACTTAACCATTACTGATTTTGTCCCTTTTAGCAGATCAGTCAGAGGCGCCACCATTGTGGCGAAGTTTGGGATGAACCTCCTGTAATATCCCACGATTCCCAGGAAGGCTTTAACTTGCTTCTTGGAAACTGGTTTTGGCCATGTTTGAATTGCCTCCACTTTACTGATTTGGGGTTTTATTTCTCCATGACCCACTATGTATCCAAGGTACTTAGCTTCTTCTTTACCCAATGCACACTTCTTCGGGTTTATTGTAAATCCGGCCTCTCTTATAGCATCCAACACCGCTTGGACTTTCTCCAGATGACTTTCCCAGTCCGGGCTAAAGATGACGATATCATCTAGGTACGCAGCAGCGTATGCCTTGTGGGGTGCAAGGACTCTATCCATAGCCCTTTGGAAGGTGGCCGGAGCTCCCTGTAGGCCAAATGGCATCCGGACATACTGGAAGCATCCATCTGGTGTAGAAAACGCCGTCTTCTCCTTGGCTTCCTGTGCCATGGGGATCTGCCAATACCCCTTCGTCAAATCCAAGGTGGTTATGTACCTGGCGGGCCCAAGCCTTTCGATGAGCTCATCAACTCGGGGCATGGGATATGCGTCGAACTTGGAGACCTCATTCAACTTCCTATAGTCGTTGCAAAATCTCCACTCCCCATCAGGTTTTGGGACCAGGACAATTGGGCTCGACCAACCGCTCTTGGATTCCTCAATGACTCCAAGCTTCAACATACGCTCCACTTCCTTGGAGACTATTTCTCGACGGGCCTCAGGAATTCTATAGGGCTTCACGTTCACGCGCACATGGGGCTCTGTCAGGACCTCATGCTCTATGACCTTCGTGTACCCAGGCAACTCGGAAAACAGGTCCCTGTTTTTCTGGAGTAACTCCCGGCATTGCTGTTTCTGAGACTCCGATAGCGTCTCCGCTATAGTAACCGCTCCAACCTCATCTTCTGGGTTGCTTAACAACGATGGAGTTACTGTCGGCTTCTCTATCTTGCCACGGCTTGATAAGGTTGACATGGTATACTTGGAATGGTTTCCGTCTTCCTGGTTGGTGAATTTTATAGTTTACTTCACCAAGTTTCTCGACAACCTCATATGGCCCTTGCCATTTGGCCAAGAACTTGCTTTCCACTGTCGGAACTAACACAAGAACCCGGTCTCCCGGATTGAATTGCCTCACTCTTGCAGACCGGTTGTAGACCCTGGCCTGAGCTTCTTGTGCTTGGAGAAGGTGTTCTTTCACGATAGGCATCACCTTTGCAATCCTCTGCTGCATCAGGGCCACATGCTCAATGACGCTTCTGTGGGGCGTGACTTCGGCTTCCCAGGTTTCCTTGGCTATATCCAGGAGTCCTCGTGGATGTCGGCCATACAGAAGCTCAAACGGTGAGAAACCTGTGGAGGCCTGTGGAACTTCACGAATAGAAAACATCAAATAGGGTAAGAGACAATCCCAGTCTCTACCGTCTTTCTCTATAGCTTTTCTCAGCATGCTCTTCAGTGTCTTGTTAAATCTCTCAACAAGGCCATCTGACTGGGGATGGTACACCGAGGTCCTCAACTGGGAGATTTTCAGGGCTTTGCATAGTTCCCTCATCACCTTGCTCATGAAAGGTGTCCCCTGGTCAGTCAGGATCTCCTTCGGCAGACCTGTCCGGGAAAAGACATGGACCAACTCGCGAGCTATACTCTTTGAAGAAGAATTTCTCAAGGGAATTGCCTCAGGATAGCGTGTGGCGTAGTCCAGGATGACTAATATATACTGATGGCCCCGGGCTGATTTAACTAAGGGACCGACCAAGTCCATGGCAATTCTCTCGAATGGCACCTCAATAATGGGCAGTGGCACAAGGGGGTTCCGGAAATGAGGAGTGGGAGCAGCTAGCTGACATGTAGGGCAGGACCTGCAATAGTTCACTATTTCCCGGTGGCACCCAGGCCAATAGAACCTCTGCACAACCCGTTCCTGCGTTTTTTCCACCCCTAGGTGTCCACCCAAGATGTGTGAATGGGCCATGTCCAACACCTTCCGTCTATATGGACCCGGCACTACCAACTGCTCTACCAACTCCTCCCTTATTTTTGTGACCCGGTACAACAACTCCCTGCTCATTAGAAAATGGGGAAATCTTGTGTCTGCCCCCGGCTCCTGTACCACCCCGTCAATAACTGTGACATTATTAAAGGCTTCCCTCAGAGTGGGGTCCCTATGTTGGGCAGTCCCAAAATTTTCACCGGATACCTCTAACTCCAGAATGTCAGATGCAGGGGACACTTCCTCCTCATCTCCAGCCAGGACACAAAAAGGAAATCTGTCTGACTCTGGGTGTGGCACCACCCTTCCCGGGTTCACTGGTTCCCTACTCTTGCTGGCGAGCTCAGAACCTTTCCCCCACAAATCCCAAAACAAACAGAAATCCCGGCCAATAATTATAGGGTGCAACAAGTCCTGAACGACGCCGACTATGTGGGACTCCGTGCCACATGTCGTTTCAATGTTCACACTGGCCACAGGGTAGTCCTTTGCATCACCATGTATGCACCGCACTCCGACCTTCTTTCCCGGGAGCAGGTGGAGAGGAAAAGTGGCCCTCACCAGGGTCACTAGGCTCCCCGAGTCTAACAGTGCCGTTACTGCTTGACCGTTCACCTTCACGGGACATGCTTGAGGTCCCTCGTTGGGCGGAGAGTTCACACTGCAAGCTGGATACGCATAGTATGAACAACGGCGTCCCATGCTGCAGTCCATCTGCTCAGTGGTTTGGGAACAACGGGCAGCTATATGTCCTGGCTTGTGGCACCTCCAACAAATAATATCACCCGTGGGGACCTTGGGCACCACCTCCCCCGCCCTTTGTGACCTTGGATGCACCACCCCTTTTTGGGACTCAGCTGCCTTCTGGGATCCCCAGTACGGCATGGGCTGCCTCCCGAAGGAGCCTTCCAACCCTTGGTACCTCTCAACCAGTCCGATCAGCTCGTCGGCATTCTGGGGATCACCCTGGGCAACCCAAGACTGTATAGGCCTCGGGAGGGAATGGACAAACCGATCCATCATCACCCGTTCTACCATCTGTGCAGGTGCAGAGGACTCTGGCTGCAGCCATTTCTGGACCAGGTGCAACAGATCAAACATTTGGGAACGAGGTGGTTTGTCCCGGTGATAGCCCCAGGAGTGAACTCGCTGTGCCCTGACAGTCAGTGTCACCCCCAAACGTGCGAGAATCTCGGCTTTCAATTTGTGATACTCTTTGGCATCCTGCAAGGTCAAATCATAGTACGCCTTCTGGGGTTCTCCCGTCAGGTATGGCGCAAGTACCTCTGCCCACTGCTCTGGCGGAAGTTTTTCCCTCTCAGCGACCCTCTCAAACACCGTCAGGAAGGCCTCAACATCATCCCCGGGAGTCATTTTCTGCAATGCGCGTCTTACCGTTTTCCGGACGTGGGTGTCATCAGCCAAACCTGGGGTTGGGGCGATCGCCTTGCCCTGGATGGCGGTTGCCAGAAGCTGCATCTGCTGCTGATGCTCCTGCTGGCTCTGCTGCATCTGCTGCCATTGCTCCTGCTGGCTCTGCTGCATCTGCTGCTGGCTCTGTTGTAACTGCTGCCGTTGCTCCTGCTGGCTTTGTTGCATCTGCTGCCGTTGCTCCTGCTGGCTCTGTTGTATCTGCTGCATCAACAGCCTGTTGGTCTCTTGCTGCCTTTGCTCCTGCTGGCTCTGCCTTTTCTCCTGCTGTGACTGCATCTGGACCAATTGTTTCAGCAGGTCCTCCATTTTCTCCGGCAATGCTTGCTGGCTTGCAACAGCCTTGACCCAGGACATTCAAAATAAACTCACGTCTCCGCTGGGAACGCTGCTCGCACGTCTACCACCAATTGTAGGGATTTCACTCACTCAGCTGCGACGGCTGACACTCAGGAGACGTGTTCCTTTAAAGTTCACTGGGTTTATTGCTTCATAAACCATGTGGCAAACAACAGAAAACAAATAGCCTTTGGTTCAGGTAAAGAAAAACAAGTGTCCAGTTCATCCGGCTCAGTCCTGAAGCCGTAACACACTCAGGAGGGTTTCACCTCCACACATACCTACCTGTGTTAAGCATTAGGCTTTCTTTTATATGTCTAACCACACCCAGAACCCATCACATGACCAGACATGTGGTTGTGACATCACCACAGGTCCTGAAACACATATAGGTAGCCATGGTTACATCACAGCAACAAGCTATCTATAAGACACATATCTCCCATCGATCAGACATCCTTTAGCCACGCTACAATATATATATATATATATATATATATACATACATATATTTATTTATATATATATATATTTATTTATATATATATATATATATATATATATATATATATATATATATATATATATATATATATTGGGGATTCTCTCTGCTAGGCAATGGCAGGAACGCAGTAAAGAGGCACAAGCAGATTTTCAGTCCAAGCTCAGTATTTTATTCACGCTGTCAGCTGAAAAAGATATAGTCTTACTTCAGACAAAACAAAAGTCGAGCATGTTTCCAAACAGTATGGGTTAGTGACCAGATGTGCCTGTCTGTTTAAGTCTGATGTTGCCACAAAACATCCCTCCGCTCTTTCACACCCACAAACTGAGTAGTTCTGGCTGTCTGTTTATGCTGTTCCAAGACCTAGAATAGCAAAGAAGATCCAAGTCAAGCCTGGCCTCCTTCACTGCTGTTTGCCATTGTGAAAGACACTTGCTGGAAGGAATATACAGGTGCTTCTCACATAATTAGAATATCATCAAAAAGTTAATGTATTTCAGTTCTTCAATAAAAAATGTGAATCTCATATATTATATAGAGTCATTACAAACAGAGTGATCTATTTCAAGTGTATATTTCTGTTAAAGGGACTCTGTCACCTCCTCCAGCCGTTAGAAACTAAAAGAGCCACCTTGTGCAGTGATCAGCAGTCAGCAGTCTTCTCCATGATTGTGGAGCCTACTGAAACAGACAAAGGGACCTTTTTAAAAGCTTAGGAAGCCTTTGCAGGTGTTTTTTTTAATTATTCTAATTTACTGAGATAATGACTTTTGGGTTTTCATTGGCTGTACACCATAATCATCAACATTAAAGCGACTCTGTCACCCTCTCCAGCCGTTAGAAACTAAAAGAGCCACCTTGTGCAGCAGTAATGCAGCATTCTGACAAGGCGGCTCTTTTAGTTATTGGTGCACTTAAAGCCAAAATAAAGCGTTTTATAATTTCGCCAAAGTACCTGTCTTTAGACAGGGAGCCCCTGGGAACCCCCCTGCTGCAAACGCCACACTGCCATCACTCAAATCTTCTTCGGCACCGGGCGACCTTTCCCTTTTACACGGACGTCCCAAGGGCCACGAACCAGGTCAGCCACCGTGACATCCCCCTGCGAACCGAAGGACCCGGTACCGAGTACCCCACTGCCCTCGGGGGGCACTCAATGTACATGAGTGCCCCCCGAGAATCTGCGCGTCATGCGCAGTCCCCGGGCAGCAGCCGGAGAAGAAGGAGGATATGCGGTTCAATGGCCACGGTGGTGAGTGGGCCGGCATCCCTGCTGGAGGAAAAGAGAGGCATGCAGGGACACTACACAAACTACCTGTGAAGAGTCATGTGGGAAATCCCAGCCTCCCATAAAGCCATGCAATCCTACATTCCCCCTGACTTGAATGATATTCCAATAACTCAGGCTTCATATGCATCTTTGCATTATACATATGTGGGATGCCACTGGAGCTGGCATGTAACTACGTATCCAACCCTATGAGACATCAGTCAAAAGACAATGAGACCATGCACTGGATTCTCCACAGGCAGCAATCAAGCTTCATACTTTAATACTTTATGGCATTATTTTTCTATTTTCTCTTCATCCTCATGCAGCACCTAAATGGGTGTGCTGCCTTAGGACATGATGTAAGCAAAATTATAGGCATGGATAGCCAAAATATTTTGTGGACACATTGAAAAACCATAAATCGGCTGGTGCCACAATTGCTGCATATTCTCTCATGTGAGAGAATTGGACTGATTATGCTAATATCACTCTATTAAAGTTTGATCCGAGTGTCACCTTAATGTGATTCGATTCTCTCATATGCAAGAATTGGAGCACAGTTGCGGACAAAACAGAGAACTTAGTTTCTCTATCTTCTCCATTCTTTGTGTCTGCTACAATCGGACTTTACGCAGATAGTGTCCAATCTATTACACGCACCCATAGACTGGTGGATCTCGATTATTCAATGCACGTGCAGTATACTGCGACTGTTTGCTTTTGCTGAATCGGCATGAGAAAAAATTGCAAATCTGCACTACCCCATAGTATAACATTTGTCCATGTGCTGTCTGATAAAACATCAGATTGCACTCGGCCAAGTTATACGCTAGTGTGAGCGAGCCCTTTTAGTCATAATAATTTTTACAAGGTTTTCAAGCTTGCCCAATTTTTTTTTTGAATGGGAAAAAAAGTGCCCTGTTTTTACTGACTATCCGTCAATTTATGGACTGTTGGCAAAACGCTACTCAGGCAGCAAACACAAATTAGTGCTTCCTTTGGCCTCAAGGACAACAAAATTACAGGAAACAAATTTTCTCTTTATGTTGGAGCAGGTGTAGATTTGCGTTACAATTTCCAGCATTTTATAACCATAAATCTGTAGGAAACTATCTGGCCCTGCCCCCTCATAGTTAATCCTAACCATAGATATGGTGATATGTAGAAAAGGCCAGCAATTATTATGCTAATATAGCAAGTGCCATAATTTGCAAGAAGGAAAAACAGAGTCACCGACTTTTAATAAGATGTATTAACAAATTAACTAGAGCTTGTTCCTTTGTGTTTATAACTAGATCTTCATCTGGTCGTTATGGGGTGTTTATTATATTGTAGAATGTAGAATCACATAAATAGCCATACCGAATACAGTATATAATGTAATTAAGCCTTCTATTGTGTATTGATTTCTATCCATACTTTGGACATTATGTTGTTTCTACAGAGAACGCTGCTGCAGTGAAATCCCGCTCTACATTCCATAACTCATTAAGCTATCTTATCATTCCCTGTAATTTTTATCACAAAAATGGCAAAACTGCCAGGAATCTACGAGGGGTCATCACCAGATCATAATGCTACAATGAGATAGTTTACTTCATGCATTGTAATGAAATTATGACAACTTGGCAAGATACAGCAATATAATGCAAAATCCCATATGCTGTTATATGTTGCAATCTGTTTTAGAGCTGCTTCCATTCTAATGAGTGAGTACTGCCAATAAAGCAATTGGAGATAACACTAATTGCTTATTTCTGTGATCCATAATTTTTTATTGCTGCCTTATAGCTCTTTAGGCAAATCACTGTTTTTGGCCTTCCTCATCTACAAATCTAGCAACTGAAATCTTATTCTGGTGACCTCTTTTCCACCTCTTCGTCTCCATGTGTTGAAAATTATTTATTACTAAATTTCTTGCTTTAGTTATTATTATGTTGTCTGTGTTGTGAAACAGGAGATTTTTTTAGGATAGCACATATCTTAACACATTTGTCATATACACTCACTAAGTCATTCATTTAATTTGTTCCCTTTATTCATCCTTGAGTTTTACGGGGTTGTTGTATCCCTACCAGGACCTGTTTTAGCGATGTTTGCTTCTTTCGCAAGATGCCACAATATTAATTTTTCTGCCATTAACGCAAGTCATGGAGGAGATGTCATGGCCACCCATATTACTGGATGTTACAGGACCTGTCCAACCAAGGATATTAGTGTGGTTTGGACCTGTGGTACCTCCCAGTCAGGGAGAATGAATGTGTATTATATCCATCAGCTCAGCAGATGATCTCCGCTCCTGAATATGGACAATAAGGCAGTACCACGCACTATTTGACCTCCGACCATGCTGCTAGGAGTTGACAGATATTGTGCTTAGTTTACTCTCTGGACTCTGGTGCTCAGTGGCGTAACTACAAAGTGAGGGGCCCCGATGCGAACTTTCAAATGGGGCCCCCCCGCGCCAAAATATTTCCCACCGAAATTCACATTTTCCCTATTCATTTCGCACACTATAGTCGTGTTGCAATGTTGTGTAGTCTGACCTAATACTGCCCTGTACTCGCTGAGAAAAATGATTTTATAACTAACATGTCCCTATAGTAATATGTCCTCCCTCGCTCTAATTCCAAGCGCACTCCCGGCGTTTGAACTCTGTGTGCTGTTTCTTCCTGGTATGACACTGCAGTGCGTCATTTCCAGACCTGTGCAGTTCGGGGGTGTATTGGGTGTACTGGTTGGCTCTGGAGCATACGCACTGCACATTCTGACACTGGCAAGTACACGCAATACTCCCCCACAGTGCACATGCTGGGCTCTGCCCACAGCCGTGTACAGCCCGTACACACACGGCTTCGCTCCGAGAACCCGTACACACACGGCTCCGCTCCGTACACCTTGTACACACACGGCTCTGCTCCGTACACCTTGTACACACACGGCTCCGCTCCGTACACCTTGTACACATGCGGCTCCGATCCCTACACCTTGTACACATGCGGCTGCGCTCTTTACACCTTGTACACACGCGGCTCTGCACCGTACACCTTGTACACACGCGGCTCCACTCCTTACACCTTGTACACACGCGGCTCCGATCCCTACACCTTGAACACACGGCTTCGCTCCGAGAACTCCGTACACCTTGTACACACGCGGCTCCGCTCCCTACACCTTGTACACACGTGGCTCCGCTCCCTACACCTTGTACACATGCGGCTGCGCTCTTTACACCTTGTACACACGCGGCTCTGCACCGTACACCTTGTACACACGCGGCTCCACTCCTTACACCTTGTACACACGCGGCTCCACTCCATACACCTCTTACACACGCAGCACCACTCCATACACCACATACATACACGAATCCGCTCACCTCTTTCATCCACGGCTCAGCTTTGTACACACCTGACTCCGCTCCGTACACCTTGCTCCACTACATACATACACGGCTCCGCTCTGAACACCTTGTACACACACGGCTCTGTTACATAAACATCCCCTCATTCAGCACCATGACAATCAAGCACAGCAGAGTCCTGCATAGTGCATACACTGAGGCCACTGATCATGTGACCCCTGACTCCTCCCCTCCTGTGACCTCATCACAGGTCCTGTGCGCATAGAACAGGTAGGTGTGTGTGTGTGTGTGTGTGTGTGTCAGGTGTAAGCAGCACATCACTCACCAGCTAATGCCTGCCATCTCTCCAGCTTCAGTCAGTGACACGCACAGCCCTTCTGCTAGGTCACATGTCCTTCACGGACACGCCCACTCGCCGCACACTGCTGAAAGTCTGGGGAAGCTGTGGGCGTGGCCAGCAGGATGCGTGCGTGACTTGTCTCCTTCCCCTGCTACTTGTTTGCTGGACTGGGCGGGCCCTGAAAACACAGTGGGCCCCGTCGCAGTCGCGACCCCTGCGACCGCAGTTGTTACGCCCCTGCTGGTGCTATTGTTCTGTTGTGCTCATCTTGTTCTTGATTAGGTTTGTGATTATGTTGGTTTCCTTGATTCCCCATCATCTGACCTTAGCTTGCCTGACCTTGCTTTTGATTGACCTTCTAGTATCCTACTACAGCCATTCTTCTGACAATGATATTCCATTGTGATTCTGTTCTTGGTTCAGTTTCTTATGATATTATCCCAGCTTGGTTCACTGTCCTTGCCTCTGGTTCACTTGTTTGGCAACCACCTTACTTCATAGACGCCATTAGCATCTATTGTAGGTTTATGTACAGTGGGGATAATAAGTATTTGATACACTGCTAATTTTGCAGGTATTTCCATCTACAAAGAATGGAGAGGCCTCTAATTTTTATTGTAGGAACACTTCAACTATGAGAGACAGAATCTTAAAAAAAATCCCAAAAATCATATTGTATGATTTTTAATTTTTACATAATTAATTTGCATTTTATTGCATGAAATAAGTATTTGATACAATAGAAAAATAGAACTTAATATTTGGTACCGAAACCTTTGTTTACAACTAAAGAGGTCAGACATTTCCTGTAGTTCTGGACCAAGTTGGCACACACTGCAGCAGGGATTTTGGCCCATTCCTCCATACAGATCTTCTCCAGATTGTTCAGGTTTTGGGTGTTATGGAACTGCAACACAGAACTAGGATAAAAGGGGGAAAACTGACCCTGCACTGAGACTAAGGTGATCCCCTACTATGGAGTGGGCAACCCATTCCTGGCAAATAGACCCACCGACGATCCTAGGTTAATCTCAGTGAAGACCTATAGATAGGGGGAAGGAGGTCCCTGAAAGATCTAAGGACTGGGTATAAAAACAGGTCACCTCCTAATAGAAAACACAGAGACGGCTGCAGAAACCAGAAACCAACTGAAAACAGAAACTAATGATAGCTGAACTAGAGATCCCAGAACTGCACAATATCAAACATAGAAAGCTATCAAAGAACCTAGCCAGAACTCTAGCGGATTAACACTGTTGTCCAGCAAGGAATAGGAGGCAGGTGCTGGGTAATAAAGGGTGATACAATCACCTGACCTAAGGCAACCCAGCACCAGGGGAAAAAGACCAGCAGCCAGAAAACCACAACAAGATGGTCAAAACCAAAACATATTCTAACATCGGGGCTGTCACTGAGTAACATTGATTTTAAGCTCCCATCAAAGATTTCCTATTGGGTTCAGGTCTGAAGACTGCCTAGTCCACTCCAGGAACTTGAAATATTTCTTACAGAGCCACTCCATAGTTGCCCTGGCTGTGTGTTTTGGGTCATTGTCATGCTGGGAGACTCAGCCATGACCCATCTTCAATGCTTATACTGAGGGAATGAGATTGTTGGCCAAAATCTTGTGATACATGACTTCATCCATCCTCCCTTCAATACAGTACAGTCGTCCTTTTCCCATTGCAGAAAAGCATTCCCAAAGTATGATGTTTCCACCCACCATGCTTCATGGTTGGGATGGTGTGTTTGGGGTTGTACTCACCCTTCTTTTTCCTCATAGGACAGCGAGTGGAGCTGATTTCAAAAAGTTAAATTTTGGTCTCATTTGCTCATTTAACCTTCTCCCATGCCTTCTCTTGATCATCCATATGGTCATTGGTGAACTTCAAACAGGCATGGGCATATGATAGCATGTGCAGGGGGACCTTGCGTGCCCTGCAGGATTTTATTCTATGAGGGTGTAGTGTGTCACTAATGGTAATCTTTGAGACTGTGGCCCCAGCTCTCTTCAGGTCATTGACCATGTCCTCCTGTGTATTTCTGGGCTGATTCCTGGCCTTTCTCTAAATCATCCTTACCCACAAGGTGTGATCTTGCATGGAGCCCCAGACCAAGTAATATTGACAGTCAGCATGTGTTTCTTCAATTTTATAGGAACCAACATCCCGAAACACCGTATCTGTGAATAGAGATACTGATTTGACTTTTATCCTAAGTCATATTGCAAGACTCGTTAAAGGGTTGATTGAGACTTGTAGGATCGCTACTTCCAACGGGTGGCGCTATAGAGTTTAAGTCCTCTTTTTCTCTGAAGAGGCAATTTACATAATTGAATCAACAGTTGTTGCCTTCTCACCAAGCTGCTTTCCTTTTGTTCTGTATCCCATCCGAGTCTTGTGCAGGTCTACAATTTTGTCCCTGGTGTCCTTAGACACTTCTTTGGTCTCGGTCATGATGGAGAGATTGGAGTGTGATTGATTATGTGGACAGATGTCTTTTATACCGGTAACAAGTTTAAACAAGTGCAATTAATACAGGTAATTAGTGCCGAGTAGCAGGGCTTCTTAAAGAAAAACTAACAAGACTGTGAGAGACAGAATTCTTGCTGGTTGGTAGGTGATCAAATACTTATTTCATGCAATAAAATGCAATTCAATTGTTTAAAAATCATACAATGTGATTTTCTGTTTTTTTATTTTTAGATTCTGTCTCTCACAGTTGAAGTGTACTTACGATAAAAATTGCAGACCTCTCCATTCTTTGTAGGTGGGAAAACTTGCAAAATTGGCAGTGTATCAAACACTTATTTTTCCCACTGTGTGTGTGAGGTTGCATTTTCAGCTGACAAACAGCCTCTAACAGATTACATAGGATAAAACAGATAAAAGCGAAAAAAGGACCATTCGACCAAAAATGTCTAAAAATTCACATCTTTATTGTATTCAAGAACAAATAATAATAGAACTCACTGTCCAAAAGGCTATCAAACTTGGCAGTGAGACAGAAAAGTAAAAAATACATAATACATGTAAATGTCTGTTAAGAATGCATGTTTAGAAAGGAAATTATAATCAAAGTTAGAAGCATTCGAGACCGAAATGGCCAATCTGACCAAATAAGTATGTAAAGGCAAGTATAATTTAATAGTATAATAGATTAATTATCAGTTAACTTATACCAGAAAAAGCAGACTGCATTTGAAGATCCACTGATATATAATATAGATCATTGATAATAGACAATACAATCTTAATAAGACAAGCAAAAAAAAAATCACCAGCGAAAATGGTGCCCACTCCGACACGTTTCGTTTTCCGACACGTAGGAGTGGGTGCCATCTTGACATAATTTTTAGCATCGTGATCTTGTTTTAACTGATTTTTTAATTTTTGGTTCAGTGAGCTTTTGTGATAAAGCTTATTTATTTATTTTCTTTAGTTTTAGATAAAAAAGCACTGGTATTTTGATCCTTTCAAAAAAGCAAACAGATCAGAATGGAAATACTCTATGTAAAGAGGAACACATTTTTTTCTGAGTCAAATGGATATGTTCAGACATCTCAAAAAAACAGTGCAAAACTAGTGTTACAAAATGTGGAGGAAATATTATATTTCCCAGAGGAGCATTGCAATGTGAATAAGCTTCCTTACCTTGACAAGCCAGAGCTGGTATGTCACTCTCCACAAGGAGAAACCTTAGACCTCAGTCCAGAGCCTCTCACCTAGCCAAATCAGTTCTCATGCTTCGCACTGACGAGGGACAACAGCCCCAAACACCGTGTCTGCGAATTGAGTTACTGATTTGGCTCTTATCCTAAGTCATATTTCAAGACTCGTTAAAGGATTGATTGTGACTTGTAGGATCGCTACTTCCAATAGGTGGCGCTATAGAGTTCAAGTCCTCTTCCTCTCTGAAGAGGCAATTTGCATATATCTTTTTAGGAACCCAAATTTTAATGCAACCCATTGGGGTTTCAGTGGGCTCACTCTATTAAAACTCATTGCATGTTGCTATAACTATTGATACAGGAAAGATATAACTATTGATCATGCATCTAAAATGTTCATCAGCCACCCTCAAATAGTTCAGCTTTTAGGGCCTTCTTATTGAGACCATTGATATTGAAGAAAGAAAATTTGCCTAATACACTTCCAGATTGTGCTGTAATGTTTAAAAATTGAAACTCAGAAATGGTGCTCAGACTACATTTACTGTAAGATCCTTAATCTCAATTGATATAAAATTCTGTTCTGAGTCATTTTATAGTCTTGCAGAATTTTGTCTACTTGTAGCCACTAGGGTTGAGCGACCTTCACTTTTATAGGATCGGGTCGGGTTTCACGAAACCCGACTTTTGGAAAAGTCGGGTCGAGTGAAATCGGCCGATCCTATAAAAAAGTCGGGGTCGGGGTCGGCCGAAACTCGAAACCCAATGCAGTGCATTGGGTTTCCATGGTTCCCAGAGTCTGAAGGAGCGGAAACTCTCCTTCAGGCCCTGGGATCCATATCCTTCCTAAGAATCAGCCCTTCCAGGACCTTCGGTGACGTCGCGGGTGACGTCGCGGCTTGTGATTGGCCGCGCGAGCGGTCACATGGGCGGCCGCGCGGCCAATCACAAGCCGCGACGTCACCGCGACGTCACGGCAAGGTCCTAGAAGCGCGGATTCGAAGGAGGAAGGCTGCCGGTTAGTACCAGGGCGCGTCAGAGGGTAAGTATTGCGATATTTTTTATTTTAATTCTATATTTTACACTTTAATCTGAATTCCGATACCAATTCCCGATATCTTAAACATATCGGGAATCGGGATCGGAATTCCGATTCCAGATTCAAAAGATCGCCGACTTCATGGCCGACCCCCCACTGGGGTCGGGTCGGGTTTCATGAAACCCGACCTTGCCAAAAGTCGGCGACTTTTGAACAATTTCGACCCGTTTCGCTCAACCCTAGTAGCCACCACTACAGAGAACTTAGTGAGATCTATCTGAATGCTGTAAACACAGCCTAAAGGTGCCTGCATTTACGTATACATCTTTAAGCATGGAATTTGGTTCTGTGTATCAAATGTTTTGCTATTTTATTCTTGTATAGCAAGAAGAAAAGGAGAACGATAGTGGTTCACCGAAACATGGCATGGGTCTGTGTGGCCACCAATTTGTGAACATTATCTGTTTGCTACTAATCTAAATAGACTGTTTACTACAATTGTGACTCTCTTTGATCATATGGTACCAGATAATATATTCACTGAATGGCTGTAACCTTTATGAATATTCAACAGTAAATTATTATTATTATTTATTATTATTATTATTATTATAATAGCGCCATTTATTCCATGGCGCTTTACATGAGAAAAGGGTATACATAATAAAAAACAAGTACAATAATCTTAAGCAATACAAGTCATGACTGGCACAGGAGGAGAGAGGACCCTGCCCGAGAGGGTCACAATCTACAAGAGATGGGTGAGGATACAATAGGTGAGAGCAGAGTTGGTTGTGCATGGTTTGGTGGATCGGTGGGTAATGCAGGTTGTAGGCTTGTCGGAAGAGGTAGGTCTTCAGGTACCTTTTGAGGGATTCCATGGTAGGTGAGAGTCTGATATGTTGGGGTAGACAGTTCCAGAGTAGGGGGGATGCGTAGGAGAACGCTTGTTTGTGATTGTGGAAAGAGGAGATAAGAGGGGAGTAGAGAAGGACATCTGGTGAAGATTGGAGATTGCGTGCATGTAAGTACCAGGAGACTGTTATGGCTGGCAATCAGGCAACACAGCGTGCAGTAATCAGCGCACATACAGAGATCTGGCAATAACCAAAAACAATAGGACGAGCTCTGAGACGTGGAATCTCTGTAGACTGCAGTACCTGATCTATCCTCACACAACTATAAGCAGCAGTGGATTGCGCCTATCAACTACCTATGCAACTCGGCACTGCCTGAGGAGCTGACTAGCCTGAAGATAGAAATACAAGCCTGACTTACCTCAGAGAAATACCCCAAAGGAATAGGCAGCCCCCCACATATAATGACTGTTAGCAAGATGAAAAGACAAACGTAGGAATGAAATAGATTCAGCAAAGTGAGGCCCGATATTCTAGACAGAGCGAGGATAGCAAAGAGAACTATGCAGTCTACAAAAAACCCTAAAACGAAAACCACGCAAAGGGGCAAAAAGACCCACCGTGCCGAACTAACAGCACGGCGGTGCACCCCTTTGCTTCTCAGAGCTTCCAGCAAAAGTTAATAGCAAGCTGGACAGAAAAAACAGAAAACAAACTAGAAGCACTTATCTAGCAGAGCAGCAGGCCCAAGGAAAGATGCAGTAGCTCAGATCCAACACTGGAACATTGACAAGGAGCAAGGAAGACAGACTCAGGTGGAGCTAAATAGCAAGGCAGCCAACGAGCTCACCAAAACACCTGAGGGAGGAAGCCCAGAGACTGCAATACCACTTGTGACCACAGAAGTGAACTCGGCCACAGAATTCACAACAGTACCCCCCCCTTGAGGAGGGGTCACCGAACCCTCACCAGAACCCCCAGGCCGACCAGGATGAGCCACATGAAAGGCACGAACAAGATCTGGGGCATGGACATCAGAGGCAAAAACCCAGGAATTATCTTCCTGAGCATAACCCTTCCATTTGACCAAATACTGGAGTTTCCGTCTAGAGACACGAGAATCCAAAATCTTCTCCACAATATACTCCAATTCCCCCTCCACCAAAACAGGGGCAGGAGGCTCCACAGATGGAACCATAGGTGCCACGTATCTCCTCAACAACGACCTATGGAATACATTATGTATGGAAAAGGAGTCTGGGAGGGTCAGACGAAAAGACACCGGATTGAGAATCTCAGAAATCCTATACGGACCAATAAAACGAGGTTTAAATTTAGGAGAGGAAACCTTCATAGGAATATGACGAGAAGATAACCAAACCAGATCCCCAACACGAAGTCGGGGTCCCACACGGCGTCTGCGATTAGCGAAAAGCTGAGCCTTCTCCTGGGACAAGGTCAAATTGTCCACTACCTGAGTCCAGATCTGCTGCAACCTGTCCACCACATAATCCACACCAGGACAGTCCGAAGACTCAACCTGTCCTGAAGAGAAACGAGGATGGAACCCAGAATTGCAGAAAAATGGAGAGACCAAGGTAGCCGAGCTGGCCCGATTATTAAGGGCGAACTCAGCCAACGGCAAAAATGACACCCAATCATCCTGGTCAGCGGAAACAAAACATCTCAGATATGTTTCCAAGGTCTGATTGGTTCGTTCGGTCTGGCCATTAGTCTGAGGATGGAAGGCCGAGGAAAAAGATAGGTCAATGCCCATCCTACCACAAAAGGCTCGCCAGAACCTCGAGACAAACTGGGAACCTCTGTCAGAAACAATATTCTCAGGAATGCCATGTAAACGAACCACATGCTGGAAGAACAAAGGCACCAAATCAGAGGAGGAAGGCAATTTAACCAAGGGCACCAGATGGACCATTTTAGAAAAGCGATCACAGACCACCCAAATGACCGACATTTTTTGAGAAACGGGAAGGTCAGAAATGAAATCCATCGAAATATGTGTCCAAGGCCTCTTCGGGACCGGCAAGGGCAAAAGCAACCCACTGGCACGTGAACAGCAGGGCTTAGCCCTAGCACAAATTCCACAGGACTGCACAAAAGCACGCACATCCCGTGACAGAGATGGCCACCAGAAGGATCTAGCAACCAACTCCCTGGTACCAAAGATTCCTGGATGACCGGCCAGCACCGAACAATGAAGTTCAGAGATAACTTTACTAGTCCACCTATCAGGGACGAACAGTTTCTCGGCCGGACAACGATCAGGTTTATTAGCCTGAAATTTCTGCAACACTCTCCGCAAATCAGGGGAGATGGCAGACACAATGACTCCTTCCTTGAGGATACTCGCCGGCTCAGATAACCCCGGAGAGTCGGGCACAAAACTCCTAGACAGAGCATCCGCCTTCACATTTTTAGAGCCCGGAAGGTATGAAATCACAAAATCAAAACGAGCAAAAAATAACGACCAACGGGCCTGTCTAGGATTCAAGCGCTTGGCAGACTCAAGATAAGTAAGGTTCTTATGATCAGTCAAAACCACCACGCGATGCTTAGCACCCTCAAGCCAATGACGCCACTCCTCGAATGCCCACTTCATGGCCAGCAACTCTCGGTTGCCCACATCATAATTACGCTCAGCAGCAGAAAATTTCCTGGAAAAGAAAGCACATGGTTTGAACACTGAGCAACCAGAACCTCTCTGTGACAAAACCGCCCCTGCACCAATCTCAGAAGCATCAACCTCGACCTGGAACGGAAGAGAAACATCAGGTTGACACAACACAGGGGCACAGCAAAAACGACGCTTCAACTCCTGAAAAGCTTCCACGGCAGCAGAAGACCAATTAACCAAATCAGCACCCTTCTTGGTCAAATCGGTCAATGGTCTGGCAATGCTAGAAAAATTACAGATGAAGCGACGATAAAAATTAGCAAAGCCCAGGAATTTCTGCAGACTTTTTAGAGATGTCGGCTGAGTCCAATCCTGGATGGCCTGAACCTTAACCGGATCCATCTCGATAGTAGAAGGGGAAAAGATGAACCCCAAAAATGAAACTTTCTGCACACCGAAGAGACACTTTGATCCCTTCACGAACAAGGAATTAGCACGCAGTACCTGGAAAACCATTCTGACTTGCTTCACATGAGACTCCCAATCATCTGAGAAGATCAAAATGTCATCCAAGTAAACAATCAAGAATTTATCCAGATACTCACGGAAAATGTCATGCATAAAAGACTGAAAAACAGATGGAGCATTGGCAAGTCCGAACGGCATCACCAGATACTCAAAATGACCCTCGGGCGTATTAAATGCCGTTTTCCATTCATCTCCCTGCCTGATTCTCACCAGATTATACGCACCACGAAGATCAATCTTAGTAAACCAACTAGCCCCCTTAATCCGAGCAAACAAGTCAGAAATCAATGGCAAGGGATACTGAAACTTAACAGTGATCTTATTAAGAAGGCGGTAATCAATACACGGTCTTAGCGAACCATCCTTCTTGGCTACAAAAAAGAACCCTGCTCCCAATGGTGACGACGATGGGCGAATATGTCCCTTCTCCAGGGACTCCTTCACATAACTGCGCATAGCGGTGTGTTCAGGTACGGACAAATTAAATAAACGACCCTTAGGGAATTTACTACCAGGAATCAAATCGATAGCACAATCACAATTCCTATGCGGAGGTAGGGCATCAGACTTGGACTCTTCAAATACATCCTGAAAGTCCGACAAGAACTCTGGGATGTCAGAAGGAATGGATGACGAAATAGACAAAAATGGAACATCACCATGTACTCCCTGACAACCCCAGCTGGTTACCGACATAGAGTTCCAATCCAATACTGGATTATGGGTTTGTAGCCATGGCAACCCCAACACGACCACATCATGCAAATTATGCAGTACCAAAAAGCGAATAACTTCCTGATGTGCAGGAGCCATGCACATGGTCAGCTGGGCCCAGTACTGAGGCTTATTCTTGGCCAAAGGTGTAGCATCAATTCCTCTCAACGGAATAGGACACCGCAAAGGCTCCAAGAAAAATCCACAACGTTTAGCATAATCCAAATCCATCAGATTCAGGGCAGCGCCTGAATCCACAAACGCCATGACAGAATATGATGACAAAGAGCACATTAAGGTAATGGACAAAAGGAATTTGGACTGTACAGTACCAATAACGGCAGAGCTATCGAACCGCCTAGTGCGTTTAGGACAATTAGAAATAGCATGAGTAGAATCACCACAATAAAAACACAGTCTGTTCAGACGTCTGTGTTCGTGCCGTTCTACTTTAGTCATAGTCCTGTCGCACTGCATAGGCTCAGGCTTACTCTCAGACAATACCGCCAGATGGTGCACAGATTTACGCTCGTGCAAGCGACGACCGATCTGAATGGCCAAGGACATAGACTCATTCAAACCAGCAGGCATAGGAAATCCCACCATTACATCCTTAAGAGCTTCAGAGAGACCCTTTCTGAACAAAGCCGCTAGTGCAGATTCATTCCACAGAGTGAGTACTGACCATTTCCTAAATTTCTGACAATATACTTCTACATCATCCTGACCCTGGCATAAAGCCAGCAGATTTTTCTCAGCTTGATCCACTGAATTAGGCTCATCGTAAAGCAATCCCAGCGCCTGGAAAAATGCATCAACATTACTCAATGCAGAATCTCCTGGTGCAAGAGAAAACGCCCAGTCCTGTGGGTCGCCGCGCAAAAAAGAAATAATAATCAAAACCTGTTGAATAGGATTACCAGAAGAATGAGGTTTCAAGGCCAAAAATAGCTTACAATTATTTCTAAAGCTCAAGAACTTAGTTCTGTCACCAAAAAACAAATCAGGAATCGGAATTCTTGGTTCTAGCATCGATTTCTGATCAATAGTATCTTGAATCTTTTGTACATTTACAACGAGATTATCAATTGAGGAGCACAGAGCCTGAATATCCATGTCCACAGCTGTGTCCTGAAGCACTCTAATGTCTAGGGGAAAAAAAAGACTGAAGACAGAGCTAAGGAAAAAAAATGATGTCAGGATTTCTTTTTTCCCTCTATTGGAAATCATTGGAGGGCTCCTTGTACTGTTATGGCTGGCAATCAGGCAACACAGCGTGCAGTAATCAGCGCACATACAGAGATCTGGCAATAACCAAAAACAATAGGACGAGCTCTGAGACGTGGAATCTCTGTAGACTGCAGTACCTGATCTATCCTCACACAACTATAAGCAGCAGTGGATTGCGCCTATCAACTACCTATGCAACTCGGCACTGCCTGAGGAGCTGACTAGCCTGAAGATAGAAATACAAGCCTGACTTACCTCAGAGAAATACCCCAAAGGAATAGGCAGCCCCCCACATATAATGACTGTTAGCAAGATGAAAAGACAAACGTAGGAATGAAATAGATTCAGCAAAGTGAGGCCCGATATTCTAGACAGAGCGAGGATAGCAAAGAGAACTATGCAGTCTACAAAAAACCCTAAAACGAAAACCACGCAAAGGGGCAAAAAGACCCACCGTGCCGAACTAACAGCACGGCGGTGCACCCCTTTGCTTCTCAGAGCTTCCAGCAAAAGTTAATAGCAAGCTGGACAGAAAAAACAGAAAACAAACTAGAAGCACTTATCTAGCAGAGCAGCAGGCCCAAGGAAAGATGCAGTAGCTCAGATCCAACACTGGAACATTGACAAGGAGCAAGGAAGACAGACTCAGGTGGAGCTAAATAGCAAGGCAGCCAACGAGCTCACCAAAACACCTGAGGGAGGAAGCCCAGAGACTGCAATACCACTTGTGACCACAGAAGTGAACTCGGCCACAGAATTCACAACAGGAGACAAGGTCGCAGATGTTTGGATGGCTTTGTATGCCATGGCTAGGGTTTTGAAGTGGAGTCTCTGGGTAATGGGGAGCCAGTGAATGGATTGACAGAGAGGTGGGGCCATGGAATAGCGGGGGGACAGGTGGATTAGTCGGGCAGCAAAGATTAGGATAGATTGGAGGGGCGTGAGAGTGTTAGAGGGGAGGCCACAGAGTAGGAGGTTGCAGTAGTCAAGGCGGGAGATGATGAGGGCATGCACTAGAGTTCTTGCAAATTCTAGGTTGAGGAATGTACGGATCCAGAAACTATTTTGGAGTTGAAGTTGGCAGGAAGTGGAAAGGGCTTGAATGTTACATTAAGGATTGCCTGTGTGTATGCCTTTTTCACTGTACATTGCATTATTTGAGGTGTAGGAGAGCCTCATTGTCTCCACACACCAGACAAGTGAGCTGGATGTAAACTTTCTAGTTGTATAGATTTAGGAACACAACAAGGAAAACATAGATATTCGATGGATCTCAATTTTCCCATGAATGACATTTAGCACTTATCGAGAACACAAGCTTGGTCGTGCTGTACTCGACTACTTTCCTCAGCACATTACACATTAAATGGAGAAGCAGGATTCAGATAGAGAAACATTGTGATCTGATTGTATAGAGCTCTAGATAGAGACATTCAACATCAGGATAGTGATAAAATAAAACCAGTCTAAAGATGGAATGCAAATATAGTGGTTCTAACATTTTTATGACATTTGAAACTGATAGCTGAAACTTCCTTTGGCAGCACCTTCGTCACTCTGATACTGTCTTTCTTTATCATCATCTCAGCAGCATATAACACACTGTCATTGTTGGTCACACAACTCCTCTTACACTCACTTCTAAATGGCAGCTATATTCTGTCATATTTTTATCATTTTGAATAATGTGGTGGCATATCCTTCTCAATTACCCGACTTTTGAATATGGGCTGGACCCCCACTCCATCTTAAAACAACCATAACTACAGTAAACATAGCCACTAGAATAAATACACAAAATACATTATTTTGGTTGTCAAAATGGCCACAGCTTTATTTTAATCACAGGATTAAAACAACCATAGTAGAAGTCAGGTGAAGTGCTAGTACATAGGGATTTATAAGTACTGTGATACCCCCAGCTGTCTGACATACAGTACCAGTACAGACAGCGATAAAGGGGCTGCAGGCACTGGCTTGCCATTCAAGCATAGCAAGTAAACTTTCAGGTCACCAATGACCCTATTATCCTCACTCCTGTGCTTAACTACTGTGCCCACCACTGATTGATGTTACTGTTACAACATCCTTGAGGCTGGCCACCAAAGCTGAGCCTGTTCACCACCATGAGGTTTTTTAGCTCCTCTATTCATTAAAATGAGTCCACCTTAACTTGACCGCAACTTCCACCTGACTCCTAAACCGCAAAAGCTGTGACGGGTTATAAATTCCAAGTAACATTTGACAGTTTTTAATAAATAACTTTTGTAAACTTATAAACTTAAAGTATCTGCAAAAGAACTGAGGGAACTAACTTGGCAAACCTCACAAAGAGTCATCCTACAGTGCTCAAGAGAGGAAAACCCCACTGTGGAGGAAACCTCTAGGGAACCATTGCTGAAGGATTGCCCTTCCCTTGGGCTTAGAAGGTTAATGCTAATGTTAACTCTTTATAGTCATGATAAAATTGGACCTGGTAAAAGATATACAATGGCAAATTTTTAAAAAATACAGCAAAGCATTCATCATTATTCAATTAATAATTAAAATGTTTTAGGACCGTGATTCTAACAGGGCTGGGGGGGAGGTGATGTTTCCTCAATTTCACCCTGTTGTAAGAAAGAGGTAGTGAAACAGATTTACTTCCTCTATATAAGACCCCACCCCCCGCAGAGAGAGACTAGCCCCACTCTCCTCTCAGAGAGAGACAGTAACTTCCCCTAAATAAGCCCCACCCTCCTCACAGTGACACACCAGGCACAGACATACTGTAAACCTTCGTCTTAAAGCAATATCACTCTTGCTTAAAATCTACACCACTATACAAACAAAAACTGCAGGAGTTAAAGATCCAACCCTCACAAAGTCATGTCATCCTTTGCTCATTGCTTCGGTGGTTTCTAAATCATTGTAGCTCAGACACAAATTAATTAGTAGAAAACCAAGGCACTCAGGTTGCAGATCAAATAATAACACACTTTATTGGGAGATCAGAATATATCTATTGTTTAAAATGTGTTACACCCGGTCCCGGTTCCGTACCTTTGTGAGTTTCCTGGCGTGACTTCCGCTCTGTGCTGGCCCTGCACCGTCCTGCTGCAGCCCCTGCTTCCTCTCTTCCCACTGCTTCCTGGTACGCAGCCAGCAGGTCTTCAGGTAGAGTGATTAGGTTGCGTGTGCGCGCTCCCGATCTCTGAAAGAGACAGCGCGCATTTTTCCAAAGTACTTCTGACCAATGGCATGTTAGCTATTTCTAGCCCCTCCACCATAGGGAGTGTGCTGGAGCAACAAGTATCCCCTGTTGCTAGCTTCCGGTTTCAGCTAGTGTGTGCTTAGCTTCTGAAGTGTTTTGCCAGTATTCCACTTACGCTGTTTGTCTCCACAGCCATCTGTACTGTTATGATCTGGTGGCCTAGGAGCAGCATGAGACGTACTCTGGAGAAGGTGGTCCCTGTACTGACTGCAAACCCTGAACTTAGCAGCGCAACTAGAAGTAGCCGTGGGGTGTACCTAACACTCCCTAGACCCCTCGACACAGCCTAAGAACTAACTACCCCTAAAGACAGAAACAGGAAACCTATCTTGCCTCAGAGAAAATCCCCAAAGGATAGACAGCCCCCCACAAATATTGACTGTGAGAGGAGAGGGAAATAACATACGCAGACATGAAATCAGGATTTAGCATAGGAGGCCATACTAGCTAAAAAGAAAGAATAGGACAGAGTACTATGCGGTCAGTATTAAAACACTAGAAAATATCCACCACAGAAAATACAAATCACCACATCTGACTAAAGACATGGAGGTTATATCTGCATCTCCAGAGAAACAGCTAGGCTGCAAAAAATCCTTCACAGACAAAGCTGGACTAGACCAAACATGAAAATGCACAGAACTATAAGGTCCACAGCAGGTGGACAGCAAAAACAAAGCCAGAACTTATCTTTTGTTGAAAAGAACAGCAGAACAGAAGAGACCAGGTATGGATGTAAATCCTCCAAAAACAATGGACAACTGGCACTGACTAAAGGATAAAGCAGGACTAAATAGCCCAGCCCAAATTGCAAAAAATAGAAACACCTGATAAATGCTGCGATCCAACTACCGCAGCACTACCACTCATAACCACCGGAGGGAGCCCAAGAGCAGAATTCACAACAGTACCCCCCCTTGAGGAGGGGTCACCGAACCCTCACCAGAGCCCCCAGGCCGATCAGGACGAGCCAAATGAAAGGCACGAACCAAATCGTCAGCATTAACATCGGAGGCAACAACCCAAGAATTAACCTCCTGGCCATAACCCTTCCATTTCACCAGATACTGAAGCTTCCGCCACGAAAAACGAGAATCCAAAATCTTCTCAACCACATACTCCAACTCCCCATCAATCAACACCGGGGCCGGAGGATCAACAGAGGGAACAACGGGCACCACATACTTCTGTGTTATGAAAGGCAATTCAGTACTACAATGGACATAGCGGTCAGAGCACATACAGTGATCTGACAATAACCCAAAATCATAGAACGAGCTCTGAGACGTGGGAACTCTGCAGACCGCAATCCCTAATCCTCTCCAAACAACACTAGAGGCAGCCGTGGATTGCGCCTAACTCTGCCTATGCAACTCGGCACAGCCTGAGAAACTAACTAGCCTGAAGATAGAAAATAAGCCTACCTTGCCTCAGAGAAATACCCCAAAGGAAAAGGCAGCCCCCCACATATAATGACTGTGAGTTAAGATGAAAAGACAAACGTAGAGATGAAATAGATTCAGCAAAGTGAGGCCCGACTTTCTTAACAGATCGAGGATAGAAAAGGTAACTTTGCGGTCTACACAAAACCCTAAAGAACACCACGCAAAGGGGGCAAAAAGACCCTCCGTACCGAACTAACGGCACAGAGGTACACCCTTTGCGTCCCAGAGCTTCCAGCAACAAATAAGACAAGCTGGACAGAAAAAATAGCAAACAAATAGCAAAGAAGAACTTAGCTATGCAGAGCAGCAGGCCACAGGAATGATCCAGGGAAAAGCAAGTCCAACACTGGAACATTGACAGGAAGCCAGGATCAAAGCATTAGGTGGAGTTAAGTAGAGAAGCACCTAACGACCTCACCAGATCACCTGAGGGAGGAAACTCAGAAGCCGCAGTACCACTTCCCTCCACCAACAGAAGCTCACAGAGAGAATCAGCCGAAGTACCACTTGTGACCACAGGAGGGAGCTCTGCCACAGAATTCACAACAGTACCCCCCCTTGAGGAGGGGTCACCGAACCCTCACCAGAGCCCCCAGGCCGACCAGGATGAGCCACATGAAAGGCACGAACAAGATCGGGAGCATGGACATCAGAGGCAAAAACCCAGGAATTATCTTCCTGAGCATAACCCTTCCATTTAACCAGATACTGGAGTTTCCGTCTAGAAACACGAGAATCCAAAATCTTCTCCACAATATACTCCAATTCCCCCACCACCAAAACCGGGGCAGGAGGATCAACAGATGGAACCATAGGTGCCACGTATCTCCGCAACAATGACCTATGGAATACGTTATGTATGGAAAAAGAATCTGGAAGGGTCAGACGAAAAGACACAGGATTAAGAACCTCAGAAATCCTATACGGACCAATGAAACGAGGCTTAGGAGAGGAAACCTTCATAGGAATATGACGAGAAGATAACCAAACCAGATCCCCAACACGAAGTCGGGGACCCACACGGCGTCTGCGATTAGCGAAACGTTGAGCCTTCTCCTGGGACAAGGTCAAATTGTCCACCACATGAGTCCAAATCTGCTGCAACCTGTCCACCACAGTATCCACACCAGGACAGTCCGAAGACTCAAACTGTCCTGAAGAGAAACGAGGATGGAACCCAGAATTGCAGAAAAATGGTGAAACCAAGGTAGCCGAGCTGGCCCGATTATTAAGGGCGAACTCAGCCAAAGGCAAAAAGGACACCCAGTCATCCTGATCGGCAGAAACAAAGCATCTCAGATATGTCTCCAAGGTCTGATTGGTTCGTTCGGTCTGGCCATTAGTCTGAGGATGGAAAGCCGAGGAAAAAGACAAGTCAATGCCCATCCTACCACAAAAGGCTCGCCAAAACCTTGAAACAAACTGGGAACCTCTGTCAGAAACGATATTCTCTGGAATGCCATGTAAACGAACCACATGCTGGAAGAACAATGGCACCAAATCAGAGGAGGAAGGCAATTTAGACAAGGGTACCAGATGGACCATCTTAGAAAAGCGATCACAGACCACCCAAATGACTGACATCTTTTGAGAAACGGGAAGATCAGAAATAAAATCCATAGAGATATGTGTCCAAGGCCTCTTCGGGACCGGCAAGGGCAAAAGCAACCCACTGGCACGAGAACAGCAGGGCTTAGCCCGAGCACAAATCCCACAGGACTGCACAAAAACACGCACATCCCGCGACAGAGACGGCCACCAAAAGGATCTAGCCACCAACTCTCTGGTACCAAAGATTCCAGGATGACCAGCCAACACCGAACAATGAACCTCAGAGATAACTTTATTGGTCCACCTATCAGGGACAAACAGTCTCTCCGCTGGACAACGATCAGGTTTATTAGCCTGAAATTTTTGCAGCACCCGCCGCAAATCAGGGAAGATGGCAGACACAATTACTCCTTCCTTGAGGATACCCGCCGGCTCAGACAAACCCGGAGAGTCGGGCACAAAACTCCTAGACAGAGCATCCGCCTTCACATTTTTAGAGCCCGGAAGGTACGAAATCACAAAGTCAAAACGGCCAAAAAACAGCGACCAACGAGCCTGTCTAGGATTCAAGCGCTTAGCAGACTCAAGATAAGTCAAGTTCTTATGATCAGTCAATACCACCACGCGATGCTTAGCTCCTTCAAGCCAATGACGCCACTCCTCGAATGCCCACTTCATGGCCAGCAACTCTCGGTTGCCCACATCATAATTTCGCTCAGCAGGCGAAAACTTCCTGGAAAAAAAAGCGCATGGTTTCATCACTGAGCAATCAGAACCTCTCTGCGACAAAACAGCCCCTGCTCCAATCTCAGAAGCATCAACCTCGACCTGGAACGGAAGAGAAACATCTGGTTGACACAACACAGGGGCAGAAGAAAAACGACGCTTCAAGTCTTGAAAAGCTTCCACAGCAGCAGAAGACCAATTGACCAAATCAGCACCCTTCTTGGTCAAATCGGTCAATGGTTTGGCAATACTAGAAATATTGCAGATGAAGCAACGATAAAAATTAGCAAAGCCCAGGAACTTTTGCAGACTTTTCAGAGATGTCGGCTGAGTCCAATTATGGATGGCTTGGACCTTAGCAGGATCCATCTCGATAGTAGAAGGGGAAAAGATGAACCCCAAAAATGAAACCTTCTGCACACCAAAGAGACACTTTGATCCCTTCACAAAGAATTAGCACGCAGGACCTGAAAAACTGTTCTGACCTGCTTCACATGAGACTCCCAATCATCCGAGAAGATCAAAATGTCATCCAAGTACACAATCAGGAATTTATCCAGGTACTCTCGGAAGATGTCATGCATAAAGGACTGAAACACTGATGGAGCATTGGCAAGTCCGAATGGCATCACTAGATACTCAAAATGACCCTCGGGCGTATTAAATGCAATTTTCCATTCATCTCCTCGCCTGATTCGCACCAGATTATACGCACCACGAAGATCTATCTTGGTGAACCAACTAGCCCCCTTAATCCGAGCAAACAAATCAGATAACAATGGCAAGGGGTACTGAAATTTAACCGTGATCTTATTAGAAGGCGGTAATCTATACAAGGTCTCAGCAAACCATCCTTCTTGGCTACAAAAAAGAACCCTGCTCCTAATGGTGACGATGACGGGCGAATATGCCCCTTCTCCAGGGATTCCTTCACATAACTGCGCATAGCGGCGTGCTCAGGCACGGATAAATTAAACAGTCGACCTTTTGGGAATTTACTACCAGGAATCAAATTGATAGCACAATCACAATCCCTATGCGGAGGTAGGGCATCGGACTTGGGCTCATCAAATACATCCCGGTAATCAGACAAGAACTCTGGAACCTCAGAAGGGGTGGATGACGAAATTGACAGAAATGGAACATCACCATGTACCCCCTGACAACCCCAGCTGGACACCGACATGGATTTCCAATCTAATACTGGATTATGGGCTTGTAGCCATGGCAACCCCAACACGACCACATCATGCAGATTATGCAACACCAGAAAGCGAATAACCTCCTGATGTGCAGGAGCCATGCACATGGTCAGCTGGGTCCAGTATTGAGGCTTATTCTTGGCCAAAGGCGTGGCATCAATTCCTCTCAATGGAATAGGACACTGCAAGGGCTCTAAGAGAAACCCACAACGCTTAGCATACTCCAAGTCCATCAAATTCAGGGCAGCGCCTGAATCCACAAATGCCATGACAGAATACGATGACAAAGAGCAGATCAAGGTAACGGACAGAAGAAATTTTGACTGTACCGTACCAATGGTGGCAGACCTAGCGAACCGCTTAGTGCGCTTAGGACAATCAGAGATAGCATGAGTGGAATCACCACAGTAGAAACACAGCCCATTCAGACGTCTGTGCTGTTGCCGTTCAACTCTGGTCAAAGTCCTATCGCACTGCATAGGCTCAGGTTTAAGCTCAGGTAATACCGCCAAATGGTGCACAGATTTACGCTCACGCAAGCGTCGACCGATCTGAATTGCCAAAGACATAGACTCATTCAAACCAGCAGGCATAGGAAATCCCACCATGACATCCTTAAGGGCTTCAGAGAGATCCTTTCTGAACATAGCTGCCAGCGCAGATTCATTCCATTGAGTGAGCACGGACCACTTTCTAAATTTCTGACAATACACCTCTATCTCATCCCGACCCTGACAAAGAGCCAGCAAATTTTTCTCTGCTGATCCACTGAATTAGGTTCATCGTACAGCAATCCGAGCGCCAGGAAAAACGCATCGATATTACTCAATGCAGGATCTTCTAATGTCCATCGCTACACCTGTGTACTGAACCACCCAAATGTCTAGGGGAAAAAAAAGGCAAAACACAGTGCAAAGAAAAAAAAATGGTCTCAGAACTTCTTTTTTCCCTCTATTGAGAATCATTAGTACTTTTGGCTTCCTGTACTGTTATGAAAGGCAATTCAGTACTACAATGGACATAGCGGTCAGAGCACATACAGTGATCTGACAATAACCCAAAATCATAGAACGAGCTCTGAGACGTGGGAACTCTGCAGACCGCAATCCCTAATCCTCTCCAAACAACACTAGAGGCAGCCGTGGATTGCGCCTAACTCTGCCTATGCAACTCGGCACAGCCTGAGAAACTAACTAGCCTGAAGATAGAAAATAAGCCTACCTTGCCTCAGAGAAATACCCCAAAGGAAAAGGCAGCCCCCCACATATAATGACTGTGAGTTAAGATGAAAAGACAAACGTAGAGATGAAATAGATTCAGCAAAGTGAGGCCCGACTTTCTTAACAGATCGAGGATAGAAAAGGTAACTTTGCGGTCTACACAAAACCCTAAAGAACACCACTCAAAGGGGGCAAAAAGACCCTCCGTACCGAACTAACGGCACGGAGGTACACCCTTTGCGTCCCAGAGCTTCCAGCAACAAATAAGACAAGCTGGACAGAAAAAATAGCAAACAAATAGCAAAGAAGAACTTAGCTATGCAGAGCAGCAGGCCACAGGAATGACCAAGGGAAAAGCAAGTCCAACACTGGAACATTGACAGGAAGCCAAGATCAAAGCATTAGGTGGAGTTAAGTAGAGAAGCACCTAACGACCTCACCAGATCACCTGAGGGAGGAAACTCAGAAGCCGCAGTACCACTTCCCTCCACCAACAGAAGCTCACAGAGAGAATCAGCCGAAGTACCACTTGTGACCACAGGAGGGAGCTCTGCCACAGAATTCACAACACTTCTGCAACAAAGATCTATGGAAAACATTATGGATGGAAAAAGAGGCTGGAAGGGCCAAACGAAGACACTGGATTGATAATCTCAGAAATCCTATAAGGACCAATAAACCGAGGCTTGAACTTAGGGGAAGAAACCTTCATAGGAACATGACGGGAAGACAACCAGACGAAATCCCCAACCCGAAGCCGGGAACCAGCACACCGACGACGGTTAGCAAAACGCTGAGCCTCCTCCTGAGACAACACCAAATTGTCCACCACAGAAGCCCAAATCACCTGCAGCCTGTCAACCACAGAATCCACACCAGGACAATCAGAAGGCTCAACCTGCCCTGAAGAAAAACGAGAATGAAAACCAAAATTACAAAAAAAAGGCGAAACCAAGGTAGCAGAACTAGCCCGACTATGAAGGGCAAACTCAGCCAATGGCAAGAAAGCCACCCAATCATCCTGATCAGCAGACACAAAGCATCTCAAATAAGTTTCCAAAGTCTGATTAGTTCACTCGGTCTGGCCATTTGTCTGAGGCTGAAATGCGGAAGAAGAAGACAAATCAATGCCCAGCCTAGCACAAAAGGCCCGCCAAAACCTTGAAACAAACTGGGAACCTCTATCGGACACAATATTCTCCGGAATGCCATGCAAATGAACCACATGCTGAAAAAACAACGGAACCAAATCAAAAGAGGAAGGCAATTTAGGCAAAGGTACCAAATGAACCATCTTAGAAAACCGGTCACAAACCACCCAGATAACCGACATCCTCTGGGAAACCGGAAGATCTGAAATAAAATCCATAGAAATATGCGTCCAAGGTCTCTCAGGGACCGGCAAAGGCAAAAGCAACCCACTAGCGCGGGAACAGCAAGGCTTAGCCCGTGCGCAAATCCCACAGGACTGCACAAAAGAACGCACATCGCATGACAAAGAAGGCCACCAAAAGTCCCTACCAACCAAATCTCTGGTACCAAAAATCCCAGGATGGCCAGCCAACACAGAACAATGAACCTCAGAAATCACTTTACTAGTCCATCTATCAGGAACAAACAGTTTCCCCACTGGACAGCGGTCAGGTTTATTAGCCTGAAATTCCTGAAAAACCCGTCGTAAATCAGGGGAGATGGCAGAAAGAACCACCCCTTCCTTCAGAATGCCGACCAGCTCAAGAACCCCAGGGGAATCAGGAAAAAAACTCCTAGAGAGGGCATCCGCTTTAACATTCTTAGTACCAGGAAGGTACGAGACCACAAAATCAAAATGGGAGAAAAACAGGGACCATCGAGCCTGTCTAGGATTCAATCGTTTGGCAGACTCGAGGTAAATCAGATTCTTATGATCGGTCAGGACCACAATACGGTGCTTGGCCCCCTCAAGCCAATGACGCCACTCCTCAAATGCCCACTTCATAGCCAACAACTCCCGATTGCCAACATCATAATTGCGTTCCGCAGGCGAAAACTTCTGAGAAAAGAAGGCACACGGTTTCATCAAGGAACCATCAGAATTCCTCTGAGACAAAATGGCCCCTGCCCCAATCTCAGACGCATCAACCTCAACCTGAAATGGAAGAGAAACATCCGGCTGACGCAACACAGGGGCAGAAGTAAATCGGCGTTTAAGCTCCTGAAAGGCAGAAACAGCCGCAGAGGACCAATTCGTCACATCAGCGCCTTTCTTCGTCAAATCGGTCAGAGGTTTAACCACACTGGAGAAGTTGGCAATGAAACGACGATAAAAATTAGCAAAGCCCAAGAATTTCTGAAGGCTCTTCACAGATGTGGGCTGAATCCAATCATGAATGGCCTGAACCTTAACCGGATCCATTTCTATAGATGAGGGAGAAAAAATGAAGCCCAAAAAAGAAACCTTCTGCACTCCAAAGAGGCACTTCGACCCCTTCACAAACAAAGCATTATTACGGAGGATCTGAAATACCATCCTGACCTGTTTCACATGAGACTCCCAATCATCGGAAAAAATCAAAATATCATCCAAATATACAACCATGAATTTATCAAGATAACTCCGAAAGATATCATGCATGAAGGACTGGAACACAGATGGGGCATTAGAGAGTCCGAATGGCATCACAAGGTATTCAAAATGGCCTTCGGGAGTATTAAATGCAGTTTTCCATTCGTCACCCTGTTTAATACGAATAAGATAATATGCCCCTCGAAGGTCAATCTTAGTAAACCAGCTAGCCCCCTTAATCCTAGCAAACAAATCAGTAAGCAAGGGCAAAGGGTATTGAAATTTGACCGTGATCTTATTCAAGAGGCGATAATCAATACACGGTCTCAAGGAGCAATCCTTCTTGGCAACAAAAAAAAAACCTGCTCCCAATGGTGAAGAAGATGGCCGAATATGCCCCTTCTCCAAAGACTCCTTAATATAGCTCCGCATGACAGCATGTTCTGGCACAGACAGGTTGAAAAGTCGACCCTTAGGGAACTTACAACCTGGAGTCAATAGCGCAATCATAGTCCCTATGTGGTGGAAGGGAACTGGATTTGGGCTCATCAAATACATCCTGGAAATCTGACAAAAACTCAGGAATTTCAGAAGAGGGGGAAGAGGAAATTGACATCAAAGGAACATGACCATGAACCCCCTGACAGCCCCAACTAGTCACAGACATAGATTTCCAGTCTAACACCGGATTATGTAGCTGTAACCATGGAAAACCCAGCACAATATCATCATGCAAATTATGCAACACCAGAAAACGACAATCTTCCTGATGGGCTGGCGCCATGCGCATGGTCAGCTGTGTCCAAAACTGAGGTTTATTTTTAGCCAAAGGTGTAGCATCAATGCCCCTTAAAGGAATAGGGTTCTGCAAAGGCTGCAAGGGGAAACCACATTGTCTGGCAAATTCTAAGTCCATTAAATTCAGAGCGGCGCCTGAATCCACAAATGCCATGACAGAAAATGATGATAATGAGCAGATCAATGTCACAGATAACAGAAATTTAGGTTGTACAGTACTGATGGTAACAGAACTAGCGATTCTCTTTGTACGCTTAGGGCAATCAGAAATAAAATGAGCAGAATC